>NC_133418.1:53574642-53910714 GCF_049350105.2 Macaca mulatta
CCTCCGAACAGGACTTATAGGGGAAGCTGCTGTGCCTGTCAAAGAAAACCTACTAATCAGAACGAGCTTTGTCATCCGGCGTCAGAACTGCTGCAGAAATTTTTACAATTTTGCAACTTCTTTTTTTACAAGGAACTTTTGTGCTACTACACATCAGGACTTTTGAAGCATCCGATAAATCCATGTAATAAATACGAGCGTGTGTCTGAGTGGACAAGAAAGTGAAACCATCCATGCTACATTGGATAATTTTTCCTCCCCCAGACTGGACAGGGAATCTCAGCTTTCGAAATAGAGTATCCTGTCTCCATTTACAAAGCTGCACAGGTATTAAAGATCGTGCTGCCTTCGTTAGGCAGATTTGGAGGGGAGGCCCAACAGCAAAGATGGAGAGGAAAAGGGAGTGGAACTTGTGGAACAGGAAGCCCCCCAGGGTCTGTGTAGGGCTGCTCAGCTCTTGAGGATATTGTAGATGGTGAGGTAGTGATGGTGTCCCGGGGCAGCCCAGCACCTCCACTGGGCCCAGAAGGTCTTGACTTTGGACACTTACCCTTGTTTCACAAGTGTTTAAAAGCTGTTTTTGCTTTTGTTTTTTTTTCCTAATCATTACTTGGTAGTTACTAATCCTTCTTTGGGGGAGGGACAGGGCTTTAAAACGGAAGAAAATAATTTTCATAAAAATATCAAAAATGGAAAAACTTTACTTTGTAAAAACTTTGCTATACAAACCAAATGGCAGCTGTTGAGAATCTCAATAAAATGTTAAATGCATTTGCTGGCAGTGGTACCCTTTTGCCTAAAGTTGGGTCACTGTGTCATACCGTGTGTGTTTGGGGGCAGTGGGGAAGTGTGAAATTTTTTGTCTCACACGTAAGTTGTCTCATGGGTCATAATCTTAGTTGCAGTTTTCCTTTCAAATAGGGTTACAAAGCAGAAACCATGGGCCTGGAAGTGACAGACCCGAGTGAATCCCACCTTCACTACTTTGTGCCATTGGCCTGAACTTTATTTACAAATAACCTCTTTATTTGTAAATAACCTCTCCCCTGGAACTATAATGACAGAATTTTAAAATACTGCCTGACACATAATAGGCACTTAATACATGGTTGCCCATAGTCACAATGATATGTGCAACTTTGAACAAAGAGTCAGTGACATCTTTGGGCTAGAAGGGAAACTAGACATTTGTTTTCCTGTTTCTGGGCAAAACTGACTACCTCCCTAGAAAACAAGTATTCCCTATCTGCCTTTCAACTATTGAACAAGTTTGAGAGCCTGCTACATGTCAAGCATTGTCTTAGGGATGGGGCTACGGGGGTTACCATATTATGGTTTGGCAATGCCTAATTATTTAAACTGAAACCTCATTCAAATCTCCCAGTGATTTGTTGAGGGGCTTTATCATATTGTTAAAAAACGATATGGGACCAGCCCAAGGCCCATGAGTTTTGCCCTGAGCCTCATTTCTTAGCCTCATTCCTAAAAACAGAGGGTGGGGGTTGGGGTATTCTGAGCTGACTTGCCTATTTACAGCTTTTTAAAATAGTATAGTTATATGTAGTTTTGTGTATATAGGGTTTACTAGAATGTAACTTCCTTGAAGAGGTGGATGGTATATTCATTTTAAAAATTCCATTTAAAAAAGATAAAATTTCATTAACTTAGTTGAAGTATAATGTACAGAAAGGTACAGATATTTTATGTGCAGTTCTATGAATTTTTACTGCTGGAAAAAAGGTGTACTTATTTTTAATCCCTAGAGTACTCATCACACCTACAAGACATTCAATAAATGTTTGCCGAATGAATGGGACAGATGAAGCTGTACTATCTCTGAGATCACACAGGGAGATAAGGAAGCGCTAGCCTTATTCCAGTGCTTGTTCCAAGCTCTCTTGTCTCATCACAGGGCTGTTACAGGCTCAGATGAGAGAAATGTATACATCTCTAATGCGTTGGTAATACAAAATCCCATGGATAGCTCCTGATGGTTTGTTGGGGAAAGGACACTAAGTTTAAAATTAAAGGGGGAGAAACTCAGCAAAAATCACTTACGGGCTGGGCATGGTGGCTCACCCCTATAATCCCAGCATTTTGGAATCCCAAGACAGCAGGACTGCTTGAAGCCAGGAGTTCGAGACCAGCCTGGGCAACATAGCAAGACCTGCCTCTACAAAAAAATGACAGAATTAGCCAGGCGTAGTGGTACATGCCTGTAGTCCCAGCTACTTGGAAGGCTGAGGTGGGAGGAACGCTTGAGCTCAGGAATTCAACGCTGCAGTGAGCTATGATCATGCCACTGCACTCTAGCCTAGGCAAAAGTGAGACCCTACCTGTAAAATAATTTTTTTTTTTTTTTTTTGAGATGGAGTCTCGCTCTGTTGCCCAGGCTGGAGTGCAGTGGCGCAGTCTTGGCTCGCTGCAAACTCCACCTCCTGGGTTCAAGCGATTCTCCTGCCTCAGCCACCTGAGTAACAGGCAACTGCCACCATGCTTGGCTAATTTTTTGTGTTTTTAGTAGAGATGGGGTTTCACCATGTTGGCCAGGGTGGTCTCAAACTCCTGACCTCATAATCCACCCGCCTCAGCTTCTCAACGCACTGGGATTACAAGCATGAGCCACCGCACCAGGCCTGTAAAATAAATTTTTAAAAATCACTTGTGATTTTCTGCACTGCAGCCTGTCTAATAGAGCCTTAATAACTGGGGAGTAAGTGACTTCAGCACATCTCCTAAATGTGACAGGAACTAGGAACACATCTGACCTTATGCACGTTAATACTGCCTCTTTTTAAGCATTTTTTCAACACTTATATTCTGGGACTAAAAAAATCAAGATGTGCTCCTCTACTAAAATCTCCACCATCCAGTTGGAATTGCACTCTAGAAAATCTAAGGAAAAGTGATGGCCATATTCTGAAGAACAACTAGGTCTCAGCAGTTACATACTCTTCACCAAAATACTGTTTGATCCTCATCCTGAGAGCATATTTTAAAAAATCTCCAGAGCTCACCACTCATTAATAACCCAACAGTTTTACCAAGACCGTGGGTTACAGCAAAGATGCCTCTGCTGTGTCCTTGCTCTCTGCAAGCTTTTTACCAGGTGCTGGGCTGGAGACTTGCTGGGTGCTAGACCACAGGGATCTGGTCATAGCTGAATGTGAAGATGGCTGGCTGTTCTTTCAGAAGGAACCTGGCTGGAGTTCCTATTGCTCAAAGCTCCAGCTTGCAGCATTGGGCTAGAGCTGATGGAAGGAGAGCTGTTACCATTCTGTTCCACATGAATGCTACATTGTGAAAGAAAGATCTGACTTGGGCAACAAGGTAGTGTTCAAGGCGTCTCAGAGGGCCTAACCAGAACTCACCAGCTGTAGCGTAGAACTCCCTCAAGTGCAGATGCTGGACCTCTGCAGCAGAAATTTCTCAAGCTGTTTAGTATAACAGAAATGAAAATTCCCCATCCCATCCTTAACCTATTATCATCAGATAGCTCAGGGCAGGGGAAGGGAGTAGACAGAAACCCGATTTTAAAACCAACTCTAGAATAACTGATGTCTGCAAGTTGGAGAACTGATGTGCAGGACATGATCCACATGCCGCCTCATAAAACACCCGGAGAGGCAGCTATTGTGGATCAAGACTCCTGTCCTTAGTCTTCACCAAGCAGCACAGGCAGTGGAACAGAAGCTTCAGGTTTGTCTTCACTGGTCGAACTGTGATATCCAGAGGACAGGAATCATGTCTGCTCTTCACTGATGCTCCTCATTCCCAAGGCCACACGACACAGAAAGTGTCGGCTGTAAGCAGAGCCAGGCTAGTAGCAGCCAGGAATAGGTCGGCCACCTAGGTAAATGATGCCTAGTTGGTCTTCTTGGAGATCTCAGCCATCCTCATAACCTTTCAAGAACTCATTCATGTGAAAAACTGCAGAACGTCCTGCTTACCTGCAATTACTAAATCCAGTGAGGTTCCGATGCTCCCAGTCTAGAATTGTACCTTCCCCCTAAATCCTGCTGGGAGTCTCAGGAGAGGGTGTGATATGCCTAAGGTACTCTCTGTGATGTTCTGCATGGCGAACACTTGTTTCTGGTGACTGTGGTCACACAGGAATCATTACCCACTTGACACGACAGGAGAAAACAGGTCACAGATTAACTGGCAGCCACATAGTTCATATGTGTGGTAATGTGGGGGGAAGGGTAGCACGCAGATAAATTATCTGCCCAAGTGCATGCTGAGTGGATGCAGATCACCGGCCAAGCACCTGGGGGCAGGGCTTTAAACCTTGGACTAAATCCACTCCTTAGGCTCCGGGATATCTGCTGGCAGGTGCACTGAGGTTGTACACAGCACGTGTGTTTGATGATGCAGTCCAATTGGGAAGTGGATAAAGTGTGTTTATTTTCTTCTGTGTATGTTTTTGTAAACAGGGAAAAGGAAGCAAAAGACTCCTTCCTTCCGGACCTGGTGTCCACTGAGCTTGGAGTGGGTGGAGCCCCCTAGGAGAAGTTGTAGGAATAGAAGGCAATGGGATTGACTATCATGGATAGTAGTCCATGACGAGGTGGAGCCCGATGCACCTGGCCCCTAGGCTGGCCCCACCCAGAGCAGAGGAGTGCCTCAGCTTCATCAGGGTGAAGCTGCAGAAGAAGTTCTGAACCTGGATCTCTTTGCCCTGGTTCAGCACCAAAGAAAACCTGGAAGGCTTTCCCCTTCCACCATGACTGTAAGTTTCCTGAGGCCTCCCCAGCCATGCTTCCCATATAGCCTGCAGAACCACGAGCCAATTAAACCTCTTTCCTTTATAAATTAGCCGGTTTCAGGTGTTTCTTTACAGTAGTGCGAGAACAGACTAATACAGGTACTCAATAACTTGAGTAAATAAAAGGCTGAATAAATGAACGAAGTGAAACAGATAAACACTATGGGCGATCAGAGGAGATGACTTACTCCTGGAGGCCATCATCAGGGGTGGCTTTTATGAGGAGTCTTTGAAGGATAGGGAGGATCTGGACAGGCAGAGGAGAGGGACCTAAAGACCTCGAAAATGGGATCATAAAGGCATTAGGGACAATGAAGATGCCAGTCTGATCAGAGCAGAGAGTTCCACAGAGAGGCAGGAAATGGTCATATTTACAAATCAGAGAGAAAGATATGGTACTGCTGGTCCTAAAGGGAGGGGGATGGACTTGACATTTTGAAATGATTCAAAACCAAATGGTCAGTGCCAAGTTTTTACAATGCAAGGTCCAAGGCTTGCCCCTCAAAGGTAAAGCCTTGGGTTGAAAAGTGATGGTGCTGAGCCAGTGTAATTAATAGAACAGCATCTAAGAGAGGTGTGTTCTCACTTGTGCATGGTGGAGAAGGAAGGACTCTTAAAAATGATCTGGTCTGGCCGGACGCAGTGGCTCAAGCCTGTAATCCCAGCACTTTGGGAGGCCGAGATGGGCGGATCACGAGGTCACGAGATCGAGACCATCCTGGCTAACACGGTGAAACCCCCGTCTCTACCAAAAAATACAAAAAACTAGCCGGGCGAGGTGGTGGGTGCCTGTAGTCCCAGCTACTCTGGAGGCTGAGGCAGGAGAATGGCATAAACCTGGGAGGTGGAGCTTGCAGTGAGCTGAGATCCGGCCACTACACTCCAGCCTGGGTGACAGAGCGAGACTCCGTCTCAAAAAAAAAAAAAAAAAAAAAAAAAGATCTGGTCTAACTCGCTTATTTGGCAGAAAGAGAAAAGGAGACCAAGAGAAGGGAAGACCACCAGACAGAGACGGAGGCAGGACTTGAATTTGGAGTCCTGCGAGATGTGCTGCCTGTGCTACCCAGCTGACTCCTCCTCCCCGGGGCAGCCAGGAAGGTAGTCTGCATTTCTCAGTTCGGCTGTTCCTAAGGAGATGGGCCAAGCCAGACCCCATAGTCCCTCTGGAAAACACTGAAGGTATTATGTGGGTTTCAGCCCATGGGCAATATTCTGTTCATGTAGAATGTGTCTGACCTATAGTCACAGTGGGATCCGAGAAGGCCTTGAGTGCCTGCCAAGAGCTGGAGCTTTATCAGGCAGAGGGAGGTCTCTGGGGAGAAGGAGAATGCAGGGCCTGGGGGCACGCCCTGCTGGTGAGGAAGCTGGCCTGTGGTAGCTGGTCTGGGGGCTCCCTCCTTGCACATCCAGGTGGGCCTAAAAGTGGCACATCCCATCTGACTTTCTCCAAAAAGAGTGATTTCCTTTCCCAGTGCTGAGCTTTTTTCTGCCTTGGCACAGTGATAAAATTGTGTTCCTTTCACCTGGAACTCAAGATCATTGAGCAGCAGGAGCAGCAATTTAAGAAGAAAAGGCTGGCAAAGGGAATGCAGCACTGAACTACCCAAAGACCAAAATCCTTTTGTGGCCTTCAAGGCCCCTGGTGTGTGGCTGAAAGGGAGAGCACAAAGATGTGTGACTGAAGGTCTGTGCTCCCATCGCATCTCTGCTATCATGCTACTATATGCAAACACTCAACCTCTCTGAACCTCAGTTTCCTCATCTGCAAATTGAGGAGAATATCGCCACCCTCCCTGGGCTTGTGGGAGATTCAAATGAAGTTCAGCTCTACATAGATATTTGTCACTGATTTGCAGTCTTCCTCAACTGACCCCCTGTAAGCCCTCAGTTCCTTATCTGCTGGGGCTGGAGGTGAAAGGATCAATGAGGAGGCAGCTGAGAGTTTCTGCAGAAGTGCCCCTGGATAGCAGAATCAGAGTATGACCAAAAAAGGTTCTCAATGGTAAAGGAGAATGACAGAAAGGAGGGGAGAAGAAGGAAGGGAGGTGGGTTTGGGAGGGTGTACAAAATCCATTTATTCATCTCTCATTTATTTGAGCCTACCGTGTACCAAGCACCATGCTGGGCCCTGGGGACTCAGATGAACAAGACTCTCATTCATTCATTCATTTATTCAATATAACAATTATTAAGGTACTTGTATGAAGCTGCCAGGTGCTGGCATAGAGAGGGAGTCAGGCAGGCAAATGAGCAATTGAAATGCAGGCTGGTGAATAGCTTAAGACAGGATGTACAGAGGGAGGCAAAGGGCATTGCAGATGGAGAGAGGCCTCCTATTCTGAGGCTGCAAGGAATGCCCCAAGGCTGGAAGGGACAGTATGTGTTTTGGTGACAGGGGAGCCTGGAAAGGCCAAGAAAGACCCTGACTGCCACCAAGAGTTTGAACCACATGTACATAGGGAGCCAGTGAGCACCTTCCCGAAGGGAAACACCAGACTCAGATTCCAGTTTGGATACAGTGTGGCCAAGTGGAATGGAACTGGTGGATGAAGCAAAGAGGAAAGGAAGAAGGGATGAGACTCTGGAGATGGTTGGGCGGACTGGGTGACTGATTGACCTTTAATGGGGTAAGGAGAGGGGACAGGTAGCCATGCAACCTGTATTCACTGAAATGTTAGCAGAGGAGGGTGTGGGGGAGCGGACGGGTGTGTGGGCCGTCTGAGTGGACATGTTCAGTGGGCAGACCAGAGCTTGAGACTGATTGGAAGTTATCAGCACATTAATCCATGTTTCTCAATCCTGGTTGCCTATCACAGGCCCCAGGGAACTTATTAAGCACATGAGTTCCTAGGCCCTCCCCAGGCACACTGAATCAGAATCTCCAGAGTGGGGCTCAGCAATGTGTATACTGCAGCTCAGTGTTCCTGGTCTTTGTAGTTGTGTAGAGGATTCCTAAGACCAGCCACAGGCTCGATGATTGGCTATAAGAACCCAAAGGACTTAGAAAAGTCATTAGGCCCACAGTGATGGATCATTACAGTGAAAAGATACAGGTTAAAACCAGAAGGGGAAAACAGAGAAATGAGGCACCAGCTTTCAATTATCCTTTCCCAGTGGAGTTGTACAGACAATGGTTAATTCTCCCAGTAATAATATGTAACAGCACATGCTAAGTGTTGTCAACCAGTGAAGCCCAACCAAGCCTTAGCATTCAGGGTTTTTCTTGAGGGGTCAGTCATGCAGGCATGCAGCTCCTGGGGGATTGACGCCAGCTACTCAGGCTTCAGCCCCTAGAGAAATCAAATTGACACAGCAAGGCCCAAAGCCTCAGGCTTACAAAAACATTGTTAGAAGGCAGAATATTCCAAAGGCTTAGAGGTCAAGGACCTCTCAAGAGCTGGTCAAAGACCAGTCCTTTTTTGGGGATGTGCAGGGTTGGAGTGGTCCAAGGCTAGTTAGAGCTAACTAACACTTTGCTGCCCAGTAGTCTATATTAGAATGCCCTGAGGAGCTTCCAGAACGCTCTATGGCCAGACTGCATCCCAGACCAATCACTCAGAGTGTCTGGAGGGGGGTGTGGGTCTGTCCAAGGTCAAGACCCACTGCCATAGATTATAATTGGTACCAAAGGAGGGAGTGAGCTCATCCCAGAGGGAATGAGGAGAGAGTGCTCCACAGATGGAAGAGATGGCCAAGAACAGTGGACTAAGCAGCAGAGGCTGCAGACTGCAGGAAGGATGGCACACAGGGAAGGAGCAACCAGAGAAAGGGGCAGAGAACCAGAGTCCCCATGGTCTGGACCGCAAAGAGAGAGAGCAGGCAGTCAAGTCACTTAGGTGGCCTGGTGCCTTAGTCAGCTCAGACTGCTATAACAAATTATAACAAATTACCAGGTAGCTTAGACAGTAATTTATTTCTCATAGTTCTAGAGGCTGGGAAGTCTGCGATTCGGCTGCCAGCATGATTGGGACTGGGTGAGGACTCTTTTCTTGGTTTCTCATACGGATGCCTCCTCGCTATATCCTCACATGGCAGAGAGAGAAGGCATGCTTACTTATGTTTCTTCCTATAAGGGCACTAATCCCATCATGCAGGATACAAACATTCAGTGCATAGCACCTGGGAAGGCTCAGTTAGGTCCAGGGGTAGGAGCAGGGTGCCAGGAAGAGCAAAAATTTCTGTCAGCCTGCCACTCTCCTCCTCTTCCACCTCTACTTCCTCCTCCTGCTCCTCCTCCTCCTCCTTCTGATCCCCTCCCTCCTTCCCCTCTGCAGCTCTCCACTCCCCTCCTAGACTTTCTTGATAGAACCAGAAGGGGATGCTTGAATTGGCCTGGACTGCCCAGCCTGTACAGTTCTGGGTGTGGGGTGGGTGGATGGAGTGACCTCAGCAGGCCGTCCCAGCTCTACCCTTCTGTGGTCCTGTGGTTGTGACTGGATCTCCAGGATGGACTTTGACCTTTCCAGGTCTAAGCACTGAAGATGCCTTGGTGCTTCTCCCCAGGGGGAAATTCAAAATAAAAACAAAATCACAAACCATATAACTTTTGTATGTACGCTAAAAATAAAATGGCTTTTTTCTTTAATTTTCCAATTGCAAAATTCTGAATATTTGTAAGTGAAACCTCCTTTGCCCTCTTTTGGAGGATGTACTGGTTGTGGAGCCACTCTGAGTCTGCCTTGTTTCACCTATGTCCTGGGTCACCCAGCCCTGTGGACCTTTGAGTCTCAAGCCCATGAACACCAGGGCAAAGGCCTTTGGAGCCCCTACTATTCTTCCTGGGGTGGCGGACACACTGATTCCTCTGCATTTTCCAGCACTCCCTCATCCCCACCCTAATGGCTCTTCAGGGGAGAAGGGCTTTGATGCGTTATTCAGGGATCTCCAGGGCCAGCCCTCAGCTCACTCCCAACCTATGACTCACCATGGCTGGAGCTAGGCTGAGCTCAGGGGAGACCCAGGTGAACAGAAGCCATCCCTGACCTGGACCAGGAGCAGGAGGAGGGAGCAGGACTCTGATCAGTGTCAGTCCTGCCAGACAGGGGCCCAGAAGCTTGGGGATTCTGGGGATGCCTTGGCCTGGGGCTCAAGGATCCTCCAAGGTAGGTGTCCTTGAGGAAGAGGGGAACATGAGCTACTAAAGCCACAGCAGAGACTCAGGCCATGACACATGATGACAGCTGGTACAATGTGGGATTCCTGGAGCAGGGCCTCTGCCTGGCATGTGGCAAGAGCTCAAAAACTAATGGTGGGATCAAATTGCCACCAGCAGAGTCCATCTAGGGTCAACCAAAGAGCCTCCTGCCACCTTGGCGTGTCTCACTGGCGTTCTGCCTTGCTGATTCTGAAATTCTGAAGGTGATTATAGATAAGCAGTTGGTGGCCCTCTCCCAGCCTGGTCCTTCCCGGCCTGGCCACACACTACTTCCAGGAAGCCCTGTTGTCCACTGCAATGTGGTTTGCTCTGCTCTGAGTGTGGATCTGGTGTAAGTTTGGCATTGGAAGTCGCTGGGCTGGATTCAGACCCTAGGTCCCAGTACAGCAATGTCACTCATTAACCACATGGTCTTAGGCAGGTGACTTAATCCCTGTGAGCCTTGATTTCCTCATCCATAAGTGAAAACTAATACTAGTCCCTATTATCAGAGCTCACAGAGTGAAGTGCGGAGCACAGTGCCTGGCATATGAGAAGCACTAAGCATGTGTTAACCGGGTGAACTGGAGGAAATGAAAAAGTGGGGCCTGCCCAGGGATTGACCTAGAGAAGCATCTCCGGGCTTCCTCTCCAGAAGGATCTGGGCCAAACCCTCCCCATCACCCAGAAGGCCTCAGGGGCCAGCAGGCGAGCGAGGAGGAGAGAGTGACAGTGAGGAGGACACCTCTAGACCTAGGAGGGTCCTCTGGGGACCCTTCCTGGCACCCAAAGATGAGGGAGAAGAGGATTAAAGGCAGGAGCTTTCTTAGGACTTATTGAGTCATTAAAGGATTGGATTGCACAAGCCCAGTTTACATGATAAAGCTCCTTTTGGAAGGGGTGGACATAACACTGGTTTTAAGAAACAATTTAGCTGCCATGAGACAACTGCAAAGGGCAGCAATAAATGTAAATGCCTAATCCGAATTCAGTCCTCTCCAAAAAGCATCCAAATCTTTGGAAGTTGGTTTTAAAGGAGGTTTCTCCCTGACTCCCACCCAGACCCTGCCCTTGAGGACCCCTCACCCCCTAAAAGGTGAGCTGTCCAATCATCTGAGAAGGGAAACAGCTTCAATTGCTGCCTAGCCCTACAACCCAGTTCCATTTTTTTTTTTTTTTTTTTGGAAATGGTTTGGTGCTTCTACCCAGGAGAAATTCAAAATAAAAATGAAACCACAAACCATACAACTTTTATATGTACACTAAAAATAAAATGCCTTGGCCGGGCGCGGTGGCTCAAGCCTGTAATCCCAGAATTTTGGGAGGCCGAGACGGGCGGATCGCGAGGTCAGGAGATCGAGACCATCCTGGCTAACACGGTGAAACCCCGTCTCTACTGAAAAATACGAAAAACTAGCCGGGCGAGGTGGCGGGCGCCTGTAGTCCCAGCTACTCGGGAGGCTGAGGCAGGAGAATGGCGTGAACCCAGGAGGCGGAGCTTGCAGTGAGCTGAGATCCAGTCACTGCACTCCAGCCTGGGCGGCAGAGCGAGACTCCGTCTCAAAAAAAAATAAATAAATAAAAAATAAAATGCCTTTTTTCTTAAATTTTCCAATTGCAAAAGTCTGAATATTTGGAAGCCATACCTCCTTTGCCTTCTTTTGAGTCTTGCTCTGTCACCCAGGCTGGAGTGCAGTGGCTTGATCTCCACTCACTGCAACCTCCGCCTCCTGGGTTTAAACAATTTTCCTGCTTCAGCCTCCCAAGTAGCTGGGATTACAGGCACGTGCCACGAGGCCAGGCTAATTTTTGTATTTTTAGTAGAGACGGGGTTTCACCACGTTGGCCAGGCTGGTCTCAAACTCCTGACTTCAGGTGATCTGCCCACCTCGGCCTCCCAAAGTGCTGGGACTACAGGCATGGGCCACCACATTTAGCCCAACCCGGTTCTTTTGTCAACTCTTTGTTCCGTGATCTTTGTCACCCCATCTCTTTTCAAAAGCTGTGTGCTATGTTTTGTTGTTGTTGTTGTTGTTGTTTTGAGACAGGGTCTCCCTCTGCCACCCAGGCTGGAGTGTAGTGGTGTGATCTCAGCTCACTGCAACCTCTGCCTTGAGGGCTCAAGTGATCCTCCCACCTCAGCTTCCTGAGTAGGTGGGACTATAGGTGTACACCACCATGCCCAGCTAATTTTTGTATTTTTCACTGTATATTTGTATTTTTCACTGTAGAGACAGTGACCATGTTGCCCAGGTTGTTCTCAAACTCCTGGGCTCAAGCAATCCTCCTGCTTCAGCCTCCCAAACTGCTGGGATTACAGGCATGAGCCACTGTGGCTGGCAAAAGTTGTGATATTTATGGGTTGGGGGGAACATCAAGATAGTAGAAGCTTGCTTGGCTTGCTGGATCTTGGGAGATTTTGTTGCCATCCTAAATCTTGGGCCTCTCTCACCTGGAGCTACAGCAGACATTTCAGCCACACCTCACAATCCTGATTTCAGCTCTCCCCTCTCCCACCACATGACAACCAGGAGCTTCATTAGAAAACCTTAGCCTGACACTATAACTTTACCCTGCGTTGTGCAATGCCTCCCCTGGGAGCCTCCCACCCTCCACTGTCCTCTATTTGTGACATTCACCTTGATGTTTGAGTACCAAGTTCCTCCCTCTTGGTGTCCCACATCAACAAACCAGATGAATACAAAAAAATTACATAATTCCTATGAGCCAACCAGGGGAAAGTGAAAACCAACCATCTAAGGAGATGGGGGGTGGATTATCTGTCACCCCTGGTTTAAGTCAATTGAAGACATACAGGCTGATCATGGACTCAAATATGGCCTGATCTAGAAGTGTGGGGAAAAAATGCCAATTCTATCAGCTTTGTCCTCAGACCCTGACATGAAAGCAAAGTTCACATCTACTGTCCTGATTCTGAAGGAAGCCACCCGTGGTCGGCAGTTCCATTAGCTTGTTCTGCACATGTGTGAATATAGGCTCCAGATCTCCCCCAGCTTCCCACCCCATCCTTCATGCAGAGGTCACTATATGTTTGGATAGATTCCAGGGTGCCATGGGGCCATGTCTGCCAATGGGTAGGGGGACTACTATGAAAAGGTTCCGCACTTGGGGCCCCCATGAGCCTCCTATGGCAGGGCAGGCTGGTCCTGGTGTGCAAAGCCTGGTCATCTCACTTCCATTCCTATTCTAGGCCAGGCACTCCTGGTGCCTCAGGCTCCTGCCACTGTGTCAGCCAGTATGTGGTAGGATTCTGAGATCCATGTTGGGTTAGAGCAGTAGGTCTCAGTCAGGAGACATTGTCACAACTAGGGAGAAGGTGCTGCTGGTATCCAGTGGGTCAAGGTCAGGGATGCTACTAAACATGCTACAGTGCACAGGACAGCCCTCATAACAAAGGTCTATCGAGTCCAAAGTGTCAAAGAGAAACCCTTGGTTATGGGAAGGGGTGTCCTCCAGAGAGCATGGCCTTAGATTTTCAGCCCCTCTAAGAATGAGATGTTCCTTGTTTATTTTCTCCATCTCTCATCGGCCCAGATGTAGGGGAGGGAAGAGTTAGACCAGGGTAGGATCCAAGCACTCCTGATCCTCTGAGCCAAATATGGTTCTCCAGATAGCACAATTTCCCCCAAAAATGCAGTCCAAAATGGAACATGCTTCCTTCCATCTTCTAGTACATTGGCTTTAAAAACTCATCTTAAAAATATGAAAAAGACATTTTCTGTAGCACTGTTCATAACTGCAAAAGACAAAAAAAAAAAAAAAAAACCTAAATGTCCACTTATAAGGACCGGATAAGTAAATTACGGTACATTCATACAGTGGTATTATATGCAGTTGTTAAAAGAGTGAGGTAGCTCTAAATATAATGATATGAAACAATCTCCAAGACATATTATTAAGAATCCCACAGCCAGGCACAGTGACTCACACCTGTAATTCCAACACTTTGGGAGGCCCAGGTGGGAGGAGGGCCTGAGCTGAGGAGTTTGAGACCATCCTGGGCAACATAGTGAGACCACATCTCTATGAAAATAAAACAATTATCTGGGCATGGTGGTGCACACCCGTGATCTCTGCTACTTGAGAGACTGAGGTGGCAGGATCACTTGGGTCCATGAGGTAGAGGCCACAGTGAGCTATGACTGTGCCACTGCACTCCAGCCTGGGTGACTGAGCAAGACCCTATCTCGAGAAAGAAAAAGGATACCAGCAAGATGCAGGAACAACATGCCTGGTGTACTAATACTTGTAAGAAAATATTATTTTAAAATACTATTTAAACCTAGATGCTGAGTGTGAATTAGACACTCTCAGAAAAGATACACAAGAATGCAGTAACACTGGTTGTCTCTTGGGAGGGCAGCTGGGGCCGGGACCAGGAAGGGATAGAAGAGAGATTTACTATTCATTCTAGGTCCTTTGCAACTTTTGAATATTGTACTCTGTGCATGTACTATCTATTCAAAAACAAACACAGACGGTCTCCAGTTTACGATCGTTCGACTTAATATGTTTAGACTTTACAATGGTGCAAAAGTGATACACACTCAGTAGGACCTGTACTTCGAGTACCCATACAACCATTCTGATTTTTACTTTCAGTATTCAATAAATTACATGAGATAGTCAATACTCGATTGTAAAACAGGCTTTGTGTTGGATGATTGTGCTCAGCTGTAGGCTAATGTAAGCATTCTGAGCATGTTTAAGGTAGGCTAGGCTAAGCCATGATGTTCAGTAGGTTGAATGTATTAAATGCATTTGTGACACGATATTTTCCATTTACAGTGGGTTTATTGGGAGGTAACTGCATCGTAAATCAAGGAACCTCTGTAAAGTACACACAATGGAACATTATTCTACCTTAAAAGGGAATAAAATTCTGATACAGCCTACAACATGAATGAACCTTCAAAACATTATGCTAAGTGGAATAAGACAGACACAGAAAGACAAATCTGTACGATTTCACTTACACGAGGTACCTAGAATAGGCAAATTTATAAAGACAAAAAGTAGAATAGTGGTTACTACGGCCTGGCCTGCGGGGAGAGGGAAGGGAGTTACTGTTTAATGGATACAGAGTTTCTGATTCGGATGATGAAAAAGTTCTGGAGGTGGGTAACAGCGATCGATGGTTGTACAGCATTGCGAATGCACTTCACGGCACTGAACTGTCCACTTAACAGTGGTTAAATGGTATGTTTTATGTTACAAACACTTTACCAGAAAAGAAAAACAAATACATAACATAATCTATTTTAAAATATATGTTTTACAATTTCAGTTTCTAACGACCACTTAATGAAAACCCAGCACCTCCAGTGGGAGTGTGTGGCATCGAAGAGCCTGAGCTTTGGAACCAAACTGAACTAAGTTGGACTCATGGCTCCACCAGTGACTAGTTTTGTCACCTTCTAAATTAATATTCTAGATAGAGCAACTAAATTAACCTTCCAGAGTAGAGGTCAGTAAACTTCTTCTGTAAAGGGCTGGACAGTGAATATTTTAGGTTGTGCAGGCTATACATGGTCTCTGCTGCCAGCAACTACTCAAGGTAAAAGAAGCAGTCAGCTGGGCACGGTGGCTCACGCCTGTAATCCCACACTTTGGGAGGCCAAGGCAGGCAGATCACAAGGTCAGGAGATCAAGACCATCCTGGCCAACATGGTGAAACCCTGTCTCTACGAAAAATGCAAAAAGTAACTGGGCGTGGTGGCACATGCCTGTAATTCCAGCTACTTGGGAGGCTGAGGCAGGAGAATCACTTGGACCTGGGAGGCAGAGGTTGCAGTGAGTGGAGGCTGCAGTGAGCTGAGATCGCACCACTGCACTCCTGCCTAGCAACAGAGCAAGGCTCCCTCTCAAAAAGAAAGAAGCAGTCATAGACAACACATGAATGAATGAACGAGGCTGTGTTCCAATAACAACAGGCAGTGGCTGGATTTGGCCCCCAGGCTGCAGTTTGCCAACCTCTGCTCTACGGCTCTCCGGCTTGTTGTGGGAATAATTGGGGCAATGTGTCAAATTGTTTGCTCAATGCCTTATGTATAATAAGCAGCCAGTAAACATTTTTTATTGATGTGGTTGTTGAGGTAGGTGCTGAGACTGCAGAAAAAGGAAGTCACATTTATTGAGCACCTACTGTACACACAGTAGGGTCAACTCTTAATGGCACAGGACTTCATTTGTTCTTTTTATTAGTTACTTAATCAAAACATCTCATGTTGGCATGGAGCTTCGTGCTTTGGGTCCATTAGCTTGTTTCATCTTCCTGATTACTCTCTGGGGTAAATTTCTAACTCAGGAAGCCAGGCCTCCAAGTTCCCTCTGCTAGGGAGAGCAGAGGCAGTGTTTGAAACTTCAACCATCTTATTTCAAAGCCTGGGTTCTCAAGCAGCGGTGGTACTGCCTGCCCCTTCTCCACCCTGTTCCCTCCACCCTGAGAGATTTGGAAATATCTGGGGCTGTTTTGTGGGGAAGGGGTACTTAAAAGAATAAGGAAGCACTGCTGGATTTTAGTGGCCAGGATCCAGGAATGCCAAACGCCCGGCAGACTTGTTTAAATGTCCGTAAAACAAAAAATTACCCAGTCCCAAATGGACTCCCAAATGTCAGCGGCACTCCACATCATGCTGCCCAGATGCGACTCCATTGCCACCCTCCCTTGAGCAGCTCGCAGTCCTGTGGGGAGAGGGTGCATGGAGCACAGAGTGGTCAGCTCGAGGACAGATGGAGGCTTCCCTCGAGGGCGAGGTGGTATGGGGAAGATGTCTTCATTTTTGCTGAGAGTGGAAAAGACAGGGGGCACAAGTTATTAAATTTTAAGTTTAACAGATTCTTTCTGTTTCCCTCTAAATCTGCATGAAAGGCAGTGTGGAGTAGTAGAAAGAGCTCTGGATTGTCAGTGGCTAAAACCACCAACTTGACCACTGAACAGCTGTGCAAGTAGGGTAACTGGCTTGACCTCTCTGGGCTTCAACATTCTCGGAGTGAAAAGATCATGACACATGCTTGTCCCCTTGCAGGGCTGTAGCTAGGTTCAGGTGGAGCAACTGAGTGAAAGTACACACCTCTGTACAAAGGGCAGGCATGTTACTAAGTGAATTGTAAAGCAATTGTCAACGCAATAAAGCTCTTCCCTTTTAAATCTTGAGTTTGGTTTCCATCTAACAGCCCAGGTGCACATAACTGCCACCGCTGCCCCTCCTGCTCAAAAAATTGAGATTTCACTTTGATTGCATCTCCAGCAAAACCAGCCAGGGTGAAAAATGAGCCCAGGAGAGAGCAACTGTGCTTCCTGTTGGCCATACCTCCTCAGAGTCATGGAGAAGCCATTCATTCCCAGCCAGAGGCTGAGCGAGCAAAGGGGCTGGAACAGCTTGAGGGGGTCACCTGTGGGTCAGACCCCACAAGCCGGTTTTCCCCCAGGACAGGAGGGGAGGGGCTAATAGTTCCTTTGGTCAAAATGTCAAGTTGGAATCAATCTATATAAATGTCAAGCTTGCTCTGTATGCAAAAGTGAGGAGGTCATCATAGCAGGGAGCCTGTCTGCAGGACGAGATACAGACATTTTCTCTCTGATTTCTCTTTTTCTACTCAGCCCAGACGGCAGCTGGGTCCCCTGCCTCTGGAGATCTAGCTAACTGTGGTCCTGCCTCTGCAATTCCACACGTTCCGAAGGCTTCCCCAAACTCTCTACAAGGGTCTGGGGGGACTGCATCAAGCATCACGTGGCCTGTCCCCCTGCATGTCCTTGTCAACCCAGCCATGAAACTTGATCCTTCTCTACTTCCAAAAACAAAAACAGAAAAAACAATTCCACATGGATCCCAAAGAGAGAGAATTTGAGGACATTTCCCCATGCCAACACAGTAAGCAACCTTGTTTTGCAGCAAACAGGTGTTGGAGTCAAACTTCTAGAACCCAACTCCCTTACTTATGTAATGGGGTGACCTCAGGAAGTCACTTCGCCACTGGGTTCAGTATTTTCATCTGTAAAATGAGGCTGTGGATCTCTACATTAAAAAGCTGTTATGAGGACTCAAATTTGTCATGTAAATGGCAAGCACATAATACACGCCTATTTCAGTTAGAGCTCTTGGACACAGATTGATTTACTTAAATCACTTCCTTTTATTTAAAAGGAAGGTGGAGGCTGGCCTAACTGCAGAGTCCGGCAACCTGCCATGTGTAAGCAGAACTGGATCAGAGCTCTGCCTCTGTTTCTTTGCATTCCCAGGGCTCTCCTCTCTTCTATGTAATTGTTTCCTTTTCTGTCCTCCAGCCTTGCTTATAGCATGCAATGACTGCAGCTGTGCCAGGTATCGCATCTACCTTCTGCAGCATCCAGAAGAAGAAAGCTCTTTTTTCTTTGACGTAGAACAAAAGTCCTGGGTGGTGCTCTGATTAGAACACTTCAGGTCACGTTCCCACTTCAGAAGCCATCACTGAGGCTGGGGGCATCCATTCCATGATTGGCATAGGTGACAAAGGGGTGGGATTATGCTGTGTTCCCTTTGCGGGGCTCCAAAGTCCAGGTTCCTCCATGTGCAATCCTGTCTTCACATCTGTGTCCCCAAAGCCTGGCACAATGTTTGACACACAAGGAGACATTCAGTAAGAGCTTATTGAATGAATGGTGCTTGTTGAATGAGGATTATAAAATCTAAGGAAAGAATAAGTGTGTGTGGGGTTCTCTGAATCAGTTGCTCAGTTAGTGGGGATTTGCCAGATATTCTTTTCAATGAAATCCCAGGTTGCAAATGTTGACCTTCGCCTCTTCCCAGAGAGCAGCTTGCTTCTCCTGGTGACATCTGGGAAAGCCTATATGCATCCCCTTGCCAGGCCTCGGGAGCCGTCTGAAGGCTGCCGGTGCTGCCTCTGCAGCCTCTGCACAGCTCACTCATGCCGGGGAGCATGAGAGTCAAACATCCAATTCCGTTTTTAATCTTGAGTAGTCCAATAAGGGAGATTAAATTTATCTTTAAATAGCTTTTTTTTTTTTTTTTTTGGAGACGGAGTCTCGCTCTGTCACCTGGGCTGGAGTGCAGTGGCCAGATCTCAGCTCACTGCAAGCACCGCCTCCTGGGTTTACACCATTCTCCTGCCTCAGCCTCCCAAGTAGCTGTTAAATAGCTTTTTAAATGAGGAGGAAATTGAGATTTGAAAGGGCAGGACTTTTAAAAATCAAAATCAGAGTGTGTGGGGAGCTGAGCCCCCCGTAGCCATCCTGAGGGACTTTCTCTGTGGCTGACATGAAGATCTTGGCAAGGTGAGGATATGAAGTCTAGGGGAGCAGAGCCACAGTGCCCATGCCCCAGAGAGGGACACCGACTCCGGGGTGTGGTGGAGGAGGTGGAACAGCTGAGCCCCACGCTTCACAGAGACCCTGCTGTGGGCCCACCGGAGCACTCAGCATGGGAGGTGAAGGAGGCAATGGAGCCGGTCACACAGCATTCAGCCAGGGCTGCCCCGAGCCTCTACAGCCAACACCCAGGTGTGGGATGCCCATTCAACAGTGCCCCAAGCTTGGGGAGGATGGAAAACCCCAAACAAATAACTTGAACAAATCCCTCCTTGGGGTTCAGACCCACACCGCTGCTGGCATGTCCTGGATGGCCCATGGTCTCCTCCAACCCACTGCGTCCAGACACCAACTCATCACCCCACTCATGCTTGCTGCTCCCCAATTCTGACTCCAATCTTTGTAACAGCCTCTCCAGGCCCCCCCACATTTCCTGATAAGCTGCTTGGACATTGTCCTAGACCATCCCCCACCTATTTCTGCACAGCCATAACTTACCATTGCCTCTCTCGACCCTCCCCTTCCAGCCCTCCCAGCCCCTCTCACCTGGATTGGCCTTTCTGGCTCTAGTCTTGCCCTCTCCAAACTTCTCTCCACATCTCGCCAAATCTGTGCTTCCAGGACACAAATCATATCCTGCTAGTCACCTCCTCAAAAATCAAGGGCTCCCCATGGCCTACAGAATAAAGTCTATGTTCTTAACAGAACACCCAGCACCCACCACTTGTCATTCTATTCTCATTTCCAGTGCATAAGGAGCCTTGTTGTCAGAGCCCGAGGATGCTTTCCTGTCTCAGAACCTTTGCTCGCGCCGCTCTGGACACAGGGCCTGCCTTCTCCCTTTCTCTTCGTCCTGAAGACCTTCTCATTTTCCAGGCTCCTGTTTCAATGCCTCCTCCTGCAGGCACCTCCCTGCAGGTGTGGGGACAGGAGTGGGTAGCTGTTTTCTCCTTCCTGCCACTGCCCCATGCTGGTGTCTCTTTCAGCATGTTTTTCATTTGGCCAGGGACAGTGAGGACAGTGGCCTGCTAGCTCTATTCGGCAGTTATGTTGTATCAGACACAGCCAGGTGAATTTCCACCCATGATCTCATTGATTCCACACAGTTAGGAGAGGAGGTTTGTCCTGTTTCATGGACAGGAACTTGAGGCTCAGACAGGAGAAGTGACTTGCCCAAGCAAGGGACAGAGCTGCACTCTGCACTCTCGGTGGAGTCCAGCGAAGTTCCTCCTCCACCTCTCTGCACAAGGCAGCTGCCGGGAGGCAGAACCCTCTGGAAACCCATCTGTACTCTGTTTTTTTTAAAGGCTCTTGAGTTTCAAAGCGGGCTGGAGGAACACACTCCTATGATCCCTAATTCACATTTGTCCTCCCTCCCTGGCCCTGGCCTTCCCAAGGACTGCCATGAATCAGGGCCCCAGGCCCAGCACTGAGCAAGTCTGCATAATTTCCTGAATGTCACCAAACCCACCTGTCACTCCCTGAGCTTCCCAAACACCATTCCCTGTGTACCCAGGGAGGCTCCGAGCCATATACCAGGAAGCCCCTCTGTGAAATCCTATTAGTGTTCTCAGCTAATTAGCTTGAAAGCACTCTAAGTAATTAGGAAGGGGGCCATACAGTGTCCCCACTGGGGAATGGGAAGTACACCATCCAGACAGCCTCGGAGAGCTCCCTCATCTGTCCCTCCACGCTGTGAACTCATCTCTTCCTGAACATCTTCCCTCTCTCCCATGGCCTTGGTGCTGTGCTAGGGCAGGAGCGTGGCTCAGAGAAACATTTATATTCAGACATAAAATGGGAATGGGAGCAAGTTTTGAGATATTAGGTTTTCTTTCTCCTCTTTGCCCTTCCCTCTCATTCCAGCCAGCAGCAGCTCTAAACTTCACTGCTGCAGGGAGGATGTGGCAGAGCGGAAGGAGGGAGGCAGGAGGCAGGGGGACCGCCCCCCGACCCTCTAGCATAGCATTTCCTGCTGCCCCCAGCAACACAGTGGTGTATCTAGATGATCCCAGGCCTACCACAGAACAGAAATGATGGATAGAAAAGATGGATGTAGACTGGGCACGGTGGCTCATACCTGTAATCCCAGCATTTTGGGAGACTGAAGTGGGTGGATCACAAGGTCAAGAGATCAAGACCATCCTTGCCAACATGGTGAAACCCCGTCTCTACTAAAACTACAAAAATTAGCTGGACATGGTGGCATGCGCCTGTAGTCACAGCTACTAGGGAGGCTGAGGTAGGAGAATCACTTGAACCTGGGAGGCAGAGGTTGCAGCAAACCAAGATCATGCCACTGCACTCCAGCCTCATGACAGAGTGAGACTCCATCTCAAAAAAAAAAAAAAAAAAAAAAAATCAAAACAAAAAGCAAACCAAAAAAAAAAAAAAAAGGGAGAGAGAGAAGATGGATGTCTCAGTGGCAAGCAAGGTGGAAGGATGACCGAAGACAAGGTGTCTCTCTGCACCCCAAGCCGCCTGACCTCACACAGGACCAGAGCACTGAGGCACAACTGACTGCCCAGGAAAGGGACGTTGAGTTCAGAAACTCAAGTGTGACACTAAAAATCAAGGAATTTAAGATGAAATTTCTCATGCACTGCATTCTGGACTGGGATTCAAGGTGCCATTGAGGGAGCACCTCCCAGGGCTGGGGTTTTGTTCGCAGCACTCTGCATCCATTTTCTCTGACCTCCCAGCAGCCCACTGAGGAAGACATTACCACCCTCATGTCACAGATGGGCCAGACCACAGGGAGGCCACTGGGGAGAAGGAGAAGCAGGGACCTGAGTCCGAGGTTGGGAGCCACCACCGTCTCACTCTGAGGGCGGTGCTGTGCAGCTCCCCAAGAGGAGGGACCAGAGCTGGAGGAGTGGACAGTCACAGACCCTCCTTGGGCTGCTGTGCCATTGCTAGAACCTTCTCTTTAGAGAGTACCAAGTACTTCTATCCATAGCACTTTCCCTGGCTGGAATCCTGCAACTGTCACAGTGGCCCGAGATCCAGGAAGGCAGAGCAGGAGCGTCATGCCCACTTTCCAGCAGGTGCAAGGGAGGCTGGGGGGTGACGCACAAGCCCCTGGGGGAGTGAGGGGTGGGAGGGTGCATGGTGAACCTCTGTTGACTGCTCGCTCCCTCAGCCGGCACGTCAGGACCCAATGGCAGTTCCAGGTTACAATTACAGAAGTATTTTGGGTTTCAGATTTTTTCAGATTTTGGAATTTGAAAATCTGAAATCCAAAATGCTCCAATGAGCACTTCTTTTGAACCTGGTCTTTGAATATCATGTTGGAACTCAAAAAATTTTGAATTTTGAAGCATTTCAGATTTCAGATTTTGGATTAGGGATGCTGTATTATCTTCTGAATGAGGCCACTCATTCAGGAAAACCCAGAGCTTGGGGAGATGGAGCTGCAGCCCAAAGAGGTGATTTCTGAGGCGCCTGCCAGTGCAGAAGGGCCTACAAAGTGGTGAAAGCAGCCCACAAAATAGGAAACCCAATATTAGCTAATGGAACACTGATAAAACCTGCTCAACTTGTCTGTCTCTGGCCAATTCAAATGAAGCCAAGTCAATGTATTATTAAAAAAAAAAAATTGGGAGGCCGAGACAGGCGGATCACGAGGTCAGGAGATCGAGACCATCCTGGCTAACATGGTGAAACCCCATCTCTACTAAAAAATACAAAAAACTAGCCGGGCGAGGTGGTGGGCGCCTGTAGTCCCAGCTACTCGGGAGGCTGAGGCAGGAGAATGGTGTCAACCTGGGAGGCGGAGCTTGCCGTGAGCTGAGATCCGGCCACTGCACTCCAGCCTGGGCGACAGAGCAAGACTCCGTCTCAAAAAAATAAAAATAAAAAAGACACTAATTTCTCGCAAAAGCACTGAATTATACCATGAATCATCAGTGATTTTTTAGGGATATGAAGAAGGGGTTTTCAGAATACATCACACGACATACCATCTTCCTCATCTCCTCTAAATGTTTCTCTCCCTGCAAGCCCAGTCCTCTCCATAGTTGTCCAAATCCCTCCCTCTTTTCTCTTGTCTCCAAAACTGAAAGCTGTGCCCTGACTTTCTATATCCCTCCCTCCCCTTCTTGGACCACCCAGGAAGCCCCACACTTCCCCAGGATGTCCCCGCCTCCCCTCCTGGCATCTCCCGTCTTTCCTCAAACGGACGAGTTTGGCCTCTCTTAGCTTCTCCAACTCTGCATCTCAACCTTTCTCCCTTCACTACACAATAATGTCCAGGAGGCCAAGAGTTCACAAACCAGGGACCCTCCCTTTCCAGCAGGGAGGAGAGAGGTGACTGCAAATATTTAGTTATAATTTTCTTCCCTGCCATGCCTGTTTCCATGGGCAGTGCTGAGCCCCAGTCCTGGCAGATCTCAGAACCCAGCTCTCATGACCGTGGGGCAAATGGGGCCCAGGGAGCCTCTGCGTTAAGGACCGTGCATCCCACTCTGCAGCTCTCTTGCCCTGACCTCTGCCCCTTCATGGTCCCCCAGGCCTGCCCTGCCCTGTTTGTCTCAGCCTGCCCAGGAAGGCCACTGCTCGAGGACTCCAGGAGGCTCACTCCAAATTATGACAGGGAAGGACATGTCCAACCTGAAGATTCTGCCTGGGGCTTTGCACCAGCCAGGAAGCTCAGGTGGACAGAGCTGGCCCCAAGCCCAGTGGCAGGAGAGGCAGGCCAAGTTTGAGCCCTCAACAGTGCTGCCCTCATCCCCAGGCCTGGCTTCCTCCTGACATCCAGTCACCCAGGTTCCACCCACCCTGGGCTCTCCCAGATCAGCGGACTTCTGCTATGGCACTAGAGGGTCAGAGCTGCAGAGGGCCCTGGAATTTATTAGCTGAGTCTACCTCCCATGCCTCAGGATGGGGATGTTAAGGCCTAAAGCGAGTCAGAGACCTTCATCCACAAGAAATCACATAACTTTGGACAGAATGAGCTAGAATCCTGGTCTCTAAACTTCCAAGTTAGTGTTTGCCCCATAACACATGGGGATTACATCATTCCTAGCCGGGCTCATTGGCTCAGGCCTGTAATCCAAATGCTTTTGGAGGCTTAGGTGGGAGGATTGCTTCAGACCAGGAGCTTCAGACCAGCCTGGGAAGCAATTTGAGACACTGTCTCTATTTAAAAAAGAAAAAAAAAAAAAAAAGCCAGGTGTGGTAGTGCACATCTGTAGTCCCAGCTACTTGGGAGGCTGAAGCAGGAGGATTGTTTGAGCCCAAGACTTCAAGACTGCAGTGAGCTGTGATTAAGCCACTGCACTCCAGCCTGGGTGACAGAGCAAGACCCTGTCTCTAAAATGATAATAATAGTAATTTCTAAACTCTGAAGATGGGTGTTGTTGAAAATGATGAAATTGGAATTGTGGATTGTGGGTTCTCCTATGGTTATTTGTATTTTAAGTGGAGCACAAGATCGAAACATCTCCTTGACACACAGGCAAACCCACAGAGGCAGAAAGGAGATGAGTGGCAACCAACGCCTGGGGAAGGGGCGGAGTTGGGAGTGAGTGTTTCACGGGCACAGGGTGTCCTCTGGAGTGATGAAGAGCTTCTGCAGTGATTGGTGGTGATGGTTACACAGCATGGCGAGTGTACTAATGCCACTGAATTGTACATTTGAAATGGTAAGTTTTATGTTTCATGCATTTCACCACAATTAAAAAAGAAATCTCCTTGGCCGGGCGCGGTGGCTCGCACCTGTAATCCCAGCACTTTGGGAGGCCTAAGTGGGTGGATCACAAGGTCAGGAATTCGAGACCAGCCTGACCAACATGGAGAAACCCCGTCTCTACTAAAAATACAAAAATTAGTTGGGCATAGTGGCAGGTGCCTGTAATCTCAGCTACTTGGGAGGCTGAGGCAGGAAAATCACTTAAACCCAGGAGGTGGAGGTTGCGGTGAGCCAAGATCACGCCATTGCACTCCAGCCTGGGCAATAAGAGCGAAACTTTGTCTCAAAAAGGAAAAAAAAAAAAGAAAAGAAATCTCCTTGACTCAAATACATAAGACCTGTATTGAGGAAAGGTCTAACCACTGGGAGTTTGTTTTGCTTCTTCTCTTCTCTCTTCTGTCCCTCCCTCACCAGACCTCTGCTGAGAGTGTTCCCAGTCTAAGAGGAGAGCTATACACAGTGTACAGACTGACCGAGAATCCACTCTAGGACAGCATGCTGGGAAATAAGATAGACCCAAATGGTAAAAGGAGTTGTTCCTGGAAAAACATCTAGGAATGCGGGAGGAGCACAGATCAAGTGACAGGGGAGGGGCCTGTGACAGCCACTTCCCCGCCCGGGCACCACTGAATGCTCTGATGGTTCCCGAGTTCATTTTTAATTTTTTTTTTTTTTTTTGAGATGGAGTCCCACTCTGTCGCCCAGTCTGGAGTGCAGTGGTGCAATCTCGGCTCAAGCAATTCTCCTGCCTCAGCCTCTCAAGTAGCTGGGATTACAGGCACCTGCCACCATGCCTGACGAATTTTTGTATTTTTCATAGATACGGTTTCACCATGTTGGCCAGGCTGGTCTTGAACTCCTGACCTCAGGTGATCTGCCTGCCTCGGCCTCCCAAAGTGCTGGGATTACAGGTGTGAGCCACTGCACCTGGCTTTGAGTTCACTTTTTTTAGACTCCACGTATGAGTGGGATCATGTGCTATTTGTCTATCTGTGTCTGGCTTATTTCACTTAACATGGTGTCCTATAGGTCCATCCACGTTGTCACCAGTGACAGGATTTTATTATTTTTATAGCTGAATAGTACTCCATTACATATAAGAAATGATCCATGCATGAGGGGGTGGATGTGCTAACTCCCTGATTTGATCATTATGGAGGATATCTGTGTTGAAACATCAAATTGTGTCCACAAACATGTACAATTACAGTGTGTCCCTTTCTAAAAAGCTGGTTCACTGTGGAGACCAGTAAAGCCTTTCATAGCTTCAAGGGAGATCACAGACTGTGGAGCGGGCTTGGGCCTCTGGCGCTCACCCCTGTACTTCCCAACCACAACCCTCCCTCTCTCCAATGTCAGGCATTGTCCTTCCCCTCCCCGAAGGCCCTGCTTCGAGCCTGCCTCTTCCTCCTTCACCCAAACCACTCACGCTGTGTTTTCATTCTGTGTTAGAAAATTACGTAGGCCTGTAATCCCAGCACTTTGGGAGGCCGAGACGGGCGGATCATGAGGTCAGGAGATCGAGACCATCCTGGCTAACACGGTGAAACCCCGTCTCTACTGAAAAATACAAAAAACTAGCCGGGCGAGGTGGCGGGCGCCTGTAGTCCCAGCTACTCGGGAGGCTGAGGCAGGAGAATGGCGTGAACCCAGGAGGCGGAGCTTGCAGTGAGCTGAGATCCCGCCACTGCACTCCAGCCTGGGCGACTGAGTGAGACTCCGTCTCAAAAAAAAAAAAGAAAAAGAAAAAGAAAATTACGTAGGCCATGAAGATTTGCATACATTTACCTGCTTTCTGTAAAGGTTTCCACGCCAGGCAGTTTCCCACAGATTTGGAGTCTCATTGCATTGAAATGGTAAATTATTTCTTGGTTAATCCCTTCACCGAATTCCCCGCAGGGCCTGGCAGCATGTTCTGCACCGTGAGTCTGTCGTCCGCCAGATGCTGGTCCTCCACCTGGTGTGGGGGCCTCCGAGCACCCTCCCCATAGTGAGGGACTGGCAGCACTCACCGGCGTGGGAGGCAGTTGATACCCACTCTCCTTGGAGTGCTCCTGTAGGTGTTAGATCTGTGGTCCGAGGGATGTGAGGAGCCCAGAATAGTTCCCCAAGGGGAAGAAATAAAAGTCCCCACAAAAGAACAGAGCTCGCCCATCCACTGAGGAACAGTCCTGCAGGGTCCTTTCCTGACCCTGCTCAGCTGTGAGCTCCCTCCTCGACCACCTCTTCTGTTCCTCCTCCTTCTCCTGCTCCTCCCGTAAGGGCCTAGCCTCTTGTGTTGGGCTTTCCCCCTTGCGTGGAGCTCTCAAGGAAGCCATCAGGTTGAACATCTTCCCCACAGGATGCAGCCCAGTTGAACACCCAGCACTGTCAGCCACGGAGTGTTGCATGAATGTGCTCACCCCAACCCTTCAACCCACACACAGGGCAGCCTTATCCCATGCATGCACTTTGTAAACACACACGTCCCAGGGACAGGCAGGGAGCCTAGGTTCCCATCTCGGCTTAGCTGCTGATCAAGGCACAACCTTAGTCCTTCTCTCTCCGGGCCTCAGTTTTCTGGCTGTATGATGAGACCACTGGACTCAATGAACCTGGGTTTCCTTTCAGCGGGACTGCCCATGTTCACCAAGTTGTCCTTGGTGTCACTCAAGCAGCTTCACCTGCCTCCCCGCAGCCCCACCTCACACACACGCCTCATGATTAGAGTGGGAATGAGGAGGTGTGGGTGGATAGTCCCCTCAGAAACTGCTGGCCCTGCTGGTGTTGCCCCCCAGAGCCCCTGGACACAAAGCCCTCCATGGATTGACCCTGTCCCTCTGTACCTTCACCATCTCCGCTTCTGTCTGCCTGAAATATTCTTCACCCAGGTTAGAGTTGGTTCCTTCTGATCATTCAGGTCTCAGCTCAAATGTCACCTCCTCAGAGAGCTAGAGTACCCCTTCTCTGTCACCCTGCGGCATATCACTATGTTCTGTTTTCTTTAGAGCACTCACCACCACAAAGAGGGGTTATCCAATCCCTCCCTCCCTCCCTCCTTCCCTCCCTCCTTCCCTTCCTTCCTTCCTTCCTTCCTCCCTCTCTTTCCTCCCTTCCTCCCTTCCTTCCTTCCTCCCTTCCTTCCTCTCTCTCTTTGCTCCCTTCCTCCTTCCCTCCCTCCCTCCCTCCTTTCTTTCTTCCCTACTTCCTTCCTTTTTCTTTCTTTTTGAGACAGGGTCTGGCTCTGTTGCCCAGGCCGGAGTGCAGTGGCATGATCTCAGCTCACTGCAACCTCTGCCTCCCAGTCTCAAGTGATCCTCCCACCTCAGCCTCCTGAGTAGCTGAGACCACAGGTGTGCACCAACAAGTCTGGCTAATTTTTATCTGTTTGTTTGTTTATTTTGGTAGACATAGGGCTTAACTATGTTACCCAGGTGGGTCTTGAACTCCTGGGCTGAAACGATCCACTTGCCTCAGACTCCCAAAATGCTGGGACTGCAGGCATGTGCCACCATGCTTGGCCCTATTTCTTTACTTGGTCATTGTCTCCCCATCTCACACCCCCATCACCCATAGAATGAAGGAGGATAAGGGTTTTGTTTTGTTCACTACTGTATCCCTAGGACTTAGAATAGTGACTGGGACATCGTAGGTGCTCAGTTAATGTCTGCGAACAAAGTAATAAAGATGCTTACTCTTCACCCTCGTGAAGCTTCTGTCTGGAGCTTTCCTGCTGGACTGTGTGCAGTGACTGACTGGGCACCACATCAGCCCGGAGCAGTGGTTACTGTAGAAGTTTCCAGGAGTCTCCAAAGGCGTGAATTTGAATTTCTAGAGGAGAGTCCTGGGAATTTTTATTTGGGGGCCACTGCTTTAGGTGACCAAGAATTGGTTCAGGTCAGGGCCTAACAGAAAGGTTTTTTTCCCCCCTCTTCAAATTCTTGTGGCTGACTGTCTGTGCTTTCAAGGGGACATTAATAGCTTCATCCAATAGCTTCATCCTGGCAGGCAGGAAGCACTTAAAAACTATTAGTTGAAAGGAAGATGAAATGAAATCTGTACTTAGTTATCACAACTTTCTTTTTTCTTTTTTTCAAGACACCGAGGGCAAGTAATTACAACTTTCTTGATGTAGTAGAGGAATTACTGGTCTGGGTACGGAGAGAGCTGGATTTGCACCCCAGTTGTTGCTGCTTCCTAAGGAGGGCAGTTTTTGAGCCCCAGATTCCTTATCTATAAAAAGGTACTGATAGTACTTAGACAATGGAGTTGTTTCATTCGTTCATTCAATTATTTTTTCATTCCTTCAAACATTTATTATCTTCTGCATTCTGGGACTGAACCAAGACCCAGGTGATATGTAGAAATAAACAAGAGGCCAAGCACAGTGGCTCACACCTGTAAACCCAGCATTTTAGGAGGCTGAGGCAAGTGGATCACTTGAGGCCAGGAGTTTGAGACCAGCCTGGCCAACATGGCAAAACCCTGTCTCTACTAAAAATATAAAAATTAGCTGGGTGTGGTGGCACGTGCTTGTAGTCCCAGCTACTCAGGAGGCTGAGGCAGGAGAATCACTTGAACCTGGGAGGCAGATGTTGCAGTGAGCTGAGATCATACCACTGCACTCCAGCCTGGGCAACAGAGCAAGACTCCATCTCTAAATAAATAAATAAATAAATAAATAAATAAATAAATAAATAAAACACATTAAGAAGAATAATGATATATGTGTCCCCAAGACCAGAAGTGGCCCACCCTCTTCCTGCTGGTAGCTGTGGTCTCAGTGAAGTCCTAGAACAACATAGGAAAAAGGACATGCTCTGGCCCACAGTCTCATGGAACTTTATTTAAATCACAATGCCTGTAGCATTATGGGAACAGGCATGGAGGGACAGCCCAAGCCAACTCAGAGGAGTTATCTTCAAAAGTTATATAGAATATGTTCACTTTTTTTTTTTTGTCTCTTTTTGAGACAGCGTTTCGCTCTCTCAGCCTCCCAAGCTGCTGGTACTACAGGCACATGCCACCAAGTCCAGCTAATTTTTGTATTTTTTTTAGTAGAGACAGGCTTTCGTCATGTTGGCCAGGCTGGTCTGATACTCCTGACCTCAAAGTGATCCTCCCGCCTTGGCCTCCCAAAGTGCTAGGATTATAGGCACGAGCCACCATGCCCAGCCTGAGAATAAGTTCACTTTCTATGCTACCAATCTTCATTCACTCATCCATACAACCACTATTTATTGGATATTCACTACTATTCCCATTGGGTGTTGTGCAACAGGTGGAGAAGGTTGTCATTTACAGTGAAAGAAACACTGGACAAGAAACAAGTTTGAGGCTGGGCATGGTGGCTCATGCCTGTAATCCCAGCACTGTGGGAGGCTGAGACGGGTAGATTACTTGAGGTCAGGAGTTCCAGACCAGCCTGGCCAACATGGCGAAACCCTGTCTCTACTAAAAATACAAAAATTAGCCAGGTGTGGTGGCATGTGCCTGTAATTCCAGCTACCTGGGAGGCTGAGGCAAGAGAATCACCTGAACCTGGGAGGCGGAGGTTACATTGAGCCGAGGTCATACCATTGCACTCCAGCCTGGGTGACAGAGTGAGACTCTGTCTCAAAAAGAAGGAAAAGAAGAAAAAGAGGCGGGGCGTGGTGGCTTACGCCTGTAATCCCAGCACTTTGGGAGGCCAAGGTGGGCAGATCAAGAGGGCAGGAGTTCGAGACCAGCCTGGCCAACATGGTGAAACCCCGTTTCTACTAAAAATACAAAAATTATTTTTTTTGTAGCCAGTCTGTAATCCCAGCTACTTGGGAGGCTGAGGCAGGAGAATCGCTTGAACCTGGAGGGGGAGGTTGCAGTGAGCTGAGATTGCACCATTGCACTCCAGCCTGGGTGAGAGGGCAAGACTCTGTCTCAAAAAAAAAAAAAGAAAAAGAAAAAGAAACAGGTTTGAGAGACGATCCTGAGTTTTATTCTAGAGATGCTGAAATTAAGGGCCTATGAGAGCGATTCTCCTGCCTCAGCCTCCCAAGTAGCTGGGATTACAGACCGGCACCACCACCCTGGCTAATTTCACCATGTTGGCCAGGCTGGTCTCGGCCTCCTGACCTCAAGTGATCCACACACCTCGGCCTCTCAAAGTTCTGGGATTACAGGCGTGAGCCACCGCACCTGGCCTGGAGTCTTATTAGTCATTCTCCTCTTCTTTCAGCCCTTTGACATCTTATCTTCTACAGTGTTTGCCAATGAGTGCTGCGGGAATTCCCCCTATATCTGGGTGCTCCCAACATCCCTGTTGTGAAAGGAAGGAGCGTTCATCATAAAAGTTACCATCAGCAAATGATTTTTTGTGTGTTACTTTATTCTACAAGTGGTATATATGTATGTATATATGTATTTTCATTGCACACATCTGTGGGGCATGTGTGAAATTCTATTACCTGTAAATAACACATAGTGATCAAGACAGGGTCTTTAGGGTATCCATCTCCTGAGTACAATACATTTTTTAACCCTAGTCACCCTACTATGCTATCAAACATTGAATTTATTCCTTCTAATTGTGTGTGAAACAATCTGAAAGTGAAATTTTGAAAATCTTAAAGTAGTACCAAACATTTTATAATATGCCTAAGAATAAATCTATCAAACCTCTACATTGAAAACTATAGAACATTGTGAAATTGAAGAGGAACTAAATAAACAGAGGGATATGCCATGTTTTAGATTAGGAGATACAAAATAGCCCAATGTGATAATTCTTCCCTAATTTATCTATAGACTGAGTGTAATCCCAATCAAAATTTCAGCAGGCATTGTTTATTTTTTTCTTCAGAATTTGAAAAGTTGGTTTTAAAATGCATATGGAAATGAAAAGGACCTAGAGTAATTAAAACAATTTTTTTGGCTGGGCGTGGTGGCTCACACCTGTAATCCCAGCACTTTGGGAGGCCGAGGCGGGTGGATCACGAGGTCAGGAGATCGAGACCGTCCTGGCTAACACAGTGAAACCCCATCTAAAAAACCCAATTTTTGTACTAAAAATACAAAAAATTAGCCGGGCATAAAAAATTAGGTGGGCACCTGTAGTCCCAGCTACTTGGAGGCTGAGGCAGGAGAATGGCGTGAACCCGGGAGGCAGAGCTTGCAGTGAGCCGAGATCATGCCACTGCACTCCAGCCTGGGCGACAGAGCGAGACTCCGTCTCAAAAAGAAAACACAATCTTTTTTTTTTTTTTTTTTTTTTTTTGAGACAGGATCTCGCTCTGTCACTCAGGCTGAAGTGTGGTGGTGCCATCATGGTTCATTGTAGCCTTGGCCTCCCCTGGGTCAAGTGATCCTCCCACCTCAGCCTTCCAAGTAGCTGGGACCACAGGTGCGTGCCACCACACCCAGCTAATTTTTTCTATTCTTTGTAGACACAGGTGTCTCATTATATTTCCTAGGTTGCTTTTGAACTCCTGGGCTCAAATGATCTGCCTGCCTCGGCCCCCCAAAGTGCTGAGATTACAGGCATGAGCCACCATGCCAAGCAACTAAAGGAAATTCTAAAAAGAAGAACAAGGATTAAAAAGAAATACAAGTACATTCTGATTTCAGAATGTACTTAAAGCCACAGAACATACTTAAAGCATACTTTGCTCTTGGTGATAAAGGATAGACACACAGATCAATTGATCAGAATAGTCTAGAAATGGACCCACATACATATGGTCAGTTCATTTTTGACGAAAGTGCTAAAGCAATTCAATGGGAACAGTAAAGTCTTTCCAACAATTGCACTGGATCAACTGGATATCCAGTGGAAAAAAATGAGCACTGATACTTACCACACACTAAGAATTTACTCAACGTGGATACTTTGAGTAATGAAAATACATATATACATACATACATACCACTTGTAGAATAAAGTAACACACCTAAATGTAAAACCTAAAACTATAAAGTTCTAGACCAAAAAAGATAGGAGAATGTCATTGCAATTGTGAGAAAGGCAAAGATTTCTAAGATAGAATATAAAAAGCATGAAGAAAGTAAAATTGATAAAGTGTGTCTCTAATCCACAGAGAAAGAAGGCAGGTCAGGAACAACTGTTGCTCTTTGAAAGTCACCACTAAGAAAATGAAGGCTGCGTGAGGTGGCTCATGCCTATCATCCCAGCAGTTTGAGAGGCCAAGGCAGGAGGATCACTTGAGCCCAGGAGTTTGAGACCAGCCTGGACAACATGTCAAGACTCTGTCTCTATAAAAAAAAGAAATACAAAAATTATCTGGGTGTGGCGGTGTGCAGCTGTAGTCCCAGCTACTAGGATAGGGAGACTGAGGTGGGAGGATGGCTTGAGCCTGGGGGGTTGAGGCTGCAGCGAGCCTTGATCACACCACTGCACACCAGTCTGGGTGCTAGAGCAAGTCCCAGTCTCAAAAAAAAAAAAAAAGTATGATGTACTGTATAATTTTCTTTATGCAAAATTCTAGAAAGTACAAACTATAGAGACAGAAAGCAGGTCAGTGGTTGCTTGGGACAGGGGCAAAGGGAGTGATGGATGACAAAGGGGCATGAGAGCACTTTGGAGAAATTATGGAAATGTTTGGGGAAAACTCTTAAAGCCAGGTAAAACTATCCTATAGCATTGGAAATTAGAATAGTGGCTCCCTCTGGGAGGGCAGGGACCCAGAGGAAGTAAGTACGAGGTCTTTTGGGTGCTGGTAATGTTCTGTGTCTTGAGCTGGATGCTGGTTACACAGGTGTGTTCTGTTTGTGAAAATTCATTGAGCTGAACATTTATTTGTGAACTTTCCTATATGTATGTTATATCTCAATAAAAAGGTTTTTTTTATAAATCTGTTCACCAGGCCTTAGATGAGTGCTATAGTTACAAACCATCTAGGGATGATCTGGACTCCGGAATCTGCCTGTCTGGATTCTGCATTGCTTATTTTTCACAGCATGTGTCAGGAAGATACTCTTGATCTCCCTATTTAACAGATTAAAAACATGAGGCACAGAGAGGTTAAAGAACTTGTCCAGGGTCACACAGCTAGTAAGCTACGGATTGCAAGCCCAGGACCCCTGACGCTATGACTCACCTCTGCAGTCTCTCCTAATCCAGGCTTTACCTGATGCACTCAGCATAGTGCCCAGTAGATGGAAAAGCACTGACTACATGTTCTTTGCTGTCGTTGTTATTAAGGTGTCTCCATTGAAAAGGCTTCTGTCAAAGGAAACAAAAGGAAATCAGGCCCCACCGGGGCAGACTTAAAAATCATCATCTGCCCTTAAGTGGAGCATCCAGCAATGTTACCCCAACTCCCTTTGAGTATTCGGCTTTCCCAGCAAGATGCCCAGACCCTGGTACAGAGTGTGAGGCTGCTTCTCTCTCCCCTACAAGGTCATCCAGAGCAGGGATCTTGACTTCATCCATCCCTGAAGCACAAGGCCTGGCCCAGATCTGGGTCTCCGTGCTATGTGAACAAGTGAAAGGGGGAATTGGAACAGACTGGTTCTCAGGTCCCTTTCTGGCCCCTGAGGGTCTGGAGTCCTTGAAGCCCTGAGCTTCCTCTGCATGGCCTTTCATCTTGGAGCCCATTGCAGCCCATCACTTCCGCGGTGCTGTGCTGGTGCTGGAGATGGTGGGCGCTCTGGACAGCAGATGCTGAGGTATAGTCAGGCGTAGAAGAGGGTTTGGTAGGGAGGGGTAATTACTGTGAAAGATAAGAGGGGGAAGCAGCTGGATTGGCCAGGGGAAGACTTCAGACTGCTGTGCAGATCTAACAAAGTCTCAGCCAACCCAACAGGAAGCCTTGGAGTCCTGGGCTGGGCCGGCAGGCCCTAGGACTCTTGTTGTGCTCAGTAGTTGGTCTGGGGGCTGCCCAGGAGTAGTGTGGCCTCAACTCAAAAGCTGGGGTGAAGCCTGAAGATGCTAGCCACTGGAGGCAGGCCGCTAACTGCATGCTTTAGCTGGGAGATTTGAACATCTCCGCAGTGGTCACATCACTGAAGGGAAGAAAAACACCCAGCAGGTTTCCCACCAGCACCGCCAGCCTTTGCCTGGCCGCCAATAGACAGCCGGGGAGCCAGGTAAGGGAGCTATGGGGAATCAAATGCAGAGTAAGGAGGTCCTTCAGTGAGGAGACCATAAAGATTGGGAGGAATCAGGGCGGGCTTTTTGGAGATAAGTCCTGAAAGCACAGATGCTTCTGATCAGCAGGAAGGATGGAGGAGGTGATTCAGGACAAGGCAGAGTGGACACTTTAGACTTAAAGCCTGCATTTGAAACAGCTTAATGTCCTGTTTCCCTCAGAACTTTCAGATGGAAGTACACACCATTTGTTATGACTAATGCTTGAAGAAGCAACAGTCAGGGTTACACTGTAAAAGGATCTTGCAACTATTAAACACCTACTGAATTCCCATCTGTGGTTAATTTAAAGGAGACAGGAGAAAGGAGAAGGAAGGGGCAGTGTGCTGTCTGCAGAGGCTTTCATGTTCATTATCCTGTTTAAACCTCAGACTAACCCTACGGGAGGGAGAGTTACAATTATCACCCTCTTTTTATAGATGGAAAAATCAAGGCCCAGAAAGGTGAGGTGCCCACCACAGCTGCTAAGTGGCCAAACTGGGATTTGAACCCAAGTCAATCTGACCATAAGTTCTTGTGATTTCTCCCACCACAGCCAGCTAGTTTTTGTATTTTTGTTTTTAGCAGAGATGGGATTTCACCACGTTGGCCAGGCTGGTCTTGAACTCCTGACTTCAAGTGATCCTCCTGCCTCGGCCTCCCAAAGTGCTGGGATTACAGGTGTGAGCCACCGCGCCTGACCTTTATTTACTTTATATATCTCACCTATTACTGCTGCAGTTTGCAGAAGAGAGGAAGCCCTCAAACCTAACTTCTCCAAACCATCCCAAAGGGGACGTCTGCTCCACCTCAGCAATGTTACTGTTTTTAACCACCACATGCCAACATGTTAGATTATAGCAAAATGATGTGGAAGGGGCAATATGAAAGCAAGACTGAGAGTCCTGGAGAGAAGGCGGCAGAGCTGCAGTTTTAAGACGGTCACCCCCTCAGACCCTACCCTTCCTGCCTTGTTCCTCCCGTTGTCAGATTTGCCTGCTGGGACCTACACGGGGAATGAGATAGGGAGTTAGACTGAGAGGGAGATGGAGAAGCTGCCAGAGGCCCTTTTGGATCCAGAATTGAGGCAGCAGTTCCAGCCAGGTCCCGAGTTAGGGGCTGCCCCCCAACCCCCAAGGGAATGGCACTGATTCCAAAACGTGGCAAGAGCTCTCTGGCTGGGAGAGGGATGTGCTTGCTCCCTTGAATCACCTGAGCCCAGGCTGGAAGGCCCAAGGGAGAGCACACGGCCAGCCCACTCCAGCCCCATCCTCTCCCTTTAACCCTGAGCTATTCACTCTCCCAGACTCCACTCCCTTTTCCTAAGTGACCTCCCTGCAAAGTCGGTAGAGAGCAGCACTCCCTTGCGCCAGCTCACCCCACACTGTCCTTTCTTTCAGCAACGCCCATGGGTATGAACTTGAGATGATTCATTTTCCTAAAAGTCTCTTTGGGGTGCGGGAAGGCCTGGATGGCTCTGCAAGGTTTGGAGTGGGGGCTGCCTCTTCTCAGAGCCACTGCGAGAGCCGGTGTCACTCTCCATGGTGGGCGTCTGCAGGCTGGGGAGCAGCCATGGATGGCACCATCTTTGTAGGCAGCCCAGGTCATCCCCAGTGGTCTGGGAGGCTGGGGGGTGCACCAACTCCCACTCCTGACAGGGCCAAGGCTCCTTCCTCACCTAAGAGGTGACTTTCTTGAAGAATGGGGGCAGAGGAGCCGACAACCTGGGTGGTGTAGGCACCCGGGAGCAAATCTGCAGCTCAGTCTCAGAGAGAAGTCTCCTCTGACACAGCTGTTGCAGAAATGGGGAAACTGGGCCAAGAGGGAAGGGGGCTTGCCCAAATCACCAGCCCTGGAATGTTTTGCTCTTTCCGGGTGGATCTCCCAGGAAACACATTTTATGGCACCGCCGCCTCTGGTCACCCACCTTGAGGTGTGGTGGGCCTGGACAGTTACCTTGACTGAGGGCCAAGCTAGTGAAGCCGAACCTACCACTCAGGAAGCAGACCCAGCCCTTCTCCAGGCAGAGTTCAAATGTGAGGACTGCCTTCTTTGGGCTGCAGTTTCCCCGCCTGAATTCCAAGGGCCCTTCTAGCTCCTACACTCTGGGCCAGGCTTTTCCTCTGATACCCAGTCAGCCTAGAGGACCAGGGCTACATCTTCCTTGGACAGAGACCCACCACAGGGGTGGCGGGAGGTAGGGGTAGGGGTAGGCAAGGTTCCTGTAGGGAGATGAAGCTGTCATCAGAGATGGTGTCCACAGGCAGTGGGTGTATCATGGCTCTGCTACTAGTTGCTCGGTGGCCCTGTACCATTTCTTTCCCCATTCTGGACCTCAGTTTCCCCATCTGTTTTATGGAGATAATATGCCTGCCTACATATCCGGGGACTTGGGTGTGTGTAGGGGCCAGTTGCAGTGTTTCTTAGGTGCGGTCTTGGGGCAGCCTGTACCACCCTGTATAGATTTCTGGGCCCCACCCTAGGCTCACAGGATCAGAATCTCTGGGAATGAAGCCTGGGAATTTGCATTTACACAGGCATCTGGGTGATTCAGACACATGATTGAAGAAGCACTAGTATATTGTAAGCTCTTTATAAAAGGTAAATTCATAGCTGCTTTTTAATAAACATAAATCTCATCTTCCCTTCCTCAGTTAAGGACACACAACCCAGCTGAAAATCACTCTGCCTTTCCAGATGCAGAATCTTATCTTTCCAGTAAGATTCTGTTAACTGTTACTTTCTATAGTTTGTATTCCAAAACAGTGGGTATATCTTTCCATTTTTCAATATAAATGTTTAGGGTGGATATGCTTTTTCAAACGGGACACACACACCGTTTAGAATTCCAGCTCTGGCTTCCTCTCGAATTATTAGCCCTTTTCTGCCAGGGAGCAGTTTTTCCCAAGGAGGCTTGGAAGACAAGACCCTGGACAGAGGCAGGTGGGACACTCTGCTCACCAGAATCGCTGGATCATGACTGACCCCTAGTGGCGGCTTCTCTGCTTAACTGTCAGCCCATGGGCTGGGGTGTGACCCCCAACGGTGCTGCAGAAGCTTTCACCCATCCTGGGCCACCCCTGCCATCTGTGGGGGAAAGGCCTGTCCCTTGTCTTCTGAGCCCAGACGGCCTCACAGGCATTCTGAAGATTGGAAAGTCTAAGCATGTACTGGGGTGGGCTGGGCTTCCCCGCGCCCCTTTTTGGAGTGAGGCAGAGTGCATTCCAGCCCCTAGCATCCCTGCTGTTTATTCACACCCCTCACCCCCGCCCCCACATACACTCATGGGTACAAACACTGGCGCAGTCACGGGTACACACCGCCCCGGACAGCACCATTTCCAGTCTCCTTATGGGAAAGTTAACCAGGCAGTAAAGGCTCACAGGTCAGGGAAGACCTCTGTTGGGAAGAGGCTCCTAGACCCAGTTCTGCCTCTGACTTGCTGGGGGTCCTTGAGAAAGTTGCTTCCCCTCTTTGGTCTCAGTTTCCCCAGCTGAGAAATGGAGGGTTGGGCCAAAAGTTCTAAGGTTCTGGGAACCTTTAACTTAGAGCCTGTAACTGGTGGTCAAGTTGAGGGAGAGTCCCTCGGGGTCAGCTGAATGCCAGAGAGGCAGGACAGGCCCAAAGTTGGGCAACTTGAGCACACCAGGTGGGCTCGGAGCTGGAGCATGAGCCTCACAGCCCACAGAGCAGCCCTGGACTCGGGAGCCACCTCGCACCAGTCCGGTGGGACTTCAGAGATGTGGGATCCAGCCTCGCCTAGTATTGCAGGACTGGGGAATGGGAGCTGCAGATTCTGACGCCACAGCTGCCTTAGATACGCCACAAGGACTGGGGCAAGACACACCCCTCTCTATGAACTGAGCAGTCCGTCCAAATAGATACGCTAAAGAAGGGTTGTGGGAGGGATCCATCTCTAGCCTGAGGCTACAGACTGGCTTCCAGGGTACTCAAGCAGCTGCCTTGGGGGGAGGAGTCCCAGTTACGAGAAGCAGGGCTCAGAATCTAGGCCAAGCCTCCACAGGACCCCGCTCTGGAGAGCTCGGGGCCGTCTGGGGGAGGGTCAGCAGGCAGCAGGTGCACCAGGAGCATCTTTCAGAAGGCACCCATATTGCATCTGCTCCAATAGGCAGTGAGTTGGAAAGTGGATGGAATAGGCAGGGTGGCAGCTGCTCCCCAGGGCCAGGAGTCCAGTCCAGCACCCACCCGAGTCCACCTCAGGCCTGCTCAATTGGGTTGATCCGTGCTCTGGGCCCTCTGGCCCCACCCTCAGAGGGAGGGGTTTGGGGTGACCAGGTGAACTGGCCCTGGTGGAAGGCAGGCGGCCCCTCGCCAGCATCCCCACCCCCACCTCTCCAGCCCCCCTCACTCCCTGATCCTTCCACCTGCTCCCCTGCCCCAGCAGTTTCCTCTGCTCACTCTTATCCCTTTTCCTGCTCCCAGGCTCGCCTGCTCAGATGTCCTTGACTCTCCTCTGAGTCTCCCTCTTTCCAAGCCGCCTCCCCTCTACCTAATACATTCTCCCTGAAGACACCAGAGTACACAAGTCCCTGCAAATCCCTGCACCTCACCTTTACTCCCAGACATGGGAGGGAGATGACATGAAGACCCAAACGCCACTTGGCAAGAGATCTGGAGTATGCAGGGGGCAGATCTGAGGCTGTGGAAGCTCTGCGGGTTCCCGGCAGGAGGCTGCATTTAAGCTGGCTCTTGAATATGGCTCTGAGCTGAGACCTCTCCTTGAAGCTCCAGACCAGGAGCCAGCTGCCAGCCGGACCCCTTCACTTGGTGTCTCAGAGAAACCTTGCACTCCATAGGTCTAACTCTGAACCCGGAAAATCCCCCGATCTCAGCCCTGTTTCTTCTTAGGGAAAGCACCGTCTCAGACCCAGTTCTGCACCAAACCCACACTATGAGCACTCTGGATAAGCTAGGGCCAAGGGGGAAAGAGCTCTGAATGCCAAGCCAAAACATGTGAGTTTTAACTCCACCTTCAGCTCCGGGAGTTGTGGGTAGGGTAGGGGCTTAGTCCAGTTTGCTGCAGAAAGAGCTGTCTGGCACTGTATGGTGCATGGATGACAGGGGAAGAGTGCGGGTGGAGAGACCAGAAGGAGAGCAGGACTGGGGAGGTAGGGACATGGCTGTAGTGGTGGAGATGGGCAAATAGACAGGACTTGGTGGCTACTTGGATGAACCAAGGGATAGGTCAGGAAGAGATACCCAGTTTTGTACCAGATGTGTAGAGTGTGGGATGCCATTTATTGCTCAAGGGAAGAGGAGGAGGAAGAGGTATGGCGTGGGAGGAGAAAGCTGAGCTCTGTCTTGAATGTCATTTGAAGCTCCCAAGGAGAGACAGGCCTGCCAGGACCTTCATGAACTGCCTCAGCTGGCCCTCGGGGCACCTGTGGTCCCTGGCCCTTTCGACTCTCCCCTTTGTGGCTGTCAGCTGCAGTGGGGGCAGTTGCACAAGGGCACAGCAGGTCTGTGTGTTATCCCAGGGGACTACCACATGGCCAATGCTGAGGAGAAGCTGATGGATGACCTTCTGAACAAAACCTGTTATAGCTACCTGATCCACCCAGCCACCAGCAGAGGCCCTCACAGCTCATCTCCATCAAGATGGAGCTCTCCCTGGCCCAGTGTGTCTGCACGGTAAGTGCAGAGGGCAGCTGTGGTTCAGGCTGAGGTGAAGAGGCAGCTCATGCCCACACCCCAAGCAATCATTGGCCAGAGGAATGAAATTACTAGGGTTGACTTAGACTTACCATTACATGGCAGGGAGGCTGCAGAAGGGTCCATGAAGTTCATAGGTGTCCAGTATTTAATGAAGTCAAGGTTTTGTTCACAAAGAAGAAATGAGGGTGGGAGCGGGATGACCACTGGGTAGGCAGCCAATGGGCCTGTCAGCTGAGTGTCCAGCACAACCATAAGCTTCTCCTCATCCTCACAGGCCCACCTTATTCCCTCCCCCAACCCAACAGATGACCTTACATGCTCCCTACTTGTTGGGGGAAACAAGAACCAGACTGGGGGAACTGATGGGTACAGAGGCCCAGGTGTAGGGGCAGGACCAGAGGCAGTGCAGCGCCTACTGAGTCAGGCGGGTGAGGGTCTGGACGGTGGGCATAGCTGCTGCAGGCATGGAAAGGAGAAGATGGCGGCACTCCCAGGGACCATTGTTAGGCTCTCCATATGTGGACGTGTGCAGAGGTGGGGGTGCTGAGGAGGGAGGAGGTGCAGGGAATTTCTCTTCTCTCTACTGCCTCTGAGTTGGAGATGTCAGAGGAAACCGTGGCCCATTGTAAACTAACACAATGTCCCCACTCACAGGGTTAGAACTGTGCCCTTGGAAGCAGCTCTGAGTGGAGCATTCACGTGGGGAGAGGGCAGGACACTGTGTCCAGCCAGGGGAAGGAGGTCACCAAGGGGGCTGACCCTCTTCTGGCCAGGTGGCTGCCTTCTGACACACCAGCCTGTCTGTCTAGCATGGCTGGCCCACACACACCCAGCCTGTCAAACTTACAGCCCTCAGGAAGGCTTTGGCCAATTAACGAGTGGCGCTGTCTCCCAGGAGGAAGGGCGGCTAAAGGATGGGGAGGGCAGTAGAACCCTGTACGCTCTGCCCCCTCCCTCCACAGCTGGACTGGAAGAAATGGGGCTTTCAGACACGCTTGCCCAGGCTGGGGTCTGAGTGTCACTTTCCAGACAATGGCTTCTTGCTTAATGGGTGAGCCCAGTTGCTGCTGTGCAGCTGCCACCCTAGTGAGGGTGATTGAGCAGGAGGCTCCGCCGCACTTCCAGGCTCAGGCTGCCTGGCTAGATCTGCTCTGCGGAAACTGTAGGCTGATAGGGGCTACCAGGAGGAGGAGGGGATGCAGCCGCCAGCCCCCACCCATGCGAATCGTATTTCTAAAAGCTTAGGTATACAGTAAATATTAGGTCCTGGGCTGCTGGGCCAGGAAGGGGTATTGTCCTCTTATTTTTCAGGGTTTATTTATTTAATGAAGGAGGGTTATAGGTACAACCAGTTTAAAGATGGATGGAAATTTTTAGAGTGCAGGCTGGGATTTAGGGTAAGCCAAGCAGACTTGTCCAAGCAGCTCTTTTGGGGAGGCCAGAGTCCTGTACCAATGTCCTCAGGCACGTTCAGCAGCTGCTGGGGGAGTGCTGGACAGGATTAAAGCACAGGAGAACTTTCTGGATGATAGAAATGCTCTGTATCTTGAAAGGAGGTAGGTTACATGGGTAATGCATTTGTTAAAACTTATCAAAATGTACACTTCAAATCTGTGCATTTCACTGAATATAAATTATACCTCCAACTAAAAACATTTTTTGAAAGACAGATGGGCCAGGCGCGGTGGCACATGCCTGTAATCCCAGCACCTTGGGAGGCCGAGGTGGGCGGATCACAAGGTCAAGAGATTGAGACCATTCTGGCAAACATGGTGAAACCCCATCTCCACTAAAAATACAAAAAATTAGCTGGGTGTGGTGGCACGCGCCTGTAGTCCCAGCTACTCAGGAGGCTGAGGCAAGAGAATCGCTTGAACCCAGGAGGTGGAAGTCGCAGTGAGCCAAGATCACGCCACTGCACTCTAGCCTGGCCTGGCGACAGAGTGAGGCTCTGTCTCAAAAAAAAAAAAAAAAAAAAAAAAAAAAAAAGCCCTGAGGTGGAAGATTGCCTAGCGGGCTCTAAGAACAACAAGGAGACCCCAGAAGACTGGAGCAGAAACAAAGCGAGGGAGGCAGCAGAGCCAGATCACAGAGGGCAAGCGTTAGCAAATTTGTTCTGTGAAGGGCCAGATAGTAAATATTTGAGGTTTTGGGGGTCACGTGGCCTCCATCATAACTAGGGAACACTGCTATTGTAGTGTGAAAGCAGCCATAGACAATACGTAACATATGAGTGTGGTTGTGTTCCAATGAAACTTTATTTACAAAAACAGCTGGCTAACTTGCCATCCAGCTACTGTTTGCCAGCACCTGATGTAGGACCCTGCAGGTCATTGTACAGATTTGAGCATCGACTTTGAGTGAGATGGGAGGAGGGGAGAAAAAGATTTTGAGCATAAGCTCTGAAAGGACCCCTTTCCCTGTTGCATTAAGAGTAGATCACGGGGTCACTAGGGTGGAAGCAAGAGAGGGAGCGAGGAAAACAGAAGGCTGAGGCAGTAATCCAACGGGAGATGATGATGACATTTTGGGTCGGGGTGTTGGCATTGCCATTGATAAGAAATCGTTATATTCTGAATACATTTAGAAGACTGAGCCAGCAGGATTCACTCATGGTAAAGGTGGTAAGGTACAAGAGAAGAAGAGTCAAGGGAAACTCTGAGGCCTTTAGCCTAGCAACTGGCAGGATGGAGGGGAAAGAGTAAGAGTTCAGTTTTGGACATGTAAATGTGAGATACCACGTAGACATTCTTGTGGATGAAAACCCTTGAACTGATGTAATCAAGTCAGGTCAGACTGGAAATATAAATTTGGGAGTTGTTGGGGTTTAAATGGTATTAATACATGGGACCAAGGATTGACTGTAGATAGATAACTAAGAGGTCAAAAGACTAAGCATTTCATTAACAAAAGGCAGGGCAGTAAGAAGGAGCCTGCAAGGGAGACTGAGCTAGCGGAGTAGGAGGAAAAGAGACTTGGCAGCCAGAAAACCAAGTGAGTGATGTATGTCAAGGACTGAGGGGCATCAGATGCAGGCAGAGAAATGCCATGGGGCAGGGTCACCACAGAGAACACATTCCCAGGCAATGCCCAGCACAGCCATTGGGGCAGGGCTGCCCCTGAGACCCTGGACCTATAGAGCCACCAGTGTGCAATGCCAGGCCGGGAGAGCTGCATGCACAGGACTCCAACCAGTGAGAGTCAGGGCATGGGCTTCACCCAGTAAAGCTATGGGGGTGGAGCCACCTGGAGCCTTGGGGACCCAACCCTCACCCCAGTGTGGCTGGAAGGTGAGACATAAAGTCAAAGACTATCCTCAAGCCTCAAGATTAAATGTTGTTTCCCCTGGTGGGTTTTGGACTTACTTGGGACGAAGCTACTTCTTCTTTCCTATTTGTCCCTTTTAAATGGGAGTATCTATCCTATGCCCATTCCACCGTTGTATTCTGGAAGCATGTAATTTGTTTGACAGCTGGAGGGAAATTTGGCTCAGGATGAATCACACCTTGAGTTGGTCTTACCCACGTTTACAGGAGACTTTGGACTTAAAAGGAATGAACGTGTTAAGAACATGAATTTGAGAAACCAGGGGTGGAATGCTATGCTATGATCTGAATGTGTCCTTCAAAATTCACGTGCCGAAACTTAATGGCCAATGAGATATTAAAAAGTAGGACCTTTAGATGATTAAGTCTTGAAGGCGGAGCCCTCACGGATGGGATCAGCATCCTTATAAAAAGACTGATGGAGTGGTGGCTTTTTGTCCTTCCACCTTCTGCCAAGTGAGAACATAACAAGGTACCACCTTGAAGCAGAGCAGCTTTTACCACTCAATTTGCCAGCACCTTCATCTCAGATCTCCCAGCCTCCAGAACCGCAGGAAATGTTTCTGTTGTTTATAAATGACCCAGTCTCAGGTATTCTGTTACAGCAGCACAAATGGACAAAAGCCAGTGCTTAATTTAGCCCCATACAGCTTAGCTCTACCCTGCTGTAGCCATCTTCTGCAGTAACAGGAATGCAGACTGCAAACTTCCACGGGCTCTTCTTGACCACTGATTGACCCCTTGTAGATAAAAAATCAGAAGGGCTTTACCTGTTGCTTTGGTGGAATCTTAGTCCACATTCTCTACCCATCTGGACTAAGGCTTACTGCATTTCCATCAAATCAATATGAGAGCCTATTAGACAAAAGGCATTTTTCCCTGGATGGGGAGGTTGAAACAATGAGCACCTGGTGGTCACAGAACACTCTACAGACTACAGTTTACATTCCTGGCTGTATTGAGCTTCTATTGCTTCTAGATTCACTTCTCCATCATACCTGTCCTCTGCAGCTGACTGTGGATAGGGCTCTACAGCCTACATTAAACCTTTGTTCAGATGACATGAGATCATTTCCCAAAGGGGAAGGAAGTAAGGCACAGGCATGAAAATGCTACTGTTTTATGAAATGACAGGGCAATGGGAGAAGGAAATTAAGAGCCCAAAGAGTGAGGACTTCTGCTGTAGACAGCTGCTTGTGAGGGGGTTGGCTGGCTCTGTCCTCTTCTCAGCCTGCAGGCCAGTGCTTGCACACCAGCCCATATGGACAAGCTGGCCTGGCCCTCACACAGGCCTGGGCCATGGCAAGAGCACAGCAGGATCAGCTCAGGCAGTGCCTGAATAGGAAGGGCCTAGGGAGGAGCCAGGTGCTGCTTCACACCAATGGAAACCGGAAGGGCTTTGCAAATAGTCAGGAGTTTGTCTTTTCACACTATGGAACTCTCAAATATCTGTCACCAATGCAAAGAAAGGTTCTCAAGAATTGTATTATAAAACAGAACAATGACACAACATAAGCTTACACATTCATATTTACATTATATTCAAAATATATTACAGTTTTAATTTATGAACAGAAATATCCTGTCTTTTCTTCTTTTTCTTTTCTGCTTTCTTTGCATCATTGATTTGCATTTTTACTTGATCTTGTAATTTAGAAAAGAATGCTTGAGAGGACTTTAAGGCTTTGTCTTTACCTTCATCCTGCAATTAAAAACAACACATGCTTATGCTGTAAAATGTACTTATAAGTGAAAAAAGCCAAAAATAGTACATCACCATTACAACAACGTATACAACCATAAATATGAAAAAAAAGGACTAGAATTACAGAAAACTAAATCAGTTAGCATAGAGGTATTCCATACTGCTACAACAACGTTCTTATAATCTAAGAGAGAAAGGAGTGAAAGACAAACTGCTGCCAGTACCCAGGTTATTGTGAGGACCCTACATGAAAAACCCCAGAACATTAAAGGTTGCGATTCCAGCCGGTCAGCATCACGCGCCTCCATCCCGCAGGTGGGCTGTCGGCTGGCTCAGACATTCCAGTCACCCAGTGCTTGCTATCCACTTCCCCCACAAAGGTCCCCTTGAGCAATTTTCTTTCCCTTGTCCTTACCTTTATGAAGGAGGCTTTGCCAGTTTTGGTCAGCTGTTTTAACTTCTCCGAAGCTACTGCTTTGCTGTATTTCCCTGCTTGATCTACACTGCTCTTTTCAAGCAGTTTTCTCCGCTTCTCCTTTTCTTTTATTTTCATACGCTTTTGATATTTCTTTTTCCTTCGCTCTCGTTTCTTGTCTGTAGCTGTTTTTTCAGCAGCTGTTTTTATATCTCCAGCTTTATTTTTCTCCTATTAAAAAAATAACCACCAACATATTTGTTAATCAAGTTTAACAACTAGGAAACTGGAATGGAAGAAACTGCAGGGTAGCTAGGGAGCAGGCTGTGCGTCTGTGGCCAAGTGCACGAAGATGCAGAGCAATCCCCACCTACATTCCAGTGAGCACTGGTAACTCAGTTCTTTAAAACCTGAAATGCATTCTTTGACAGCACAGACTCTTATAGTGACGGTTCAGTTCCCAAACTAATTCACAAGAAGGCAACATGGAGAGTTGGGTTTTCAACCTATCAGCACAAGAGGAGCCAGCCCTCCACAGCATTTAGATTCCAATGGGCTTCAGGGACATGCCAGAGGCAGCCTCAGCTCTGAGCTGCTAATGACAGCAACTGGACTGAGAACAGAGGGCAGAGACCAAGGGACTGAGGAAGGGAAGGGAAACATCTCTCTAGTGAGGATCAATTTTATCTCTTTTCTCCTCAGCTGCCAGCCTATCCTGCCAGGGCTGTCACCAGCACTGAAGTGGCAGAGGCTCAGACAGAAGGGGTGAGTGTAGGTGTAGCAAATCAAGCGAGGAGGGACAAGGAAGGCCCTGCTGCTAAGCCAGCCAGGAAGATGAGCACCTGGCAGAAACCATTATTACTATGTGAGGCATGAGCTTCAGTGTTCACATGGCAGCGATCGTTGCATTTGATAACCAAATGCTCAATTCTAGATTCAGATTCCATTACTAATTAGCATTACACGAATAAAATAAGGGGGAAATGCTGATACTAAACTATTGCTAGTATATACGCAATGCAAGCAATTTGTTTTAAACTTAGTAGCACTGCTAGTATTTGGATTGGATTATAACAAGATATTGATACTAGCTATTTTAAAACTGCTCTTATGGTAACTCTCAAACTGTACCTCATAATAAAGCCACAATATAGGAGACTGGTATTTGAATATTGTAACATTACTAGTTTGCTTATACTTAGAAACTGCTGAGATACACTGGAATAAGAACTACAAATGCAAGACAAATGACATTAAATAAATGGAGTCCGGCTAAAATCAACTAACTTGTAACAGACATTTAAGGTTTCAATACTGGCTTCTTACCTTGATCTCCTCTGGGGCCAGGAGAGCTGCATCGCTAACACTCACTGGGGCTACTTCCTCCATAGTTATGGCTGGCAGATTTGACACAACTTTAATCTCTGGTACAGGCTAGAAAAGAGAGAATATATTCAATGGGAAGCCAGAAGGGACTCTCGCACAAAATGTGTGAACTGTGAACCTATTAACTTAAAGTATAATATATAAAATACTTTATGGAGATTATCTTTTTTTTCACTTGCTTGAAAGTCAGCAAACCTAATGGAGACTATTTAAAACGTTAGATATGGTAACAGCCAAAGTCCTAAGTGGACTGGCATGACGGCAGTGCTGAGGGGCGGCACTGCTTCAGGATCCCAGAGACCTGGGTATTTTAGGGTTTTCCGTCTCAAAACCATTCCAACAGCACATATTTCTACATTTTTCCATAACATTTCTGCCATCTTCAAACATCAGTTCTTCCATCTCTTCCTCTACTATTCCTATCTACCATGCATGTGGACATTCTCAAACAACCATTAATGCTGTTTGGTAAGATTTGCTGATTTCTATTATCTTGACTTTGCTTACAGAAAAAAACGCTAGCTCTAAGAAGTATATGGAAAAAGATGCAAGGAAAGACGTTTATGGGAACAAGAGTCAAAACCAGACGACTGATAAATTTCCTCATCTTTCAACTACTGAAAACATCTCCATAAACATAAATATGAAATAATACTGAACTATTTTGAAAAACTAAAACAGTATCAAAATAAATCAAAGCTATCAATTACAAAAAGGGGGAAAGGATGCAATGTTAATTGAAGGACCATCTGCTTCAGATTTTTGCCTTTTTTTGAAAGAACTACCCAAGAAATCCAGTAATTAAAACAGGTTTCATAATGATCCTGTGATTAAAATGGTGACTATGTACTGCAATGACATTAGTATTCTTTCTTCCTCATCACCATCCTGTCCATGGAGCTATTTGCTCAAGGAAACTTCACAAAGAACAAAAGCCATAAACATAATAGGATCCTGGATTCTAAGTGAGAGAAAAATGAGAGTGTGAAAGAAATCATTTCTTCTACTGGACCACCATTCAACTGTTACTAAAAACACTGTATTCCATTCTAGCATTTAAAGAGAAATACGGAGAAAAAGAAGACAGTCCAAAAAGCCACAAAAGGCTGGGCACAGTGGCTCACACCTGTAATCCCAGCACTTTGGGAGGCCGAGGCGGGCGGATCATTTGAGGTTAGGAGTTTGAGACCAGTCTGGCCAACATGGTGAAACCCCGCCTCTACTAAAAATACTAAGAAATTAGCTGGGCATGGTGGTGCATGCCTGTAGCCCCGGCTACTCGAGAGGCTGAGGCAGGAGAATTGCTTAAACTCAGGAGATAGAGGTTGCAGTGAGCCAAGATTGTGCACTCCAGCCTGGGCAATAGAGTGAGATTGTCTCAAAAAAAAAAAGAAAAAAAAGGAAAAAAAAAAAGCCACAAAAAATGATAGCTGTGATTGGTAAATGGAGTCTACAGAGATGGTGTGTGAAATACCAACCAGAACATGAAAAAAGTAGTATCAAAGAGAACCTACACTAGCAATTCTACATTTCTTATGGGAAAAAAGAAAGGCTTTTCATTTGGGGCACATAGACACAAATACATTCACTTCTCCTTCACTTCCCAATATTCCAAGGAATGTCTAACTGCTTCCCTGCATTAGATCCTAGCTAGTGCAAGGAACAGAGTGGAACAGTAGATGCATTTTGTGCTGCCTGAAGACAAGTAGAGAGCAATGAACAACTAGCGAATGCCTGCAAATGTGCAATGCAACTATGAGGAAAAGGAGCTGAGTGGTGAGACATGCAGCAAGGCGGGAAGGGCAGTCTACCCTAGGTAGGGAGCCAAGGAACATCTGCAAGGAGGGGAAGGCGTCTAGCCTGGGCAATAAGGAGCCAGCCTTGCCAAAAAGGAAGTGCAGCCTACTGGGCCAGGGGGAAGAGCACAGCGAGAAAGCGCAAGGGACTTGGCCTGCTGAAGGAATCAGAAGATCAGTGCGGGTGGGGGTAGCGAGCCAAGGGAGACCAAAGGGGTGGGAAGAGCCAGATTACACAGGTAAGGCCCAGAAAGGGCCCACATCCTTCACCTCAGTAAGACCTGCTGGACAAGAGGAGTTGAGAAATTCCACTCATCTCTTCACCTGTTTATTTCACACAACCCAGAGTAGGGACTTTGGGAATCTAAAGATGGCTCCTGCCATCAAAAACTTACTAGCATGTAATTACAACTGGATTAAAAGCATACATATACACCAAAAAAACAAACAAAACAGGTAAAAAGCTTATTGTCTGAGAAGACAAAATATCTGCACGGGGAAAAATCACCTAGCCATCAACTAATAAGAAAGGATCTTGGAGATTAGCTCTTCTGTACAGATGAAACGTGAAGTGATTGCCTGTATCATAAAGCCAGTTAGGAGCAGAACTCAACTCAGGTTCTGACTTCTAGACTAGTCCTTAATTCATGACATTCCATTTCAGACAACAACACAGGCACCAAAGGGCAACATGTGAACAAGTACCAAAGGATGGTACAAGCATGTTTTATGGGTTCACAGAAGCTGGTGAGTAGATGAGGCTCCAAGGAGTAGACAGGTAGAGCCAAGTCTGGGTGACAGACAGACAGGGGAGGAGCATTTGAGAGGGTTGGGCCTGGTGAGGGAACATCATGCAGCGGAGACAGCATGGGCCCAGAGTTAGTTCTCACCCTCCCACCTCCTAAACCTTGGTTTTCTCCCCTGAGAAATGGAAACTATAGTACCTGCCTCAGTGTTGTGTGCATTAAGTGTTAATGTATGTAAAGACACATACATATTATTAATGTATGTAATATGACACATAGCAGATACTCCATAAATGCTGGGTATAGATATCCATACGTCTCCAAACCCATTATACAATGAAAATGCAGTAAGACTGAGAGGGTAGAGAAGGGAGGAGCCCCTGTGGCTATGGCTGAGGGTCTTTTAAAGTGTGAGGTAAGTTAAAATAGTAAGAGGCAGTAGTAGTGGGATGCCTGACCATGCCAGCCCCAGCTGGCAGGGGCTCACTGAAGATCTGGGTAGAGCCAGAACTGTCATGGAACCAGAACTGAGCCTTCCTCATGGAGATCCTGCCTGGAATTTACAGGAAATTACTACAAGTTTGTATCCTGAAACAAAATAAAGAGCTAGTCTCACAAAGGATCAAAGCTATGAAGGTCACCCTGCTCTAGCTACACACTGAACTGTTAACACACTTACCGGTTTAGGGATAAAGTGGAAGTTTGAGAGGGCATCCAATTTTAAGAAGAGGGAATCCATCATCTTCTGAATTTCTACATGCTCTGGATTTTCTTCTTCTGCTGTTTTTTGCTTAGGAAATAAGTTCAACAATGTCAAACTAAGAGACTTGATATATATCACAGGACAAAACACTAAAGGTCAATGAGGGTATTCCCAACTTCTCATCACCAAAGCTTCAGCTACAAGGAAACATTCCAAAAGCAAAATTAAAAGCAGCAGTACCATGAGGGTTCCAGCACCTTCCAGAGATGTGATGTGCATTTTAGGAGCTACAGTAACCATTACCTCTAATATTCAGAACTTAAAAATTTAACAACCTTGGTATTTACTTCTGTCAAAAATTAAGCTATTCCTCCTAAGATAGCTACAGTTTTGTTTTGTTTTGTTTTTTTAAGGAAAATAGCAAGTGATAACAAGTGTTGGCAAGGATGAAGAAACTGGAACCTTTGTGCATTATTGATAGGTAGGAATGTAAAATCATGCGGTCACAGTGGCAACAAGCTTGGCAGGTCTTCAAAAAGCTACACAGAGAATTACCATCTGACCCAGCAATGCCACTCCTGGGTGTACAACCAAGAGAATTAAAAACAGATACTCAAACAAATACATGTACACGGCACTATTAACAGTCAACAGATGGAAACAGCCTGAATGTCCATCAGTGGATGAGCAGGTAAACTGTGGTACACACACATAATGGAATACTGTGCAACCATAAAAAAGAAATGAAGCACTGACAAATGCCAGTCTTGAAAACATGACACTCAATGAGTTGTCAGAAATGGAAGGCCACATATGGTATGGTTCCAAAATAGGCAAATCCACAGAGATAGAATGCAGACTGGGGTTTGTTGTGGCTGGGACAAGTGAGGAAAGGGTAGCAACTGCTTAATGCATATGGGGCTTTATTGTGGGCTGATAAAAATGTTTTAGAACGAGATACAGTTAGTAGTTACATAACACTGTCCTAAATGCTCCAAATTTGTTCACTTAAGTGGTTAATTTTATGTTATATAAATCTCACATCAATTAAAAAGAAAAAAAAAGGCCCAGCACGGTGGCTGGCTGGGCACAGTGGCTCATGTCTGTAATCTCAGCACTTTGGGAGGCTGAGGCGGGCAGATCATGAGGTCAGGAGATCGAGACCATCCTGGCCAACATAATGAAACCCCGTCTCTACTAAAATACAAAAAAATAGCCAGGCTTGGTGGTGTGCACCTGTAATCCCAGTTACTCAGGAGGCTGAGGCAGGGGAATCGCTTGGACCTGAGCGGCAGAGGTTGCAGTGAGCCTAGATCACGCCACTGTACTCCAGCCTGGTGACAGAGCAAGATTCTGTCTCGAAAAAAAAAAAAGAAAAAAGAAAAAAAAGAAGTGTTAATATAAACTTCATAAAATTATCCAAATATCCATTTGGATGATAGGGACTTTTTTTTCTTTTATTTACATGTAATGTGTTAAAGATTTATTCTGACAAATCACATTGAAAAAACTGACAGCAATGTTAATTTTATTGAAGAGAAAAAGTAAATTTCATGCTTCTCTCTCTGTCCCCTTTGGCCCCAAATGCTTATTCTAAATGCCTAAGAGGGCTTTTTGTTTTTTGTTATTAAGACCCCCCCCAAAAAAAAAAAAAAAACAACCAGCAGAACTAGGAAAAGACAGGCTCTTTGCCTCCTGATCCTGATGACAAAGACGCATCCAGGTCTGGTTCCAATGTCCATCATCAGCACCCACCTTCCAGCCATGGTCAGGCATCACGCTACTATCGCTTCTTACTATTGTAACTTACCTCACACTTTAAAAAATCCTAAACATGTCCTTTCACCTCATTCTAGGTAACAATAGCTGTAAAATCAAATATGTAGCTGTATATTTGCTATATAGCATTTTTCTGAGCCACTTTATATACACAACTGTAAGTAAAAGCTCCTACATGTGCTGTTTACCATCATTTCACTTCCAGAATTAGCCTAGCTACTAGAACTCCAAGTCCATCCTCAAAAACTTCTGAACTGGCTGTTGACTCCTAAGAGAGAAACGAAACTAACATTTAGAGCTAGCATAAACTATTGCATTACATATATAATTTTTAACTCTCGTGGTCACCAAATACTTTCTGTATCTACTGAATCTCCTCAAAGATTCAAATGAAACTGTACACATCCTCCTTCAGCTACCACCTTGGATTGCAAAGCAGCCAGGAAGAATTTTAATTCAAATCTTCTCAGTTCTTCAATTTCACAGTGGCATCAGGGCAATTTGCTGTTGCTAACTGAAGGGCATTCATTAACAAAAATCTGTTGGGAATCATAAATGGCTTTTGCAGGAAAAAAATGCCATCTGATCCCTAAGTACATATTAACCACATTCCCACTAAATCAAATGTGAAGGAATAATTCGATCATTATATCAGCATACAATATTCCTAGGAATATGACCTTGTCCTATTATTTAACCAGAGATTTCTTTTCTTTCTTTTTTTTTTTTTTTTGAGATGGAGTCTCGCTCTGTCGCCCAGGCTGGAGAGCAATGATGTGATCTCGGCTCACTGCAACCTCCACTTCCCTAGTTCAAGCAATTCTCCTGCCTCAGCTTCCCAAGTAACTGGGATTACAGGCACACGCCACCACACCTGTCTAATTTTTTCATATTTTTAGCAGAGACGGGGTTTCACCATGTTGGCCAGACAGGTCTCAAACTCCTGACCTCAAGCAATCCGCCCGCCTCAGCCTCCCAAAGTGCTGGGATTATAGGTATGTGTCGCTACACCCAGCCCAGAGATTTTAGTTAAGTGAAAGAAAAAATAGACCTAAAAATCAGAATGAATTTATAATCATGTAAAATATGTTAGTTACTTCAAAATATCAATGAGAAATGGTTTTAAAGTTGTAGCACCACCATAATAATTGCTGGAAAGCTAATAATTAGTTGTAAAAGTATCAGGTGACCAAAGCCTAATTGCAAAGCAACCCCCGCAACCCCTCACATAAAGCGGGAATATTAGAACCCTTCTATTCCTAGCATGCTCTGTCTTATACTTAAATGATGTAGCTGAAGAGCTCAAGATTTCCATTTCATGTTTTCAACAGTCACAAAAAGCCTAGATCTCTACTTCTATTTCTTTAATAATAACGGTTTTGCCTTACAGGCTTCCTCACCTGGTTGAGTTTGATGTACTCCTGTTCATAAATTTCAGCAAGGCTCAATTTACTCTTCTCATGGTCTAAGGTTAAACGCTTTTTATATTCATATGCATCCTCTTTAGGTTTTTCTTTACGTACTACATCATCCCAAGCCTGAAACATAAAGGGCAGGTAGAACATAACAAAACCTACAATTTATTTCTAGGTTCACTTAAGAATCTTCCTCTGGAATATTGTTATAATAAATATTATCAATATATTAATAAATTATCATTAATATATTAATAAATTATTATAAATATATCAGTTATATTTATTATTACTCATTATTCCAGAGTAAGCAAATTATAGCAAAAAGAAAATTTTCAACTTCTGAAATAACTATTCAAGTCACAAAGAATAAACATTTGGAAAGCAAAGGCGGCAGTACTCAAATATCTTTTTCTGTTTTTTGTTTTAAATGAGTCTTCCTTCCTCGTTACCAACTTTAATTCCACATTTCCCCAACACAGTTTGTTTAAAAGTCAAGCCTTGAGTTAGTTTATCACATTTCATTTCAAATTTTAAGATGTTCTGCACATGATACTCACCCTTCAAACTCTATTTTAGACCTACAAGTGTAGGCAAACATTATACACATGTTATAAAGCCATTTCTTACTATACATGCTATATATCTAAGATTTATTCTAAGTTTACAAAATCATATCAATTCTTTAACAAAAACCACTAGGTTTTTAACATTTGAAAAAAATACACCATTGAGAAGTGGTTTTAAATTGTAGTACTACCACAAATGTTAGGGTTTGAACGTCCCCTCCAAAATTCATTTTGAAACTTAATCCCTGATGTGGCAAAACTGAGATGTGGGGCCTTCTAGGACATGACTGGATCACCAGGGTTCTGCCCTCATGAATGGCAGTTGCATTTATGGATTAATGGGTTATCATTGGTGGGGGAATGGTGGCTCTTAAGAAGAGCAAGAGACACCTGAGCCAGCATCTTAGCATGCTCAGCCCTTTCACCATGTGATGCCCTGCACCACCTTGGGACTCTGCAGAATCCCCTCTGATAAGAAGGCTCCTCCAACTTGGACTCCTCGGCCTCCACAACTGTATTCTTTTTCTTTATAAGTCACCCAGTTTCAGATATTCTGTTATAAGCAACAGGAAAAAGACTAAGACATATATACTGAGTAATGTGCCACACCAGATACTGTGCCTAAGCCAAGGGTTCTGGGTGCAACCACCACAGGTCAGCCACCAGCTTCATTAAGCACCGCCCAAAAGGTCAGCAAGACTAATGGCTTCTGGCTCCTCTCAGGCACAATACTCGTCTTTCCTAGGTACTACTAAAGAGCAGCACCTCACACAACAAAAGCTGACTAGGTAGCCTAGATTTAAGGTTTGTGAACATTAAGTGAAAATAAAAAGCAATAGTCCCACTCTCAAAGTACTCTCACATTATTCCTAAAAATTTCAGTGACATTTCAATTAAGTTAAATTTAATTCTTACTGACCTGATCTCTTATCCTCTGTTTAATGATATCTTCCAGTTGAAGGGTGGTTTCCTCTGTAATCACAGGTGCTAAAGGAAATACAACATTTATTCATTAGGTAGATATCCACTAGACCACTGATTCTCACATTGCAGTCCTTGGACCCACAGCGTCAGCAACACGTGGGAACTTGTTAGAAATGCAAATTCCTGGGCCACCCCCATACCTCCTGAATCAGAAAGTGGGGAAGAGGGACAGCTATCTGTGCTTTAATAAGCCTTGTGATACTCCCTGAAGTTTGAAAACCACAAAACTAGGATACATATGGTAGTAAGTGCTAATACTTTATCCAAGGTACCCAAGGACTCTTCCCCTCTTTTCCATTCTCTCTTCCATTGAAATAAAATGAAAACTCATTTTGACTTAATGGGTACAAGAAAGAAGGCAATGAGATGACCACGGTTTCAGGTTGGAGTTCAAAATTTAATCAGTGGACCATGACAGGATGCAAGCCTTTGCAACAGATTACTGCAAAAAACTTGATTAAAAACTATATATTAGGTATCATCAGTGTACTGATGTTAAATTTTTGGGGTGGATTAATGGTATTGTGATTATATAGGACAATGTCCTAGTTCTTAGAAGATACCTGCAAAAGCACTTAAAAGTGAAGTGCCATGAGACTGGCAACTTACTTAAAAAAGGGGCACATATACATTCTTACATATGCTGAGGAGAGAAAGTAGATACGACAAAATGGTAACTGGTGAATCCAGTTGAATAGCATATAGATGTTCACTGTAATATTTTTTCAACTTTTCTGTGTTTATAAGTTGTTTTTTTCTTTTTTGACGGAGTGTTGCTCTATCGTCCAGGCTGGAGTACATCGGCGTGACCTTGACTCACTGCAACCTCCCCTTTCCAGGTTCAAGGGATTCTCCTGCCTCTGCCTCCCGAGTAGATGGATTACAGGCACCTGCCACCATACCCAGCTGATTTTTGTATTTGTAGTAGAGATGGGGTTTCACCATGTTGGCCACGCTGGTCTCAAACTCCTGACCTCAGGTGAGCTGTCTGCCTCAGTTTCCCAAAGTGCTGGGATTACAGGCGAGAGCTGCCGTGCCAAGCCATGTGTTTACAAATTTTTAAAATAAAAAGTTGAGGGAAAAGAAACATCACCCCAAATCTTTGTATGAAATGGAACCATGGAAAAAGCACAGACATGACCACTTTACAGAAGAGGGCACCATACCCATCCGGACAGCATGGTCAAAGTGCAGGGTCTCCTCCAAGAGGCTGTTCTCTGGCCTCTTCTGTGCTGTCACTTCCCCCTGAAGCTGCCACGGCTTTTTTTCTAACAACTCTTTTTCTAAAGATGCAATTTTTTCATTCATCTAAGACATAAAATAATTAGTATACATTTAGAAAATAAAATTACACTTATATTTGTGTAAAAGTAAAAAATACTTTAAAAAGTGGGAAAGCAAGAAATGTACTGTTCTACAATTCTGTTCTTGCCATCTTTTTATTTTGTCAATGACTTCCTATTTCTGCTGCCTATGGTGGGGTGAGCTGCAAACAATTTCTTTTCCTCACTGATTTAAAATGCCATGTTTATTTTATAATATACTAAACTCCCCAGAAGCATTTGGGTTTGTTTCTGGGCTCTATTTTATTCAAGTGATCTATCTATTCGCAAGTGAAGTAATTCTTTGATTAGAATATTAGTATCTGATGGAGTCTGACTCTTTTGACTCCAAACTCAAATTCTTATTCTAACTCCTTTTTTTATATTTTTTTGAGGCAGAGTCTCACTCTGTCGCCTAGGCTGGAGTGCAGTGGTGTTATCTCAGCTCACTGCAACCTCCGTCTCCTGAGCAATTCTCCTGCCTCAGCCTCCCGAGTAGCTGGGATTACAGGCGTGTGCCACCATGCCCAGCTAATTTTTGTATTTTTTAGTAGAGACGGAGTTTCACCAAGCGCTGGGATTATAGGCGTGAGCCACCACGCCGGGTCATTATCTCTAACTTCTAAAAGACAACAATGATGACCTCAGTGTATAAAATGCCAGCCTTGGCCGGGCGTGGTGGCTCAAGCCTGTAATCCCAGCACTTTGGGAGGCCGAGACGGGCGGATCACGAGGTCAGGAGATCAAGACCATCCTGGCTAACACGGTGAAACCCCGTCTCTACTAAAAAATACAAAAAACTAGCCGGGCGAGGTGGCGGGCGCCTGTAGTCCCAGCTACTCGGGAGGCTGAGGCAGGAGAATGGTGTAAACTCGGGCGGCAGAGCTTGCAGTGAGCTGAGATCCGGCCACTGCACTCCAGCTTGGGCGACAGAGCGAGACTCCGTCTTAAAAAAAAAAAAAAAAAAAAAAAAAAATGCCAGCCTTTTCAGCTATCTTACAGAATTCTCTTACTTTCCTAATATCAATTCAGTTTATCCATTCGGTTTCCTCTCCAAATACTAACGCATTCATTTTTCACTTCTAGTGGAATATAATTACATCTGCAGCATTCCTAATCTTTTTTTTTTTTTTTTGAGACAGTCTCACTTGGTTGCCTAGGCTGGAGAGCAGTTGCGTGATCTCAGCTCACTGCAACCTCCACCTCCCAGGCTCAAGCAATCCTCTCTCCTCAGACTCCCAAATAACTGGGACCACAGGCACGTGCAACCACGCCTGACTAATTTTCGTATTTTTGGTAGAGACGAGGTCTTACCATGTTGCCCAGGCTGGTCTCAAACTCCTGAGCTCAAGCAATCCTCCTACCTTGGTCTCCCAAAGTGCTGGGATTATAGGCATGAGCCACCACCCCTGGCAGTTTTCCTAATCTCTTATCCTTATCTTTTGTAGTTACGCTGGCTTATGAGTCTAAAAGAATGTTAATCAACAGTGGTAACTGTAATACTGGACATCTTGTCTCATTCCTAATCTTAAAGGGATGCTTCTAGAATTTCACCCATCATGCATGATGGCAGCTTTTGGCTTAGATATATTTGTATTCCACTAGGAGTGAAAAAAAAATTAGAAATGAATATTGAATTTTATCAAATGTTTTTCTGACATATGGAGGTGACCATGTTTTTTTCTCCTTAATGTCTTGCAGTCAGGAATCATACTAGATTTTCTAATACTGATTCAAGAGAACAAGGTTCATGCAGTTGTGTGGCATAATTCTTCCACCGTGCTGCAGGATTTTTGCAACCCCGTTCGTGAATGTGTGTGTGTGTGTGTGTGTGTGTGTGTGTGCGCGCGCGTGTGTGTTTTAATGCTACCTTTGTCAGGTTTGGGTTTTCATGTTCTAACAGTTTCAAAAAAAAAAAGTTTGAAAGTTCTACTTTATTCTTTATATGTGGAAACTGAAATAAATTATTTGTGATTTACTGAAACTTAACTTGAAGGTCTGATGTAATTTCACAATAAAACCAAACCTTTCTTTCTTTATGTGTTGGGGGAGGGCGGGAGGAGTAGGGTGGAAGGACACTAACTCATTGATATTTTATAATGGTGCTTTTTTTACCTTAGAATTTCTCTATCTTCTGGGGACAATCTGACAACCATGGATTTAATTCAGATTCTCAAATTTTAAAAACAATTCTTTTGATATTCTTGGTATCTTTTATTATCTGCCTATTCTCATTTTTTTTTTTTTTTTTACACAGTCTCTAGCTCTGTTGCCCAGGCTGGAGTGCTGTGGTGCAATCATATCTCGACTGCAGCCTTGAACTGCTGGACTCCAGAGATCCTCCCCCATCCGCCTCTCGAGTAGCAAATACCATAGGCGCACACTACCATGCCCAGCTGATTTTTTTAACTTTTAGTGGAGATGGGCTTTTGCCCCGTTGCCTAGGTTGGCCTCGAATTCCTGGGCTCTAAACAATCCTCCCTCCTCAGCCTCCCAAAGTGCAGGTGTGAGCCACTGTGCCTGGCCCTATTCTCATTTTTATTGTGATAAAAATTTTAAGATAAATAAATGATAGAGCCAAATTATTAGACCCAGACTACATCTACAAAAATTAAATGAAATTTCACTTGTCTGAAATCATGACACAAAGAAACAATTTTTACCAACTTTGAAGATATGTTTGCAATGGTATAAATTAAAATTCTGGCTATTCGGCACTCACAAAAATCTGTGGAGTACCTTAAAGACACAGGTGATGTCGGCCGGGCGCAGTGACTCACACCTGTAATCCCAGCACTTTGGGAGGCTGAGGCGGGTGGATCACCCGAGGTCAGGAGTTTCAGTCCAGCCTGGCCAACATGGTGAAACCCTGTCTCTACTAAAAATACAAAAAAATTAGCTGGGCGTGGTGTAATCCCAACTACTCAGGAAGCTGAGGCAGGAGAATTGTTTGAACCTGAAAGGTAGAGGTTGCAGTGAGCTAAGATCACGCCACTGCACTCCAGCCTGGGTGACAAGAGTGAAACTCCATCTCAAAAAAAAAGAAAAAAAAAAAAAAAAAAAAAAAAGGACATACACGGTATCCTCCAAAGCAGTCAAAACAGTTAAGAGGCTCACAGGACAGCTTTATCAGGAGAGACATGCTATATATATAAAGACATTAGGGACAAAGGAAAAAACAACTATCTTTAAAAATTTTTTTTATTTTTGAGTCAGAGTCGTACTCTGCCACCAAGGCTGGAATCCAGTGGCACCATCTCGGCTCACTGCAACCTCTGCCTCCTGGGTTCCTGCCTCAGCCTCCCGAGTAGCTGGGATTACAGGTGCCCGCCACCATGCCTATTTTTTTTTTTCTTAAGTAGAGATGAGGTTTTACCATGTTAGCTAGGCTGGTCTCGAACTCCTGAACTGAAGTGATCCACCTGCCTCAGCCTCCCAAAGTGCTGGGATTACAGGTGTGAGCCACTGCGCCCAGCAGAAGCAACTATTTTACTCACAGGCCCCAAACTGAAATGCAGGCACTGACTTTTGCTCATCAGATGCTTTCCATATGGGAAGATTTTTGGGTTTTTGTTTGTTTTAAGACAAGGTCTTGCTCTGCCACCCAGTCTAGAGAGCAGTGATGCAATCATAGCTCACCACAGCATCAACCTCCTAGGCTCAAGTGATCCTCCCGCCTCAGCCACCAGAGTAGTTGGACTACAGGTACACATCACCATGCCCAGATAATTTTTGTATTTTTGGTAGAGACAAGGTCTCACTATGTTGCCTAGGCTGGTTCTGAACTCCTGAGCTCAAGCGATCCTCTTGCTTCGGACTGCCAAAGTGCTAGGATTACAGGCGTGAGCCACTGCACCTGGCCAAGATATCTGTTTTCAAAGGATGGTTAATAGTTTTCAAAGGATGGTTAATGTCAAGTATATTAAAAATTCCATAAATTACTAATTACCTTTTCCTGCCTTTTTTCAAAAGAGGATTTAACTTCATCAGAATTTTTCTTTACATTTAAAACACCTGTATCTTCAGTTTCCTCGTCATCTGGTAAAGCAAAGGTCACTCTTTTCAAGCTTTCTTTATGTTGTTTATCGTCTTCATTTTCTTCAAGGTCATCATCTTCATCCCTACAATACCAAAACTCTTACAAAAAAAATATGCTACTTTCCATTAGAAAAACAAAAGGAAACAAATTTTCCCTTAATAAAGTTCTTCTTTTATATACCTAATGCAACCAAATACTCAGAACTTCCAAAATCATTCAGTTATTAAGGAACAAAAGGTATTATTTAGGTAAAATGCTATGTAAGAAACAGAACAGGGAGGCCGAGACGGGCAGATCACGAGGTCAGGAGATCGAGACCATCCTGGCCAACACAGTGAAACCCCGTCTCTACTAAAACTACAAAAAAATAAAAATTAGCCAGGCGTGATGGCGGGCATCTGTAGTCCCAAAGGGAGGCTGAGGCAGGAGAATGGCGTGAACCCGGGAGGCGGAGCTTGCAGTGAGTGGAGATTGCGCCACTGCACTCCAGCCTGGGTGACAGAGCAAGACTCCGTCTCAAAAAAAAAAAAAAGAAACAGAACAAAAAGTGTCCAACATATATAAAATAAATTATTCATCAATCTACAATACAAATCTCTTATCTCACAAAAATAACAGGATTTTATTGACACAAAACTAAATCAAAGTTCCTGGTAAGGAAGGTTTGATTGCTACTACCAGTGATATTTTTCTTCATTAAGTGATATCTAATGTCCCTTTACATTCAGAGACTTTCCTCTGGCTATCTTGAGAATATCTGATATTAGAGAATCCAACTTCTTAAGACAGACACATTTGATAACTACGAGTACACATACATGATTGGGCAATTCCAGCCTACAATATAAAGGATGGTTCAAAATACTCACGTTTCCGAAATATTTAGTTCTTCTGCTTCCTCTTCAGCAATTTCATCATCATCTTTGTTTGAATCCAGCTCATCATCATGAACACTTGTTGTGTCTTCATCACTTTCAACTGGATCAAAAAAATCTTTGTATTTCAGATTTCTGGAACTTTTACCTGACTAAAAAGATTTTTAAAACTATTAATTAGGAATAGAAAAATACATTAACACATGCACATAGATTTGTATGTATATATTACTTTCTGACTTAATAACACTATGAGCTAATAACTAATAACTAAACTAATAACTAAATAGTGATTAGATGAAAATGGCAACTAATAACACTACCACAAAACTGTAAGACCAACTGGAACATAAATTGAACGGAAGAAGATTCATTTGTAACTGATAAGATAGAGCACAATATTTCTTATCACTAAAACTTCTAACTACAATTAAATCTCCCCTAGAAAAAGAGAACGAAAGCTAATTTGAGGAGGAAAGTGTTCTCTCCTCTCTCAAAACTTTACCTTAAGTTTTTTACTTCCAAACAGTCCCCCTTCATCTTCATCAGAATCAATATCTTCAAAAAAATCAATATCTTCCTCCTCATCATCATTATCATCTTTTCCTTCCTCTTCTTTTTCTATGTTTTCTAAATAGGCCTCCATTTCGGAGAGTTTGAAGAATTTATCATCTACTACAGACTTTTCTCTAGGTTTTCCATGTCCTTTGTGTTGCACCTTGCTCTGCTGTTCCAATTTGCTGATATCAAAGTCAAGGTCAGAATCCTCATCACTGAAAACTGGGCTTTTCCTCAGACCAGATTTGCTCGAGTTTTTAGTTCTCTCACCCACTTCAGGATCATCATCACCCATGTCTGACACTTCTTCCTCCTCTTCTAAATCTTCTAGGTCCTCCTGGTCATCAGCCTCTATCTCTGAACCATCCTCTTCACGTTCCTGTTCTTCACTCTCTGGGAGAAGACTGATGTCTTCATCATTAATTGTTTCACTAACTGCATTCTGAAAGTATTGTAAAATTGGTTCATTTTGCAATTCCAGTTGTTGCCAAATCTGCTCATCATCAAAATTTTCTATCACAAGTTTTTGCAAGCGGCTTCCATGGATCCTACCATTCTCTAATATTTTATTAAAGTCATAAAGCACTTTTGTTAAAGAAGTGAACTTTGATGCCAATCCATCTTGAATCCTATTGGGAGGAATTGAGATTTAGAATCATAGGTAATAATTTCACAGCACTCTTAATAAAATTTAAAAACCCAACTCTTTTGTAAAATCAAATTTGAATGAAGTGTAAGTATAGATTCTGGCCCCCAACAACATATAAGCTGATGACCTACATTGATATATAAAACCTGTCAACCAAGTATCTGTGAATCAGCTGTATAGATTTTAGGCAGGAAAACCACTACAAATTTATTTGCTTGGAGATATGTAGTAAATTAGCCTTAAATCATCAATTCTGCTACATTATATACAACTCCATTCATTCACTTATTCATTCAATGATCAACATTTGCTTTGGCTACAGTGGTCAAGGAAAACCTCTCTTAGATGCCACATTTGAGGGGAAAGCTGTAGATAAGGAGATGGTCTTATAAAGATTGGGAAACATGTATTCCAGGCAGAAGAAATCCTCTAAGATGCAAATCCTCTAGAGGTGAGCTTGAGGAACAAAAAGGTAAGCACGGCTAAAGTGTGAAGGAGGCAGAAGGTGAAGCTGGAGAGACTGATGGGAGCCAAATTACGCGTGGCTCAGGAGTAAGAGTTTGTCATTTAAAGTGTAAAGAGAAAACATTTTAGGCCGGGCGCGGTGGCTCAAGCCTGTAATCCCAGCACTTTGGGAGGCCGAGACGGGTGGATCACAAGGTCAGAAGATCGAGACCATCCTGGCTAACCCAGTGAAACCCCGTCTCTACTAAAAAATACAAAAAACTAGCCCGGCGAGGTGGCGGGCGCCTGTAGTCCCAGCTACTCGGGAGGCTGAGGCAGGAGAATGGCGTGAACCCGGGAGGCGGAGCTTGCAGTGAGCTGAGATCCGGCCACTGCACTCCAGCCTGGGCGGCAGAGCGAGACTGTCTCAAAAAAAAAAAAAAAAAAAAAAGAGAAAACATTTTAAGTAGAGGGATGAAATGATGATTTACACGAAGGAAGAAGAAAGGGAGGAGGGAGGAGGAGGAAAAGTACGGTGATTAGAAGGTTGATTGATGCAGCATTCCAGGCAAAGGATAATGGTGATGTAAACTGGAGTTAGAGCAGTGAATATGCTTAGTTTGGAGGTAGAACTGACAGGACTGCTAAGGAATTAGATATAGAATAGAGAAAAACGAAGACAATAAAGTAGCAGCCTACTTTCATGTTTGAGAAACTGGAAAGACAGAAGTGCCATTTACTGAGATAGGGAAGGCTTGCGTGGTGGTGTCAGGCCTCTGAGCCCAAGCTCAGCCATTGTAACCCCTGCGACCTGCACATATACGTCCAGGTGGCCCGCAGGAGCCAAGAAGTCTGGGGCACCGGAAAAACCACCAAAGAAGTAAAACAGTCAGTTCCTGCCTTAACTGATTAACCAAGATTACAACATTCCTCCATTGTGACTTGTCCCTGCCCTACCTTAACTGATCAATGGACCTTGTGATATTCTTCTTCTAGAGAGTAAGTCTTATGATCTCCCCACCATGTACCTTGTGACCTCCTCCTCTGCTAACAACAGATAACCACCTTTTACTGTAATTTTCCATTACCTACCCAGCTCCTATAAAGCAACCTCTTCCCCATCACCGTTCGCTCTCTCTTCGGACTCAGCCCACTTGCACCCAAGTGAATAAACAGCCTTGTTGCTCACACAAAGCCTGTTTTAGTGGTCTCTTCACACGGACGTGCTTGACAGGTGAGCATGGGAAAAGGACTTCAGGGGATGGCAGAGTATGGGTGGGCAGAAACAATAATTCTATTAAGCAGAAACAACAGCTCTATTTTGGACGCAGTGAATTTGAGATGCTTGACAGTACCAAAATTTTAAAAATCGTTAAAAGTTGCACAGTGCGGATATCCCAGTTGTGTGTTACTGAATTCAAACTAAGCAAAATCTGTAGTTGCTGTGAGCCGAGGTTTGAAATATAAATGAGTAATAATTTCATAGATCGTATTTTAAATTCTTCAAGAAAATACATATAAAACGCTTGTGCTGGCAAGAGACATGAAAGTTCTAATTCTCAAGAAGCTTAGTTGTGGGGGGTGGACAGACAAGTGACAAGTTCGTACTTTCAATAAAGTATGCTAAGCACTGAGTGCTTTAGGAGCACACTGGAGGAAAGAGAAACCAACAGTTTGTGTGTAGAGGGATGCGGGTGTAAGAAGCCCAAGGGAAGCTTCTAGCCGTTAATAACTGAGGTTAGGGTGATTTCAGTAACACTCAATTGAGAGATCCATCTATATAAATGTTAACAATTTTTAAAATTTTGATAGCCTAGGAAAGTACAGACTCCGAAATTTAGGGAAAAGTGATTTATATTTCCCCTTACCTTACCCCAGCTCCACAATTTGCAACCCGCGTCCACGTGAGACCCCGGTCGCACCCCGAGCCCAGGATCTGCGCACTTACGTGAGGAAGCACTCGGGCCGACCCGTGGCTTTGCCGACTTCTGCCAGACACCGCTCCAGGGTCCGTCGACGCCAGACCCGCGGGGCCATGGCTGTCAGCAACTCCCGACACAATGCCGCATGCAAGGGAAGGGAGCCGCCCGGAAACCGCTCGGCAAACAGGCGCGTAGCGCAACGTGGATGTCAGAGCCGAAAGTTCCGCTGCGCACAGGTTCCGGACTCGCCCTCAGCCAGAGCCAATGGCAGCGCGAGCGCTTTCGCTTCTGCAGGGGCACGGAAATCTAAAATCGCCATGGTCGGTCCAAACACCTTTGAACTCTCTCGAAACTTCGTTTTGTATTTTTCAGGGGCCCACAAAGGGTGACCCGTCCTGGCTTTAAGTTTCTGTTTTAGCTAAAGTAGGCGTGTTGAAGCAGGAAAGCAGCGCCCTTCGCCGCGCCCCTAACCTGTCTGTCCCCGCCCCCTCTGCCTCCCGCCCCGTCCTCTGCTGCGCGTCTCTCACCGTCCTCTGCGGGTCTGGACGTGGCGGGTTGCTTTCCAAAATGGCGCGGGCGCTGAGGGCTGCCGCCGGGAATGCCATAGGTGAATACCGGGCACCGGCGAAAGTCGCCGTGGGGCGAGGGGTGTGGGAACGGAGGTCGGGGGCGGAGGAGGCCTCGGCGTGGCCAAAGCACCTTTATCTAATGCCCTCTCTCCCCCGGGGGCGCGTTCCACGGCCGCTGCTGGCACCTAGGCTGACGGTAACTTCCAGAAACGCCTCCGCGTAGTAGCGGGGATTGCCTTGTGCACGAGTCCCATTGCCATCCGGGAGCTGTGCGCCCTGGGCACTGCACCTTCCAGTATGTGGGCGGGAGAGGCGAGGGAACTTGCCCGGTGGGTCAGGCAGGGCAGGGACAGAAGTGAATAGAAGCGGGTTGGTAAGTTATTTTACTGCGCACCAATAAAGAGAATGGGGAGAAACCAGAAAGGAGAGCAAGTCCTGTAAAAACAACAACTGCTACTTCGGCCGAACTCCAAGCATGACCAGCTTTCTGTTGGGAACACTCAAAGGTCAGTGGTGTAAAGAATACAAAAGGAGGGATTTTTCCACGTGCACTAATGTGTTTATCATCGCGTACACAGATAAAAGCATGTGGATTTGGAAACTTCCTTGAGTTCTCTCCCCCTTCATTTTTTAAAAAATGTGTACATAGAATAAGTTATGACAGAAATAACTGTAATAATTGTCACGTTTTCTGACTCTCACTTTCTCCTCTTTTTATCCTTTTTTTTCTCTTCCTCCTTTTATGAGAGGGCAAGTTTTTCCCTTAATCTGAGATTCCCTGTTAGGAAGAAGGTGCCAAGTGGTAATGCCCCAGAGTTACTCTGGGACATTCGTGATAAATCCTTTTAGCACCAGAGCACATTCTTAACCGTAAGGCATACCCTCTTAGGTGATACACAAAATAGGAACGTAAAAATATAAATAAATGAATATTTGGGAAAAGGCATTTTTATGTGTACTTTTAGAACTGCACCCTTTAATGATTGACAGTTTGGGAAAAAGTATGATTTCCAACGGGTCATATACATACTGCAAGAACTCAATACAGATAAAGGTGAATGTTTGTTTTGTAACTTACATACACGTCTTGGCATAAAGGAAAAATGAAGATAGTGTATTCCAAAGATTGCCTTTGATTTGTCCTTTTAAGATACTTGAAACTTAATGGCTGCACTTTTGTGTGTGGTTGAATATACATAAAGTAAAATTTACCTTTTTTTTTTTTTTTTTTTTTTTGAGATAGGGTCTCACTCTGTCGCCCAGGCTGGAGTGCAGTGGCGTGATCTCAGCTCACTGCAAGTTCCGCCTCCCAGGTTCAAGCCATTCTCCTGCCTCAGCCTCCCGAGTAGTTGGGATTACAGGCGCCCGCCACCACGCCCGGCTAATTTTTTGTACCTTTAGTAGAGACAGGGTTTCACCATGTTGGCTAAGCTGGTTTCGAACTCCTGGCCTCAGGTGATCCGCCCACCTCAGCTTCCCAAAGTGCTGGGATTACAGGCGTGAGCCCGTGTCTACTAAAAATACAAAAATTAGTCGGGCGTGGTGGCGCACGCCTGTAATCCCAGCTGCTCGGGAGGCTGAGGCAGGACCCGGGAGGCGGAGGTTGCCGTGAGCCAAGATTGCGCCACTGCACTCCAGCCTGGGCAACAAGAGCAAAACTCCGTCTCAAAAAAAAAAAAAAAAAAAAGGTGCTTTTTAAGACTGAATAATATTCCATTGTGTGTGTATACCACATTTTGTTTATCCATTCATCTCTTGGTAGACGGTTGGGTTTTCCCCACCTTTTGGCTATTGTAATACAGCTATGAACGTGGGTATACCAATACCTCTGAATTCCCGCTTTTTTGGGGGTGTATATTCTCAAAAGTGGAATTGCTGGATTACATGGTAATTCTATGTTATGGCCCCTCTTTTAAGGAACATAAAACTTCGCAGGAAAACAAAAGCACAGAAAAATCAGATTGAACACGTAGAAAAGTTCTGAAAATGGAAATTGAACCTGTTAGGTGGGAGACAAGAATGACCAACTTACATGACTGCATAGGTTTACTTTTATTAATCATCTGTAAATGGGCTAACAAATGTAATCTGTTTAGTTACTGTAATGAATAAAAATAAAATTTGATCATAGTTTGAAACAAGTTGGAGATATATATATGGTGCTGTGAAATTAACTGGTCAAATGGTTAAGAGAAAACTTACCAGACTAACTTGAAGGCACTTCTAATGAATGACTTTCTAAATCTGTATGTTTCCTCAAACCAGATAGGTGAAAATTCAGACTTACGTTTGGCCAGGCGCGGTGACTCGCGCCTGTAATCCCAGCACTTTGGGAGGCTAAGGCAGGTGGATCGCCTGGGGTCAGGAGTTCAAGACCAGCCTGGCCAATATGGCAAAACCCCATCTCTACTAAAAATACAAAAATTAACCAGGTGTGGTGGCATGCTCATGTAATCTCAGCTACTCGAGAGGCTGAGGCAGGAGAATTGCTTGAACCTGGGAAGGAGAGGTTGCACTGAGCCGAGATTGTGCCATTGCACTCCAGCCTGGGCTACAGACCCAGACTTGTTTCAAAAAAAAAAAAAAAAAAAAAAGCTCATTACATGTTCTAAAATTAGATTATATGAAGTGAATTGTACACTTCAAATGGGTGAACTTAGTACTTTTTGTACAAATTTAACATCAAATGTCTTTAAATAATAAGTACTCTTAATGCATTTGACTATAGATCCTTGCAGCTAAACTTTTATGTATGCAAGGACAGTGTTTAAAAAGTGTAATCAGAAATAAGCGCAAAATCTGAACTGAAAGAAATGCAATGTTATTTTTAAGTCAGGACACTAAAAGTGATTAACAAGAACTGATATTGAAAGGAAGATTGGAATGAGAGTTAACATACACATCCGATTTTGATCTTTTACCTGTATACCAGCTTCCTGACGTATGTGAAAGTAGTTTCTTAAATCTGTATTCATCTTTACACGCATTTTTTATTAACACTTCTATTTTTAAATATCTTACGCATTTATTTGCATGTGGTTTTACATTGTAGTATATTCATGCAAAGCAACCTTTATTGGAAAAATCACAAATTAAACATTACAGAATTCAAAATAATGCAGTTCTGCTGCACTATTCTGAAATGGGAGGCAGAGAAACCTAAAACTAAAGAGCTGTGAATTCCTACGAATTAGAGGGCAACCTGAAATAAAAATAGCTTTAAAAAGTTAGCTTCAGTGTTGGTAATCATTTTCATAATTTATGCATATGTTAAAACATCACATTGTATACCTTAAAGATACACCATTTCTATTAGTCATGGGACCTCAAGCTGGAAAAAAGTTGCTACAATTACTTGTAGCAAGAGAAAATATAATAAGAATTCAATTCACAACAAATTTTCAGGAGCACATTTTTATTAAATATAAAGCTCTATCTCATTTTAACCTCTTTATTCATTGTTCTCTACCCAGTTTCCTTGGTCTACACAATTTCACCTTTGGATTTTTATTGTTGGGCCATTTTTTTTTTTTTTAGGTAAAATTTATATAACAAAACCCTTTAAAAATGTACAGTTTAGGCCGGGCGCAGTGGCTCATGCCTGTAATCCCAGGACTTTGGGAGGCCAAGGTGGGTGGATCACGAGGTCAGAAGTTTGAGACCGCCTGACCAAGATGGGGAAACCCCATCTCTACTAAAAATACAAAAATTAGCCGGGTGTTGTGGCACGCACCTGTAATCCCAGTTACTCAGGAGGCTGAGGCAGGAGAATCGCTTGAACCCGGGAGGTGGAGGTTGTCGTGAACTGAGATCACACCAATGCACTCTAGCCTGGGCGAGACAGCAAGACTTCGTCTCAAAAAAAGAAAAAACAGTACAGTTTAACAGCAATTATTACATTCACTGGGTTTGTGCAACTGTCACGTTTATCTATTTCAAAACGTTTTCACTGGCCTAGTGTGGTGGCTCACATCTGTAGTCCCAGCACTTTGGGAGGCCAAGGTGGGAGGATCGCTTGAGCCCAGGAGTTCAAGACCAGCCTGGGCAACATGGTGAAACCCCATCTCTACAAAACATACAAAAATTAGCCAGGCATGGTAGCTCTTGCCTATGGTTCCAGCTACTCAGGAGGCTGAGGTGGAAGGTATTCTTTTTTTGCAATTTAGTTTCAATTGTACATTTATGTATATGTGTACTGGGTTGTAATCCACTTGGATTTCATGGTAACAATGAAACTTACTAAGTTTCTAACTTGTAGGTTTGTTGTGAATATTAGACAGTTGGTGTAAAAAAATAAATGCAGTGCCAGACAGTAGGTGCACAGTAAATTCAGGCCATTCTTGTTGTTAATGACATACAATGACTCTTTGCTGAATGAATGGAATGCAGAGTTGTCTGTGGAAATCAAGAAACTATCTGATGAGGACACAGTGATAGTGAATTTTTAAAATGCTAAAAACTGGCCGGAATGGTGGCTCACGCCTATAATCCCAGCACTTTGGGAGACCAAGGTGGGTGGATCACCCGAGGTCAGGAATTTGAGACCAGCCTGACCAACATGGTGAAACCCGTCTCTACTAAAAATACAAAACTTAGGGTGGGCACAGTGGCTCACACCTCTAATCATGTCACTCTGGGAGGCCGAGGCAGGTGGATCACCTGAGGTCAGGAGTTCAAGACCAGCCTCGCCAACATGGCGAAACCCCATCTCTACTGAAAATACAAAATTAGCTGGGCATGTGGTAGGCGCCTGTAATTCCAGCTACTCAGGAGGCTGAGGCAGGAGAATCTCTTGAACCCAGGAGGCAGAGGTTGCAGTGAGCCCAGATCACGCCACTTCACTCCAGCCTGGGCAAAAGAGCAAGACTCCATCTCAAAAAAATATATAACACACACACACACACACACACACACACACACACATTAGCTGGGTATTGTGGCGGGCACCTGTAATCCCAGCTTCTTGGGAGGCTGAGGCCGGCAAATCACTTGAACCCAGGAGGTGGAGGTTGCAGTGAGCTGAGATCACACTGTTGCACTCCAGCACTTCAGGCTGGGCAACAGAGCATTAAAGAGTACTGTATGTATTCTTTTAATGTATGTTTATACCTTTAATGGACTTGTTACAAAATATAAGACAAAAAATTGGGTACAGGTAGAGAAATTGCTCGTTCTTATTAAATATGTTGTTTCATTGTGAAATGCAGAGAGAGAATAGCAAATAATTCTTAATATGCCACTATTCTTTAAGTGTTACCGGTAAATATGAATCATTATGAAAAAATGTTATTCTGTGTTTTAAATCTAACTACAGCTCAGAATTAGCTTTTTTATTCCAGTCAGTTATTTGAATGGGCAGAGCAGAGTAATTCTGGTGTAAGTTTTTCCATTTATCTCCTGGTTTCATTTCAATAATTGAAAAGAATAGATATATAAATAACGAATTTTTGCATGTGTTATTTGTTTAGTTTTTTAAATTCAATTTAGAAGTGTATTAATTCTCAAAAGAAGGATATCAATGGCTGTTCAATTTTTTAGGGCTTTTTTCCAGACTCCAAGCTCCCATTCCAACATTAAGAGCTTCTTCCACATCACAGCCCTTGGATCAAGTGGCAGGTTCTTTGTGGAACCTGGGTCGACTCAATCATGTAGCCATAGCAGTGCCAGATTTGGAAAAGGCTGCAGCATTTTATAAGAATATTCTCGGGGCCCAGGTAAGTGAAGCGGTCCCTCTTCCTGAACATGGAGTATCTGTTGTTTTTGTCAACCTGGGAAATACCAAGATGGAACTGCTTCATCCATTGGGACGTGACAGTCCAATTGCAGGTTTTCTGCAGAAAAACAAGGCTGGAGGAATGCATCACATCTGCATCGAGGTATTTTAATTATTTTAATGCCTGGTATTTTAAATCTGTCTTTTAAAATATGTCTTTTACTTTTTAAGACTAATTATGGTCACTGTCATTAGAAACTTTTGTAAGGTTCTTTATGGAGAATGATAATATTCATCCTCCTCAAAGATGGATCCTTACATACCTTTCTTTTCCCTTTAGAAAATTCTAACATATAATATTAATGTATTTTTTTGAAGTCTGGATTCAGTGACCACTGTAAGTGCCACCAAAGTTAGCCACAATATAGAATCTGCTTTAGAACTGATCATGTGTGACCTCCCATGTAACAGGAATACAGCTGTTTTCACTATCACAAGGCACTTAGGAGAAGCAAATGAAAAGACTTTATAAAGTAAAGCTTTCAATGTACATGCTAAGTATTCTTTATAACTCTTTTCTCTCCTTAAAATTCTAATAACTTCATTATTACAAAGTCAATACTTTTCAATTACTGACTGATTTTTAAGATCTTCTGAATTGCATCTGCCAACAATTTTTAAAGGAATGTGAAGAAATGTTAGACAAGAAAAGTCTCATTAGAGAACATTTCTATAGATGTTCATGTTCAGATAACTGCCTTTTAGAATATCAGCAATGACAATTATGCATCGATTTAATTTGCTAGGACAATTCTTTTGATAGAAAGAATGACATAATTGTTAAGCCAAATTTCTTTTTCTTTTCTTTCTTTCTTTTTTATTTTTGAGATGGAGTCTCACTCTGTCTCCCAGACTGGAGTGCAGTATGGTGTGATCTCGGCTCGCTGCAACCTCTGCCTCCTGAGTTCAAGTGATTCTCCTTCCTCAGCCTCCCAAGTAGCTGGGATTACAGGCATGCGCCACCATGCCCAGCTAATTTTGTATTTTTAGTAGAGATGAGGTTTCACCATGTTGGTCAGGCTGGTCGCAAACTCCTGACCTCAGGTGATTCACCTACCTCGGCCTCTCAAAGTGCTGGGATTACAGGCGTGAGCCACCTTGCCCGGCCTGTTAGGCCAAATTTCTAATACAGAGGAGAGGTAGTTTGATTCTAGAGTGAATTCAAGGATGTATTTAGTTCATTATTGCAAACATGTATGAAACCCTACAATGTGTATTCTGCCAAGTACTTGGAATTTAGCAGTGAATAAGATATGAGTCATGTCCATAGTGCGGAGGGGCAGAAATTTAAACACTCCAGTGCAATATACTATGATAAGTAGATTTGATATGTGTGACTTCGCAGTAGCACAGATGAAGGAGATTGATTGCTTCTGGCAAATTGAGTTGCTGGGAAGTCCTCATAGAGCGTGAGTTACAATGAATGTGAAGGAATTCCCCAGGTGAACAAAAGGAGAAAGTTATTCCAGGCAGAGGGAATTGCACGTGGAAAGGCACAGAGTTATCATAACAGCTAACACTTAGTGGCGGGGTGTGGTGGCTCATGCCTTGACATGGCTTGGCTGTGTCCCCACCCAAATCTCATCTTGAATTCCCACATGTTATGGGAGGGACCCGGTGGGAGGTAATTGAATCATGGGGGCAGGCCTTTCCCATGCTGTTCTTGTGATAGTGAATAAGTTTCACAAGATCTGACAGTTTTATAAGGGGGATTTCCCTGCCCAATCTCTCTCTTTGCCTGCCGCCATCCACGTAAGATGTGACTTGCTCCTCCTTGCCTTCTGCCATGAGTGTGAGGCCTCTCCAGCCATGTGGAACTGTAAATCATTAAACCTGTTTCTTTTGCAAATTGTCCAGTCTCGGGTATGGCTTTATCAGTAGCATGAAAATGGACTAATACACACCTGTAATCTTAGCACTTTGGGAGGCCAAGGTGGGCAGATTGCTTGAGCTTAGGAGTTTGAGACCAGCCTGGGCAAGATATCTCTACTAAAAATACAAAAAGTTACTCAGGTGTGGTGGTATGCACCTGTAGTCCCAGCTACTTGGGAGGCTGAGGTGGGAGCATCACTTGAGCCCAGGAAGTGCTGAGGTGGAGGTTGCAGTGAGCTGTGATCACGCCACTGCACTCCAGCCTGGATGACAGAGCGAGACCCTGTCTCAAAAAAAAGAACTAACATTTAGTGAGTCCTCTAGTAGTATGTCTACAAAGTAACTCAACACATATTATTTTCTTAAATTCTCATAGCTCCCCTGTGAGGGCCCTATTATCCCCATTTGACTGGAAAGGAAACTGAGACAGAGTAGTTAATTTGCCCACAGTCATATCAGTAGCAGGGAGTGAGGCTGGGACTGAAACCCAGATTGGTTCTGATTCCAGGGTCTGTACTCTTACCCATGTTGCCAGTTGCCTTCATTATATTAACTGAGTTTTAAATTCGTGGTAGGGAAGCTATAAGACCTTAAGCAAGGAACTAAACAAGGCCTAATATTAGCCTTTATTTTATTTTTAGGGAGTTACTTTTGGCTGCAGGTCTTTGTCAGTGGACCTGAGGGTCTGTCTAAGCCCTACCCCACCCCCCAGGGTGAGAAGCAGGACCTTTGAATCCACTTCCCTCTCTCCCACACTGCACTATTGGTATTCCATCAACAGAGTCCACGCCTTCAAAGGAGGCTGGCTATGTGATTTAGAAGTTCAGTTAAGTAAGGAATAGTGGAAGCTCAGTAATGTATGGCAGATTCAAAAGCAGAGATTGGAAGAATTACATGCAAATGTATTGAGTATAAAATGAAGGTAGGTAAGAGGAGAAGGTGTGAAAAGTGGTTAGTTAGGTGCTATTTTAGTATAACACCACCATCATCTTTCTCTGCCCTCCACAAAAAAATTAAGTGGCTTAATAAGATTTTACTTTTCTGTTTTCAGTCTAATATTAGCTATCCTATGCTGATGGGCAGCTCTGCATATGACACATGACTTACATATGACACGTAACACATGACTTACAAGGTTGCTCCAGGCATCACCATTTGCCAACCAGAGGGAAGGGAAGGTGGAGCAGGAATACCTGGCAAGGACCTTTAAGGAGATGCTCTAGGATCACTTCTGTCCTTATCCCATTGGCCCAAGGTTAGTTACATGACACACTTCTCTGCAAGGGAGGCTGGGGAATGTAGTCTCTAGCTAGGCAGTTGTGTGCCCTGCTGAAACTTGGGAGTTGCTATAATTAAAAGGAGGAAAAGGAGAAAGGTACTGGAGGCCATCAATGGATGCCACACTTGGTGATTTTTAAAAAGTGGTGTGTCACCTGGGCACGGTGGCTCACGCCTATTACAGCACTTTGGGAGGCCGAGGTGGGCGGATTGCCTGAGCTCAGGAGTTTGAGACCAGTCTGGGCAACACGGTGAAATCCCGTCTCTACTAAAATACAAAAACTAGCTGGACGTGGCGGCACACACCCGTAATCCCAGCTACACGGGAGGCTGAGGCAGGAGAATCGTTTGAACCTGGGAGGCGGAGGTTGCAGTGAGCCAAGATCATGCCACTTCACTCCAGCCTGGGCAACAGAGTGAGAGCTCTGTCTCAAAAAAAAAAAAAAAAAAATGTTGAACCACTCATCAGAGAATTGGCTTTCCCCTGTGTAATTATCACAGGGATACTTTTTGTCCTTTTTCACCAGGATCTTATAAAACCTCTGACTTAGCATGTATCTGTTTGCGCACGCTCCATAGCTTTTCGTTGACTCAAAGACTTGCTGAAATGTCCCTTTCTCATACGTGGATTACTATCTCACTAGTTAATCGGCATTTTTCTGTTGAGGTTGACTTGGTTTCTATTTTCTCTTGTGAGGTTTACCCATATTTCTTGTGTGTCTTTGCCTCTCACTAGAGGAAGTTTAGAGGGCATCTTGTTCCATTTATTCTCTTGCTCATGTATGGACTGAGTCACCCACTGTTTTCTGGCACAGCTTGTGTTTGTGGTCCAAACCTGCTGCCTGCGATGGCAAGAGGGGGGTCGCCTTGCCTGCCTTCTGCGTGCCTCTGCTTGAGGAGACAGAGCTGGCCATGCTTTCTCTAGAGAGTTTACCCAGACAGCACAGTGTGTCACAGTGAAAACTTTAAGGGCCACCAGAAATATTTACTTACTCAAATTTGTATTGAGTTTGTAAAAATATTTAAATGCTTCCCTGCTGGTTGGTAAACAGCTGCTGCTCTGTAACCCCTGAGTAACATTCCTTTTCCAAAAGGACCCTTTTCTGGGACCCTTCAGACACCCTTCTCCCTCTACAATTTTTTTTCCTTCAGAGAGAGGCTCTCACTCTGTCACCCATGCAGGAGTGCAGTGGTACGATCATAATGCACTGTAACCTGGAACTCCTGAACTACAGGCATCACCTCATGATGCCCAGCTAATTTTTTTTTTTTTTAAGAGACAAAGTCTTGATATATTGCCCAAGCTGGTCTCAAACTCTTGGCTCAAGCAATCCTTCTACCTCAGCCTTCCAAAGCTCTGGGATTACAGGCATGAACCACCATGCTCAGCCGCACAATTCTATCTGATTAGTATCTTTGTCTGTATTTTTCTGGTTGTTAAGTATTTTTGGTATCACTCTGTCCTTCACTGTAGAAGGTGCTGGGGATATGTGGCTGAACAAGTAGTCCCTGTCTACCCAGAGCTTGCCTGCTTGCTTCATTTATTCATACATGCTCCACATTTTCCAGAAAGGATTAAAGGTGACTGACTAAAAGACAGCCTACAAAATACAAAAGGATAAACAGAAGTAATAGTGCTAGTTGAAACTTAGTGCTAGTTGAAACAAAGAGGAAATATAAGGAATGATTAGCATACCTTACTAGTTTAGCCAAATACAGTCCACACCGCATAACAATGTTTCAGTCAGTGATGAGTCCACATGAGGTCCCATAAGGTTGTAACACTGTATTTTTACTGTACCTTTTCTGTGTTGAAATGTGTTTAGACACCATTGTGTTACACTTGCCTACAGTATTCAGTAACATGCTGTACAGGTTTGTAGCCAAGGAGCAATAGGCTGTACCCTATAGCCTAGATGTATAGTAGGCTCCACCATCCAGGTGTGGTGATGTTTGCACAACAATGAAATTGCCTAGTGATGTGTTTCTCAGAACTTGTACCCATCAAGTGACACATGACTGTATTTCTTTCTACTTACCAAAAACAAAAAGGGAAATAGTATTGTATGTCATATGTACATGACATACAATATGTCATAGTATCTGTGACTCCTCCCCATTCCTTCCCTTCCTGAAGACTTCAGGTAGGACAGAGCAGAAGAGTCATTTATGTTGATAGGGAGAACCAGACTGGCCTAAAGCAGGGTGTTTGGGCCTCCCAAAGTGCTGGGATTACAGGTGTGAGCCATCGCGCCCGGCCCAGGGTCCCAGCACCCTTAATACTTTAAGTTCTGGGATATATGTGCAGAACGTGCAGGTTTACTGCCAAACAAAGCATTAGGAGTTCTCTTATGAAATCGTTCAAACTTATGAGAAGCAGAAAAAAAATCATATCAGTACTCTCATCACCCAGGTTCAACAGTGTTCAAGCTCTTGCTACACATCATCTTTTTTCTTTTCCTTAGATTATTTTAAATGAACAGCATGTCATTTTACCCTTATTCAGTTTGAATCTCTAAGAAATACAAAAATAACCACGGTGACATTATCATCTTTATTTTCTGGCACTTCAGTCAAAATTAAAGGTAAATCTTTTGGAACCATCTATACACAGCTCATAAATTAAATTTCCCAGATTGATTTACAAATTTTTTTTATAGTTGATTTGTTCTAATCAGGATAAAAACAAGATCCAGTCATTATAAATGGTTGTTAATCTCTTCAGACTCTTTAAAAAAATTATGAACATCTTATTATAGTTTGATACATTTACCACAATTAGTGAACCAATACCGATTCATTGTTATTAGCTAAAGTCTGTACTTTATTCTTATTCCTTTAGTTCTTACCCAGTGTCCCTTTTCTATTCCAGGATCCCATCTAGGATTTCTCATCACATTTATTTTTATTTTTTTAATTTTATTTTAAGTTCCAGGATACATGTGTAGGACATCCTGGTTTGTTACATAGGTAAATGTATGCCATGGTGGTTTGCTGCACCTGCCAATGCATTACCTAGATATTAAGCCTTGTATGCATTTGCTATGTATCCTGATGCTCTCCCTTCCCCTACTCCTCCATCCCTAGCACATCACATTTAGTCATCATATCTGCTGAGGCTTCTCTTGCATGTGGCAGTTTCTCAAACTTTCCTTGGTTTTTTGTTTTGTTTTGTTTTCTAACCTTTTTCTAGGATCTCCTTTCCTTGTTTCTGATGACCTTGACACTTTTGAAGATTACTGGTCAGTTATTTTGTAAACTGTCCTTTAGTTGAGATTTGTGTGATATTTTTCTTAAGAGACTCATGTTACTGATTTTGGGGAGAAAGACCATAGAGGTAAAGTGCCATTCTCATCACATCATATCAAGGATTCATGCTATCAACATGACTTACTCCTGTTGATATTAATCTTGATCTCCCAGGTGAGGAGGTGTTGTCAGCTCTCTCCACTGGAAAGCTGTTCTTTTTTCCCCCTTCTCCATATTATCCTCTTTTGGAAGGAAGTCATTATGCAAGGCCCACACTTAAGGAATGGAGAGTTATATCAGTATGGACTTGTGGATATTTATTTTATGACTTGCATTACAATCTAATACTACTTTTTTTTTTCCCTCAGATTGTTCCAGCTTTGGCCATTAGGAGCTCTTTCAGTTGATTCATGTGTCCCTTTGACATACCCCCATCATTTTTGGTTTTGTGTTTGTTTTTTAAGCACTTCCTTTCTTTTTCTGGCACTCTAAGATGCTCCAAATTCATCTTCTATATAAGATGCTCCAAATTCGTCTTTACTCTTTGCCCTAGCCATGTAATTAGCCATTTTATCTAGGAGCCCTGGTTCCTACTATTGGAGAATGGTATTAGAAGCCAAGATCTAGGTTTGTGCTTATTGCTACTAGGGGGATCATTGTACTGAGCCAGCACGGCAAGGAGATATAGGTGTGTATACTGTGTATATACACATATCTATACACATTTCTATATATAACTATATTATAGAATTCATGAAATGTCATAAACTCCTGAGTGTATACTGATGTCTCCAGCTCTAATCCATTACCACATAGAACACACTGGCCTTTATCTTCTCATTCCAACAGTGAGAAACTTAGCTCCCACTATCAGCTATCCATCTACTTCATTGTCCAATTTCGGTATGATGTGTGGTAGTTGTATTCATCTTCTAGGGCTGCTATAATAAATGATCACGAACTTAGTGGCTTAAAACAGAAATTACTCTTTTCACAGTTCTAGAAACTAGAATTCCAAAATCAAGAGGTAAAAAATATGGAAGAGAAAGAAAACAAAATAGAGCATAAAACAGATGTAGGACATGGTCAAAAGTTCTAGCAGAGTATAGTTGAAGTCCCAGAAAAGAAAGAGAGAGAAAATAGAACAGAAGCAATAATTGAAAAAATAGTTGACAAGGACACTACTAATCTGGTGTAAAACAACCTATGGTTTCAAGAAAGTCAGCAACCCCAAGTAGGGCAAACAGAAAACCACACCAGACCGGGCAACAGTGATTCACGCCTGTAATCCCAGCACTGTGGGAAGCCAAGTCAGGCAGATCACTTGAGGTCTGGAGTTCAAGACCGACCTGGCCAACATGGTGAAACCCAGTCTCTACTAAAAATACAAAAATTAGCCAGGCATGGTGGCTCATGCCTATAATCCTAGCTACTCAGGGGGCTGAGGCAGGAGAATCACTTGAACCCAGGAGGCGGAGGCTGCAGTAAGCCAAGATTGTGCCATTGCACTCCAGCCTAGGTAACAGAGTGAGACTGTCTCAAAAAAAAAAAAAAAAAAAAAAAAAAGGCCAGGTGCAGTGACTCACGCTGGGAGGCCGAGGCAGGCAGATCACGAGGTCAAGAGATGGAGACCATCCTGGCCAACCAGTAGAAACTGGTCTCTACTAAAAATACAAAAATTAGCTGGGCATGGTGGCGTGCGCCTGTAGTCCCAGCTACTCTGGAGGTTGAGGCAGGAGAATTGCTTGAACCCTGGAGGCAGAGGTTGCAGTAAGCTGAGATCACACTACTACACTCCAGCCTGGCTGACAGAGTGAGACTCTGTCTCAAAAGAAAAAGAAAGCCACACCTAAGCACACCATAGTCAAACTGAAAATCATAGATGACGAGAAAATCTTAAAAGTAATCAAAGTAAAAAAGACATAGTATAGAATGACATGTAATGACACTTTTTACTTGCTGACAGAAAAAACCTGCCAATTTAGAATTCTGATTCTGGCCAAGTTGGTGTAAAAGAGATCAGTTTATCCTCCTCCCTGAAACAAACAAGCAACGTAGACAGAATACATGAAATAATGGATTTCTGGCATTGGACATCAGGCAGCACAGGAGTTGATTTCTGAGAGAGGGTAAACAAACAAGATGAGTCCTACAGTTACCCAGTTTACTGGCTATAGAGAGTTTCCAGACTGCAGTACAGGAAGGGGGAATCCACACAGAACTTAGTGGTCTCCCTGAGTTGAGATAGGAGTTGGAAGTCTGAGGAGGCCATGGTGCTAGAGTTCACAGCTCTCTCGTGGAGAGCTGCAGGAGAGCTGCACAGAGAGTGAACTCCAAAGATCTGTAGTACCTTTCATGTCTTCATCTGAGTATTGCACGCATGTTAGAAAGCTAGAAATAGAACCCCTTGAAAGCATTGGAGGGAATAATCCACACACAGAGGTGGGGATAGTTTTTTCTTACAAGTCATAGTAATTTCCGTAACATTGGGAAGAGTACTCAGAAGGACTTTGGCTTGGTAGTGAGGAAAATTAGTCCTAGACTAAAAACTGCTCCAATCCCACCTAACACAGCAGAAAAAAAAGCTTAATAATATTGATATGAATTTAAAAATAAAATTGACAATGTCTGACATCAGTGAGGACCAATTTTCCTCACTAAGTGGGTCGGGCTGCTCCTGCCACGAACTTCTAGGTCATGTTCTATTCTGAAAAAGATGAGAATTAACCAGCTACAGTGCAAAATGTCATGAAATGAGCCGTGTTCAGAATCTAGGCATGTGTGACTTTGATATACCTATGAGGTTTCAAAAAGAAATATCAGAAATATAAGTAGAATATGTGCCATATGAAGAAATCATAGCTTATTTATGTAACATTTAGTATCCTCATTAGCTGTTCGACTGGTTTTAGAATTCAGTATATAATCCTTGGCTCTTTGGAAATAAAATTGTATAAATGTTAATATTTATTAGATCTGAATGGTAGGTACATGGGTGTTATACTAGTCTCTGTGCTTCTGTGTTTTTTAAAATTAAACTAGTGATTTTAATTAAACTAGTGATTTATGACTGCCTAGGAATGTGGCCATTCATATCATACCTTTTCATGCATTTCTTAGGTTCCCAGTCTAAATGGGTGACTTCCCAAGATAGAGGCAGATCATTTCTCCGTCAAGTATAGAGAGACACATCCGCTCCTCCTAGAGTGTCCATAAGTATGAAGAAAATAGAAATAACTTAGAAGAGGCTGCAAAAACATTAAAGTTTGAAATTTTTTTTAGATGGGGAATAGCATTTTAATGGCAATTTATTAGTGATTTTCATGTATATCTTGATAATGTCAAAGGTATTTTGGCAGGGCAAGTTTTGGGGATCAGGGAAACCCTTGTATTTGCTAAGTACCTATTATGCCATAAACTGTACTGAGAGCTTTTTATCTGTTACCTCGTTTTAATATGTAGTCAATTTGTATGCTAGACCTCATTTGCGTGTTATAGATGAGGAACCCAGGGTTCTCAGGCAAAATCAGTGTCTTCAATCTCACTAATAGTACTGCCAGAATAAACTATTATAAAGTATATCATACATGATTCAGATTATAAGAAGAAACATTTACTAATGGTGAAAATTCTAAGCATTGTGGTTGCTTACCTAGAAAAATTTAGTAACTTCTTTTACTTCTCTGGAAATTTTAAGCTTTTTTTTTAATGTTGATTTAAGAATGGTCCTGCCCACAGGCAGAGGAGATAGACTGCCTGAGCTCTCAGTTTTTTTTGAATATTGTGATACTGTAAGTTGGTATTTTTATGGTCTCAAATGTGTTCAATGTATTTCCTTTTCTTAAGGTGGATAATATTAATGCAGCTGTGATGGATTTGAAAACAAAGAAGATCCGCAGTCTAAGTGAAGAGGTCAAAATAGGAGCACATGGAAAACCAGTGATTTTTCTCCATCCTAAAGACTGTGGTGGAGTTCTTGTGGAACTGGAACAAGCTTGATTTATATTTGCAGGCAACTAAATTAATTGACCTGAAAAAGCCTATCAAATACTATCAAAATGCATGACATTGAGTCCTTCACTGCTTCCAACATGTAAAAGTTCACAGTTAAAAACTGAATTACAGAAAGATTATATACATATATAAATCCATAAATATGTATATTTAATTAACAAACATTTGTTAATTTGAATTTGAAGAAAACCTTGATTACTAATTACTTAGGGAACATTATTAAAGTCATATAGAAATAGATTATTCCTTTTCTACAATGGGGTAATTGAATGTAATGTGTTAGCTATGTACAAGGATATGTGTGTGATGTTGGATGGATACACAAAGGAGTTATGAAAGTATATGACAATTTTGTGGCTCATATTTGGGGCAAAACTTTCTAAGAATGTTTCGAAATACTTTTTTAGAGCAAACTGTTTAAGATTAGGGAATTTTGATCTCAGAATTTTTGCTCTTCAAAAACAACTCATGGTCACAGGTTCCTCAGGGTCCAGGTGTCTTGGGTGCTAGGGCTAGATGTATAGGAAGTTTTGTGGAAAACCTGGTGCGTCATCCAGTGGGTGCGTAGGTGGCTGAATTATTTTTTAAATCAGTAGTAATTTGTAGAGTTAGGTATCACTTAGATGCTAGAACACCACCACAGGTCCTAGGGGAAATATACAAAATGAATAGAAATCCACTGCCAAGATGCTTACGGTTCAGTTGGGGATAGTACTACTTGAAATAAATGTAAACACTTACAAAACAACATCTGAATGAATTAAAAAGGAAGGGAAAGAGAATAGATCGCAGAGGATGGTCAGACTCAAGTATGTTAGAAACAAGTTTCAGATAAATTTCAAGGATCACAGATGGATGCATTGAATGCATAGTGGATGGAAAAATGGCTAACAAGTTCATGGATGAATGGATGTTGCATAAATGAGAAGATATATAGACACTGAACTTGTTATGGAAGACAAGTATAATATCCAATTATACTTGTCATTGAAAAGTTAAAGTAAAAATTACAACATTGATGTGGTTCTTAGTGTATGTAGAGGAAATATTTTAGACAATTACATCACAGGGTGGGGGCAGTAAAAGGGACTTAAATGGTGGTTAAATATCCACATTCCACTTCAAGTGGTAGATGTTGATACTAGTAGACTGCAATAAACTGCATGTGTGTATTGCAGTCTGTAACCACTGAAAAACTATATGAAGAGATACACTTAAAAATGTAGATAAATTAAAGTGGACTACTAAAGAATGCCCAAATAGGCCGGGCGCGGTGGCTCAAGCCTGTAATCCCAGCACTTTGGGAGGCCGAGGCGGGTGGATCACGAGGTCAGGAGATCGAGACCATCCTGGCTAACATGGTGAAACCCCGTCTCTACTAAAAATACAAAAAAAACTAGCCGGGCGTGGTGGCGGGCGCCTGTAGTCCCAGCTACTCGGAGGCTGAGGCAGGAGAATGGCGTGAACCTGGGAGGCGGAGCTTGCAGTGAGCCGAGATCGCGCCACTGCACTCCAGCCTGGGTGACACAGCGCAAGACTCCGTCTCAAAAAAAAAAAAAAAAAAAAAAAAAAAAAAAAAAAGAATGCCCAAATAACCCGCTTGAAGACAGGTAAGGGGAAACAGGAAAAAAAGCAAAACAATAAAATGACAGACCGATAACCTCACTTATCAGTAATTAGGTTCAATGTAAATGCTCTAAACACACCAAGATTGTGAGAGTGAATTTAAAAACCTGACCCAACCAAATGCTAAATACAAGAAACTCAAAATACCGGTAAATTAGCAATGATTTATCAGTAAAAATCAATAAACTAAGAGTAAAAGGATAGAAATAGATACACCTTGCAAACGCTAATTCAGAGAAAGCTGGAGTGGATGAATTACTATCAGACAAGGTAAACTTTAGGACAAAAGAAAATTGCCAGGGACAAAGAAGTACATTACATAATGATGAAGAGGTCCGATCACAAAAAGACCGCAGGTGTGCATTAACCAAATAACACAGCTGCAAAGTATACGATCTAAGAATTGATAGAACTAAAAGGAAAATATAGACCAATTTACAGTTTACAGTTGGGGACTTCAACACCCCTTGTTTAGTAATGGATAAACCCACTAGACAAAAAGCAAGTACGTGGGAGAACTGAACAGTCCCATCAGCCAATATGTAATACACATTTTTTGAGCATTTATGGGACATTCACCAAGATAGACCATATCTTGGGTTATGAAACTAACACATTTAAAATAATTGAAACATAAAATATGTGACCATAAATGAATCAAACTAGAAATCAGTAACAACAGAAAAATCTCACCAAACCTGTAAGTTGTCAAAGAAGTAGCCTCAAGAGAAGTAAAATACATCCTGAGCTGAATGAACTTTGGAAATAAAACAATCATTTTTTATAAAATTTATTTATTGCTTTAATCCATAAATCAATAATAAAATTTTGCTTTCATAAGAAGAATGAAATGTGATCACAAGAAATGCAAAACAGTATGTTTGGTAGATGCTAGTGTTAGCACCCATCCATCATTTCTTCTTTAATAGAATTCTGACTTGGTTAGATTCCCATCCTTATCATCTCCCACACAGGTAAAATTCTCAGAGCCCCAGGGTTAGACTGAAATTACATCACCCTTGCCAGTGATGGGTTTAATGATGTGGTTCATAACTACATATGGTTATGTAATTCATATGTAGACTAAAAGCATGAAGAAAGGTTTTCTAGAGACATCTGGAAATGTTCTTTCCCACATCTAGATGAGAACTATAAGTCAGCCTCTCTCCCACCAGAGTTGAAGAAGGAAAACAGGTAATTTGGTTGCTACCAGCAACTATCCAACAACTATGGGACAAACAAAAACACAAAAACCTTAGGATAATGTTGATTCTGGTTGGCAGAGTAGAGAGACAGAAAAAAAAACTTTTCAATGACACTTTTTAAAAAATTAATTCATTGGCTGGGATTGGTGGCTCACTCCTGTAATCTCAGCACTTTGGAAGGCCATGGCAAGTGGATTCCCTGAGCTTAGGAGTTGAAGACCAGCTTGGGCAATATGGCTAAACCTTGCCTCTACAAAAAATAGAAAAATTAGCTGGGCATGGTGGTATGCACCTGTAGTCTCAGCTACTCAGGAGGCTGAGGTGGGAGGATCACTTGAGCCTGGGAGGTCAAGGCTGCAGTGAGCTGTGATTGTGCCACTCCAGCCTGGGTGACAGGGTGAAACCCTTTCTCAAAAACAAAAATCATTTATTGAATAACAAGTTTAATTTATCAGTGGGCTTTTTAAAATTAAGAAACTTCACTAATAAAAAATTTTAAAGATAAATAACAATTATCCAGAATGTTTACATAATTTTAAAAGCTTGATATGGATTATTTGAACATTAAAAACAATAGGCCGGGCATGGTGGCTCACACCTGTAATCCCAGCACTTTGGGAAGCCGGGGTGGGGTAATCCCAGCACTTTGGGAAGCCGAGGTGGGTGGATCACCTGAGGTCAGGAGTTCGAGCCCAGTCTGGCCCATATAGGGAAACCCCAACTCTACTAAAAATAGAACAAATTAGCCGGGCATGGTGGTGGGTGCCTGTAATCGCAGCTACTCGGGAGGCTGAGGCAGGATAATTGCTTGAACCTGGGAGGTGGAGGTTGCAGTGAGCCAAGATCGCGCCACTGCATTCCAGCCCAGGCAACAGAGCAAGAAACCGTCTCAAAAAATAATAATTCTTGTTATTTATATACTTCAATCAGTGCCTTAGCCATGTCTGTTTGTAACACCTTATTGCATTTTCCTGAAAATTTTATTTTTTTCAGTATAGTCATTTAATTTTTTTAAATAAAATTGTGTACAGTTTTCTTCAAATTACACTTTATAGTTTGCATATTGGAAATTGTTGATATATCTAATTGACTCTTCTCTATAGACAATATATTCTCCCTCCCCCATCCCTCTTTTTTTGAGATGAGATTTTGCTCTATCACCCAGGCTGGAGTACAGTGGCGTGATCATAGCTCACTGCAGCCTCAAACTCCTAGGCTGAAGCAATCCTCCCACCTCAGCCTCCCAAATAGCTGGGACTATAGTTGTGCACCACCACACCCAGCTAATTTTTAAATTTTTTGTAGAGATAGTGTCTTGTTATGTTGCTCAGGTTGGTCTCAAACTTCTGGCCTCAAGCAATCCTCCCACCTTCCAAAGGGCTGGGATTATGGGTTTGAGCCAGCATGCCAGGCCTGTTTCTTCCTTAAATGTTTGGTAGAATTCACCAATGAACCCATCTGAGCCTGGTGGTTTCTGTTTTGGAAGGTTGCTAATTATTGATTCAATTTCCTTAGTAGATAGAAGCCTATTCAAGTGGCCTTACTTCTTTTGTGAGTTTTGGTGGATTGTGATTTTCAAAAATTGGTCCATTTTATCTAGGTTATCAAATTTGTGGGCATAGACTTGTTCATAGTATTCCTTTACTATGCTCATGGGACTGTAGTGATAGCCCTTTTTATATATCTGGTAATTTATGTTGTCTCTCTTACTTCCTTTTTTTAATTTTTGTGTCTCTCTTTTTCTTAGCCTAAATAGAGGCTTATAAATTTTGCTAATCTTTTCAAAGAATCAGCTGAAAACTGATTATTGATTTCTTGTTTTTACTTTCATTGATTTCTGTTCTGATTTTTATTATTTATTTCCTTCTGCTTGCTTTGTGTTTAATTTGCTCTATTTCTAGTTTTCTAAGTAGAAGCTTAGACTATTAATTATTTTAGATTTTTTCTTCTTCTTTTTTTTTTTTTTTTTTGAGACAGGGTCTCACACCAGTTGCCCCCAGGCTGGAGTGCAGTGGCATGATCTCAGCTCACTGCAGCCTTGACCTTTCGAGCTCAGGTGATTCTCCCTCCTCAGCCTCCCGAGTAGCTGGAACTACAGGCATGCACTACCACACCTGGCTAATTTTTTGTATTTTTAATGGAGACAGGGTCTCCCCCATGTTGCCCAAGCTGATCTTGAACTGGACTCAAGCAATCTGCCTGCTGTGGCCCCCCAGAGTGCTGGGATTACAAGTGTGAGCCACTGCTCCTGGCCTAGATTTTTGTTTTCTAATATATCCATGCAATACTATAAATTTCCCTCTAATCTCACTGCTTTTGGTGTTCCCGCAAGTTTTGATAAGTTGCATACTCATTTAGTTCAGAATATTTTTTTCATATCTCTTGAAATGTCTTCTTTTACCCATGTGTTATTTAGAAGTGTCTTGTTTAATCTTCAAGTATTTGGGGATTTTGTAGTTCCATTTTTGTTTTTTATTTCTAGTTTAACTCCACTGTGGTCTGAGTGCATGCATGATATATAATTTCTATTCTTTTAAACTTGTTAAGGTGTATTTTGTGGCCTAGAATGTGGTCTGTTTGATGTATGCTCCATATAAGCTTAAGAAGAATGTGTATTCTGTAATTGGATGAAGTAGTCTATAGATGTCAATTATATCCAGTTGATTGATGGTATTGTGGAGTTCAGCTGTGTCATGCTGATTTTCTGCCTGTGGGGTCTATTTCTTTTTTTCTTTTTTTTTTTTTTAAGATGGAGTCTTGCTCTCTCACCCAGGCTGGATGCAATGGTGTGATCTTGGTGCACTGCAAGCTCCACCTCCCTGGTTCAAGCAATTCTCCTGCCTCAGCCTCCCCAGTAGCTGGGATTGCAGGTGCCTGCCACCATGCCTGGGTAATTTTTGTATTTTTAGTGGAGATGGGTTTCACCATGTTGGCCAGGCTGGTCTCAAACTCCTGACCTTGGGTAATCTGTCCACCTTGGCTTCCCAAAGTGCTGGGAATACAGGCGTGAGCCACCGTGCCCGGGCTCTGTCTGTTTCTGACAGGGATATTGAAGTCTCTAACTGTAATAGTGGATTCATCTATTTCTTATTGATGTTGTATTAGCTTTTGCCTCGCATATTTTGATGCTCTGTTATTAGCCACATACACTTTAAGGATTTGTTGTGTATTCTTGGAGAATTGACCCCTTTTATCATTCTGTGAAGATCCTCTTTATCCCTAGTAATTTTACGTGCTTGCTGTCTGTTCTGTCTGAAATTAATATAGCTATTCCAGCTTTCTTTTGATTAGTGTTAGCATGGTATATTTTCTCAATCCTTTTAATTTATAGTTGTCTTTATATTTAAAGACATACAAATGGCCAACTGGTTTATGTCTCATAGACAACATATAGTTGGGTCTTATTTTTTGATCCCCTCTGACTTAAAATCTCTTTTAACTGGTATATTTAAGCCATTAAAATTTAAAATGATTACTAACAAGGTTGGATTAACATCTACTATATTTGTTATTGTTTTCTATTTATTTCTCTTGGATTTTTTTTTTTTTTCTTTTCTGAGACAGGGTCTTGCTCTGTCACCCAGGCTGGAGTGCAATGGCACACTCGTGGCTCACTGTAGCCTTGAACTCCTGGGCTCAAGGGGTCCTCCTGTTTCGGCCTGCCAAATTGCTGGGATTACAGGTGTAAACCATCACACTGGGCCTTGTTTTTGTTTTTGTCTTCCACAATTTTTTTGCCATTTGTGATTTTAATTGAACACTTTATATGATTCCATTTTTTTTTTCTTTTTAAAAGTGACTGCCCTAGAGTTAGTAACATACATTTATAACATATTCAAGTCTACTTTCTTTCTCTTCTGGTTCTTCTGCTTTATTGAGTATAATTGACAAAAAAATTGTTGATATATTCAAGGTGTACAGTGTGATGTTTTGATATAGGTATGTATTGTGAAATGACTGCCACAGTCCAGCTAACATATCCATTATGTCACATGGTTACCTGTGTGTGTGTGTGTGTGTGATGAGAATACTTAAGAACTACTCTCTCAGCAAATTTCATGTACATAGTACATTATAACCTATAGTCACCATGCTGTACATTAGGTCCCAGAACTTATTCATCAACTGGAAATTGGTACCGTTTGACCAACATCTTTCCATTTCCCCCATTCTTAGCCCCGGTGACCAGCTTTCTATTCTCTGTTTCTATACTTCAGGTCCACTTTCAATTAATGCTATACAATTCACAGGTATTGTAGTAATAACAAAATGTTTCTAATTTCTCCCTCTGTCCCTTGTATCATTGGTGTCATTTTACTCATATGTTAACTATAATCCTCAAATTGTTGCTATTATTATTTTGAACAAATTGTTGTCTGCTAGATCAATTAAAAATAAGAAAAATTCACTTATCTTATTCCTTCTTTGATGCTCTTCTTTTTATGTAGATCTGAGTTTCTAGCCTAAGAATTTCCTTTAATATTTCTTGCAAGGCAGGCCTAGTGATCACAAATTCCCTCAATTTTCAATATGTCTGAGAAAGTCTTTTTTTCCCCTTCACTTTTGAAGGCTATAAGATTCCGTGCATGTGTGTGTGTGTGTGTGTGTGTGTGTGTGTGTGTGTGTTCTCTCATCACTAAATATTTAAATCCACTCTCCTCTTGTTGGCATGGTTTCTAAGAAGTTGGATTTAATTTTTATATTTGCTCCTACATAGGTAAGGTATTTTCCCCTTTGCCTTCTTTCCAGATTTTTGTCATTATCTTTGATTTTCTGAAGTTTGAATATGATGTGCCTAGGTGCAGGTTTTGAGGGGGCTTTGGGTTGTTTTGTTTGTTTTGTGAGGAGTGGTTTTTTACATTTATCCTATCTGGGCTTCCTAGATTTGTGGTTTGGTGTATAGCATGAATTTGGGGAAGTTCCAGTCATTGCTTCAAATATTGCTTCTGTTTCTTTCTCTCTCCTCTTTTTGGTATTCCCATTATGGGATGGTTATACCTTTTGTAGCTATCCCATAGTTCTTGAATATTCTGGTCCTTTTTTTTCAGCCTTTTTTTCTCTTTACTCTTCAGTTTTGAAGTTTCTTTTCTTTTTTTTTTTGCTTTCATCGTTGTATCTTTGTTATATGTGTATCTTAATTTTTTAATTGAGAAAAATTGTATATATTTATGGTGTGCAACCTGATGTTCTGACATATGTATACATTTTGAAACTTTTTTTTTTTTTCTGAGACAGCGTCTCCCTCTGTCACCCAGGCTGGAGTACAAGTGGTACAATCTCAGCTCACTGCAGCTTCCACCTCCTGGGCTCAAGTAATCCTTCCATTTCAGCCTGCCGAGTAACTGGGACTACAAGCACATGGCACCACACTTGGCTAGTTTTTTTAAGTTTTCTGTAGAGATGAAGCCTCACTATATTGCCTTTTTTAAAGTGAATCAAGCTAGTTAACATATTTATCACCTTACATACTTAGCATTTTTTGTGAGAACATTTAAAATCTCTCGACTATTTTCAGTTATACATGATTAACTATGGCCACCATGCTGTACAACAGATCCCCAAAATTTACTCCTCCTATCTAACTGAAACTTCATACTTTTAGACCAACATCTCCCTCTTGCCCCCACCTTGTTCAGTCCCTGGTATTCTACTCTCTGCTTCTATGGGTTCAACCTTTCTAGAGTCCTTGTATAAGTGAGAGCATGCAGAATTTTTCTTTCTTTGCCTGGCTTATCTCAGTATAACATCCTCCAGATTCATCCATGTTGTCACAAATGACAGGATTTCCTTCTTTTTTTAAGGCTGAGCAGTATCCCACTGTGTGTGTGTGTGTGTGTATGTGTGTGTGTGTAACATTATCTTTATCCATTCATGCATTGATGGACACTTAGGTTGATTCTGTGTCTTGGCTATTATGAATGATGCTTCAACAAATATGGGAGTGCAGATATCTCTTGGACATACTGATTTCATTTCCTTTGGAAATATACCCAAGTGTATATACTCAAGTGAAATTGCTGGATCATATGTGCCATGGTTTAGATATGATTTGTTTGACCCTGCCAAGTCTCATGTTGAAATTTGATCCCCAGTGTTGGAGGTGGGACCTGGTGGGAGGTGTTTGAGTCATTGGATCCCTAAGGAATGACTTGGTGCTATTCTCAAGGTAATGTATGAGTTCTCACTCTATTAGTTACCATGAGAACTGATTGTTAAAAAGAGCCTAGTGCCTGTCTCCTCTCTCTTGCTTTCTCTCTGACCATGTGATCTCTGCACATGCCTGCTCCCATTTGCTTTCCACCATAAGTGGAAGCAGTTTGATGTAGATGCCAGTACTGTGTCTTGTACAACCTACAGAACTCTGAGACAAAAAACTTATTTCCTATGTAAATTATCCAGCCTCAGCCGAGTGCAGTGGCTCACACCTGTAATAGTACTCTGGGAGGCTGAGGCAAGAGGATTGCTTGAGGCCGGGAGATAAAGACCAGCTTGCACAACTTAGCGAGACTGCTGTCTCTACAAAAAATAAAATAATAATTGACCCAACCTCAAGTATTCCTTTGTAGCAACACAAATGGACTAAGACAACATGGTGGTTCTATTTTTTAATTTTTTGAGGAACTTCTATACTGTTTGCCATAATGACTGTACTAATTTACATTCTCACCAAAAGTGTACAAGGAGTTTTCTTTTCTCCACATCCTCACCAAACTATCTTTTGTCTTTTCAAGAGTAGCCTTTTTGAAACAGAGTCTCACTCTGTTGCCCAGGCTGGTGTGCAGTGGCATGACCTTGGCTCACTGCAACCTCTGCCTCCCGGGTTCAAGTGATTTTCCTGCCTCAGCCCCCCAAGTAGCTAGAATTACAAGTATGTACCACCACACCTGACTAATTTTTGCATTTTAGTAGAGATGAGGTTTCACTATGTTGCCCAGGCTGGTCTCGAACTCCAGCCATCTCGGCCTCCTGAAGTGCTGGAATCACAGATGTGAGCCACTGGGCCTGGCTATTTTTTTTTTTTTTTTTTTTTAAGACAGAATCTCAATCTGTCACCCAGGCTGGAGCGATTACTCAGCTCACTGCCACCTCCACCTCCCGGGTTTAATCAATTCTCTTGCTTCAGTAGCTGGGACCAAGTAGCCGGGATTACAGGCATGCACCACCATGCCTGGTTAATTGTATTTTTAGTAGAGATGGGTTTTCACCATGTTGGCCAGGCTAGTCTCAAACTCCTCATCTCAAGTGATCTGCCCACCTCAGCCTCCCAAAGTGCTGGGATTACAGGTGTGAACCACCACACCGAGTCAATAGTAACTGGACTCACGGAAGGGGTGCCCATCTACTTGGCCCACTAAGCTCAACCACTTGTGGGAGGGAGAACACGAGGGAGTGAGTGCAGGCTCTGACTGGCTGCTCCAGGCACTGACACATGAGCATGCTCCACGCAGGGCCTGCAGCCAGACCAGGTGTGTTGCCTCGAGGGGAACATGGTGGCACCCAGGTGAGGGTGCCCACAACCCTGAAGTCCCAAGGAAGTGTTACAATGCTCCTTTAGTTCTGCTGTCCGCGGACGGTGGTGTGTTAGCAGCTCAGTTGGCCCCTTGCCTTGTCGTGTGGGGCGGCTGCCCTCCACTGACAAGTGCAAAGGGCTGACGTGACAGCCTTTCTGGGGACCTGCATTCCATGGGTCCTGAGCATTTTTCCAGATTCCAAGAAGAATGAGATCATGAAGATGAAGGACGGTGAAGGCAGAGAATTTTATTGAGTGATGAAAACTGCTCTCAATAGAGAGGGGAACTGGAGAGGAGATGGGAAGGGCAGGTCGTCTTCCCTGGAGTTAGGTCATCTCTTCCCCAAAGTCAGGCCATCTCCTCCTGTTCTGACTGAGTCTGGGGTCTTTATAGGCACAGGGTGGGGAGTGGATGCTGATTGGTTTGTGTGTATGCAAGAAAGGTTAAAGCAAGGCCTCCACTCAAAGGTGGGCATGACAGTGTAGTAAACCAATTAGAAAAGGATAGATGTATGTAAAATAGGTGAAGGGTGGGGCCCAATCAGAGGAAAGCATGCCAAACAGGAAGATGATTTCTCAATCCGTTCCGAGGATTTAAACTGTCTTCAGCTTGGAGGTGGGGTTTCAACAGAGATCCACCCCCATCTGCCTTGGAATTTGGCTGCCTGCTGTCACTATCACCTTGAGCTCATCAAAGGCATTCTTCATTTCTGTTTACAGCAGTTTTGATTGTGTGTTAGGCTGTTTTTGCATTACTATAAAGAATACCTCAGACTGAGTAATTTATAAGGAAAAGAGATTGAATTGGCTGATAGTTCTGTAGCCTTTACAGGAAGTGTGATGCTGGCCTCTGCTTGGCTTCTGGTGGGGGCCTCAGGAAACTTTTACACATGGCCGAAGATGAAGTTGGAGCAGAAATGTCACATGGTGAGAGCAGGAGCAAGAGAACAAGGAGGGACACACATTTAAACAATGAGATCTCTCGTGAACTCAGTCATCACCAAGAGGATGGTGCTAAGCCATTCATGAGGCATTCACCCCTATGATCCATATACCTCCCACCACGCCCCACCTCCAACAACTTGGGGTCACATTTCAACTTGAGATTTGGAAGACACAAATACCCAAACCATAGCAGATCTCTAGCATTTCTTTTTCATTCTTTCTTAGAATTTATATATCTCTGCTTACATTATCTGTTGTTGCAGTTTGTCCACTTTTTTCATTAGAGCCCTTAGTATATTAATCATAGTTGTTGTAAATTCCCAGTTTGATCATTCCAACATCCTTTGCATGTCTGAGTCTGGTTCTATGCTTGCTCTGTCTCTTCAAACAGTGTTTTTTGCCTTTTAGTGTGCATTGTAATTTTTTATTGAAAGTTGGACATGATGGGCTGGGTGAAAAGGAACTCTGGTAAATAGGTCTTTATTACTAATGTGTTTGTATGTGCTTGATGGGTAATAGTCCTATGATTAAGTCTGTCTTGTAGTGACCCCGTGTGCCTAAGCTGTAAATTTTGAAGTGCCTGTCAGTTTTTCCTCACCTTAGGTGGGATGGGGGGCTGAAATTGGGTATCCCTTCCTCTAGGTTAGTTAGACCTTGATAAAACACCAATAGGTTAGGCTCTGGTAAACTAGTTTATCTTGAGGACAGGCCTTTTAAGAAAGAACAGAATACCGGTCGCGGTGGCTCACACCTGTAATCCCAGCACTTTGGGAGGCCGAGGCAGGAGGATCATGGGGTCAGGAGCTCGAGACCAGCCTGGCCAACATGGTGAAACCCCGTCTCTACTAAAAATACAAAAATTAGCTGGGTGTGGTGGTGCACGCCTGTAGTCCCAGCTACTCAGGAGGCTGAGGGAGGAGAATCACTTGAACTTGAGAGGTGGAGGTTACAGTGAGCCGAGATCATGCCACCACACTCCAGCCTGGGCAACAGAGCGAGACTCTGTCTCAAAAAAAAAAAAAAAGAACGAAACGCTCTGGTATATTTTTTTAAAATGGTTACTTCCCACCCTTTCTGCTGGAAGCCAGAGGGGATTTTTCTGCTATGCACTGAGAGAACCTGGTAGAGGTCCCAGAGGAAAAAGTCACAAAAGAGCACTGGGGGTGGGAGCTATGACTGAGTCGTTGGAGTTTTTAACTCATAGAGTTGTCCACACAGAACCTTAAATGATTTGTCAATTACAGGGCAGGTTTCCTGTAACTGATAATTACAGGGCAAGCTTGGTTCCCACAAAACTTTCTGCTTGTGAGTTTCCTCCCCAGTAAGTTGTGGTTCTCTGTGTCCACCTGTCTGTTTCTCTGTCTGGGGGCAACAGTTTGCCCTGTGACCTCACTTCTCTGACAGATCTGAGAACAGTTGTTGATTTTTCAGTTTGTCTAGCTTTTGACGTACTAGGATGGAGTGGCATCTTTGAAGTCCTTTACATGTCAGATCAGGATTTCAATGGCATTTTAATCTGCTGGATTATTCAGTCCTGAAATCACCCTCTCTGAACTGCTTTTTATATGGGCTAATTTCTTTATTTTTTGAAGTCAGTTTGAGTTAAGGTTTTAGTAACTTGAAACTGAAAGCATTCCAATAAAGTACAGTTGACCATAAAAATGAGACAAGGCCGGGCGCGGTGGCTCACGCCTGTAATCCCAGCACTTTGGGAGGCCGAGACGGGCGGATCACGAGGTCAGGAGATCGAGACCATCCTGGCTAACACGGTGAAACCCCGTCTCTGCTAAAAAAATACAAAAAACTAGCCAGGCAAGGTGGCGGGCGCCTATAGTCCTAGCTACTCGGGAGGCTGAGGCAGGAGAATGGCGTGAACCCGGGAGGCGGAGCTTGCAGTGAGCTGAGATTCGGCCACTGCACTCCAGCCTGGGTGACAGAGCGAGACTCCGTCTCAAAAAAAAAAAAAAAAAAGAGAGAAAAACCCTCACAATTACATGAAGAAACTCTAATTAGTATCAAATACAGAACAAAAGACCAAGTACTTGTGGCTGACTAACTCAACAGTGTACCATTGAGAAAAAAAAGTTAGGAAACTCTTGGAGTTTATTCAAATAGGTTTAAAAATACCATATAATTTAGCTGGGTGTGGTGGCGCATGCCTGTAATCCCAGCTACTCAGGAGGCTGAGGCAGGAGAATTGCTTGAACCTGGGAGGTAGAGGTTGCAGTGAGCCAAGATTGTGCCACTGCAGTCCAGCCTGGGCGACAGAGCCAGACTTCATCTCAAAAAAAATGTAAAGAATAATAATAATAAATAATTATATATTATCTTTTAAACTTTCTTTTAAAAAGTTAATTGCAGTGGTTTAGTTAGCATTGCAAGAATGTTTTTGGGTGTGAGCTGTTTTGTTCATCATTTCCTTGCCCCTAATCAATGCTCAGTAAATTTCTGTCAATTTTAATTAATTTTGTTGGTTTAACCTCTTTACAAAGCAGTTGATAAAATGCAAATGTGTGGTTTCTTAGTCTTGATGTTTACTTAAAGCAAGTAAAGCCAACTAAATCATTTCTTTGACCTGCCTGGGCATCATATTACTGTAGCAGGTGCACATCTTTATTGTTGTAAATTAAGATGATGACACTAATCTTAGTGTGTTAAGGTTGCTGCATTCAGACCGAATAATGCCCCCTCTCCTCATAAAGCAAATACTTGTAAGCAATTCCACTTGACACTGGCTTGATGACCATCTGAACCTTTCACATTTTACGTAGGGGAATACATAAAGGCATCTGGTTTTTAAAATGATTTTTTCTTTTTTGAGACCAAGTCTCACTCTGTCGCCCAGGCTGGAGTGCAGTGGCATGATTTCTGCTCACTGCAAGGTCCGCCTCTCGGGTTTACGCCATTCTCCTGCCTCAGCCTCCCAAGTAGCTGGGACTACAGGTGCGCCCGCCACCACGCCCACCTAATTATTTTGTATTTTTAGTAGAGATGGGGTTTCACTGTGTTAGCCAGGATGGTCTTGATTTCCTGACCTCGTGATCCGCCCGCCTAGGCCTCCCAAAGTGCTGGGATTACAGGCGTAGGCCACCGTGTCCGGCCTTAAAATGATTTTTTAAAAGAGTTTCAAAATATCTTGTTCCAGAATTACCAAAACAATTTCCATATCTTCCTTGCACTTCTGTGTTAAAACTTCCGAGAAAGCCAGCCAGATTAAAGATTCATAACAACCAGAAATCAGGGATGAATTAAGATGAGCCAGGAGCAGTGGCACATGGGGAAGCACAAGCTACACACGGTGTTCACAATGGATATAAACTGACACAGGTTGGTTTTGCTAAATCTGGATACACATGTATTCAAGTTTTCTGATGTTTGGCATTTTCACCACCAAAAATCCAAAGAAACTATGGTGAAGCATGAGAAGAGATTTAAAGACATGCTAAAATGGCTCTTTGGAGGAATAACTGGACTTGAATTTCAAAACCCAATTCAATTTGTCTTAGCATTTCTGCTACTATAACCATGTCTTTAACCTGAGGTCAGTAAGCACTTGCTCCTCTCACTGTTGAGAATGGGAAGTGGGGGGATGTCTGGAGTTGACCCCCTTTCCACTGGCTCCCTTGGTGTTGGTAAAGGAAGGAGACCCCTCAAGGTGTCAGGGGACCCAGGCAGCTCCACGCCACTGGGCAGATGAGCAGACAAGTAGAGGCTGTCCTCGGAACTGAGGGGAAGTTGTCCTGGAGTCGGCTCTTCCTTGCCCTTGTTTGCCTGAGTGTTGTCTCTGCTCTGTGAAGCGTAGGTGTTGTAACAGGTAAAAGCTTAACTGTCAGTTCCTGCTGTCAGACTCTTCACTCCTGGACGGGATTCTTGCCCCTTATGTGTCCCATGTCTTGTCTATCTTCTTTCTTCTCTGGGTCCCCTGCCTTGATAGATGATCCTCACCTCATCCTAAAGATGATTTTCATGTTCACAAAGTTCCATCCCCTAACTTATGCTAAACATTTTAACTACACAGCTCCACGACATTAGGTCTTAATATTAACCCCATTTTACAAATGAGGAAACAGCTGGAGTAAAAGCCCACTTCTGCCTGATGTCCTCCAACCATGCTACTTCCACTATTTCTGCCTTCAGGGAAGAAACAAATGTCTGAGGACGTCTTTATACCTATTTAAAGGCCAGAATCTGGACCTGCTCATCTCTAGATAGTTAATCTAAAATTGCAGTTCCTTGCTGTTTATATTGATGATGGGCCCAGGGTGGATGCAGGTACTCCTGCAACAAACAAACAAGTAGGTACTTCTTGTTCCTAGAAGAGAACAAGACCAGAGTGACATTTTATTTTATTTTATTTTATTTTATTTTATTTTATTTTATTTTTCAAGACAGAGTTTCACTCTTGTTGCCCAGGGTGGAATGCAATGGCATGATCTCAGCTCACCACAACCACTGCCTCCCGGGTTCAAGTGATTCTCCTGCCTCAGTCTCCCAAAGAGCTGGGATTACAGGCACACACCACCATGCCTGGCTAATTTTTGTATTTTTAATAGAGACGGGGTTTCATCATGTTGGCCAGGCTGGTCTTGAACTCCTGGCCTCAGGTGATTCGCCTTCCTCGGCCTCCCAAAGTGCTGGGGTTACAGGTATGAACCACCGTGTCCAGCCACTAGTTTTCGTATTTTTAGTAGAGACGGGGTTTCCCCATGTTGGCCAAGCTGGTCTCAAACTCCTGACCTCAAGTTATCCGCCCACCATGGCCTCCAGAAGTAACATTTTAATGAAAGAGATCTAGTCTTGAAAAGTATGCTTGGAGTCTGGGGTAAGAGAGTAAACTTTTTTTCCTCTATCTCTGCCAAAATGTATTCCAAGTTACCTGTCTCAGAAATGTTGAAGCAGCTATAAAATTATCAAAATGAACTGAGAGCTTTATGAATTTGTATGTCCTCTTCAGTCAGATAACTATATTCAGCTGGAAGTTACAGAAACAACAGGTTTCTGTGTCTCAAGGTGACCTATAAATGTGACACAGATTACCAGCACTATAGGTGTGCTAGTATAGATCACATGGCTCTGCTGAGTTTTAAGCCAGAATAGCTGTTAGTGCTGTGCCTTTCACCCACTGGACACATATTTTATTTTAAAATGCATATTGTATTCAGAAAGCTACCTCTCAGTTTTAATTCAAACTTTAGTTATTTAAAAGTCAAATTTATTCTATATTTTTATAAACAACAATAAATAGTTTTTGTAAGGGAAGACGGCTGCCATGTTTTTGCTGAGAGAGGTTCCAAGAAGTGCCTCCTAAGAACCTGGAGATGAGGAAAGTATGATCGCCCTCTGCCGGGTACACATGGAACATCTACAAAGAATGGAAGTGATTGGCGATCTTTTTCAGGGAATAAACCAAGAGATTGTTTTCAAATGTTTGACTAAGTCGTTATCCCCAAACTCCTGTTAAGGTGATGAGAATAGAGGCTGAGGCTCAAAGTGGAAGACAGGAATGTAGACATAATTTACCAAGTAAAAATTTGATCTTTTGGAACAAGACTAAAGGGACATAATAAGGTCAATCCACTGGGAGCCAGAAGAGAGATGCCCAGAGAGCTGGAGGTTGGCAGAACTTTTCTAACCACCATCTCTGAGCACACCATCCCATGTGTGTGACCTGGGCCCTGGGGGTTTTTGTATTCCTGTTGTTGGGCCTGATATTAACTCCCTTTGTTGTCACTCCATCTTCATCAAACATGTCAGTGCCAGGATTCGAGGTCTACTTGACAGATATATCTTTCATTACAAATTTGTGATGTGAAATTCTGGTTTATATATCTGTCTCTAATGAGTTGGGTTAATCTACCCTGCAAGACAGGATCAGTCAGGCTATGCCCAAATCTGTCTTTTGAGCTAGCAGACTGAGAGACAGACCGAAGTAATGTCGCTTCCAAGACTCTTGGCAGTTGAAGTGCTGGTCTTCTCAGTCAGTACTCATTTCTTCAACATAGCTTAATATGAACTGCAGCAGAAGACAATGGAAAATGCAGTTCAACATTTCACTCTCTTTTGGCTCTGAATGCATTTTATACAACATTTCCTCATTTGAGGGCAACACTATATATGTGTGTACATTACAAAGATACATACAATGCAACAATTAAATAGATTTTAGATGTCACAGTAAATAGAAATTTAGGGTATGATGGTAAAGTAACATACTTTATCAGTGCCTATGCAGTTTCCAAAGGGCAGCCAAACGTTTGTCTCTGATCTTAGTAGCGAGACACAGGAGCACAATCAGTTCCAAATTTAATGGAATTAAATTGTTGTCTAAGACAAGCCAACTCTACCCAATAGAGCCGAGAGAGTATTTTCCTCAGGTTCCCATAGAGAAGACACTTTGAGCTTATAGAAAATGTTCTCAACAGCTGCGTGCAGAGGCAGGAGAATCGCTTGAACCCAGGAGGTGGAGGTTGCAGTGAGCCAAGATTGTGTCACTGCACTCTGGCCTGGGCAACAGAGCGAGACTGTCTCAAAAAAAAAAAAAAGTTCTCCACAGCACCCCTATGATAAATAAGGAACACATTTCAAATAGTGCTTTCTTTCTTGAAATGTCTCTCTGTGCAGACTAATGGCATACTATGCAGTCCAGTAAAAAGCAATTCTATGAGGCATCAAGACTCCCCAATCCACATGAAATAAAATGAGAAATGTCATTGTGCAGGATTTCAGGGGCTACTCCTGCGGGAGAGAAGCTGTCAGAGTGGAAGACCAGGCCCTGCCTCTCAGGGGCGCCCTGAGGGACAGAAGTCGGGAGCAGAGTGCAGGGACTGCTGAGCTGGAGAACAAGAGAGGAACACTGTGTGAGGGAGTCACAACGAGGGGCCCAATGACAGAGACGCTGGAGTAACTGCTGTGCAAACTTTGGGGAGCAGACGGACTAAGGACTATTTTAGGAAGTTAAGGTGTGTGTAGTGTAAACAATAGCCTGGCCATACCTTCAAGACAACCGGGCAACATAGCATGGTGGTTTGGAGCAGTGGCTTCACAGTTATAGACTTGCACACCTCATAAAATTACTAGGAAAAAATTGTGTGCCTCCTTTCTCATTGTAACAAATGTGACAAGAAATTGTTTTATCACAAGTTCAAATAATTATGAAGTATATAATTTCTGGGGTACTGTAAACACTGACATTTTAAAACAAAACTGTCTCATCAGTCTTTTTACATGTATACTGGAATATGAATACAATAGTGATTTGAAACCCTCCATTATCTACTTACAAATTACCATAGGCCCATCTCTACTAAAAATACAAAAATTAGCCAGGTGTGGTGGTGGGCACCTGTAATCCCAGCTACTTAGAAGGCCGAGGCACAAGAATCACTTGAGCCTGGGAAGTGGAGGTTGCAGTGAACCAAGATCATGCCACTGCACTCCAGCCTGGGCAACAGAGTAAGACACTGTCTCAAAAATAAATAAATAAATAATAACATAAAATACTATAAACAAGCTCTTCATTAAGGATCAGAAATTGTACCTTGTGCATTTTACCTATAGAAACTTACTTCCATTCCAACTCTCCCACATAAATTTACAAATGTTATATATTTTTTATGCTTGAAAGTCTTATTTTGATCATCCAGTTAACCAACAGAATATGACACTGGTGATGAGATATTACTGCTGAGATGCGGTTGCATAGAGACTCTGGCTTCTGTCTTGCGGATGCTCTTCCACTCCCCCGCTTGCTGGCTCGCTCTAGCCAGCTGACATGTTGTGGATTGCCCCATGGAGAGGTGTGTGTGGCCAAGAACTGAGGGAGGTTTCCAGCCAACAGTGAGGAACTCAGGCCTTCGGTCCAATTGGCTGGGAAGAACTGAATCCTGCCAACAACCTCATGAGCTTAGAAGTACATTCTCTCCCAGGCCAGGTGCGGTGGCTCATGCCTGTAATCCCAGCACTTTGGGAGGATAAGGCAGGCGGATCACGAGGTCAGGAGATCGAGACCATCCTGGCTAACATGGTGAAACTCCGTCTCTATTAAAAATACAAAAGAGTTAGCCAGGCGTGGTGGCAGGCGCCTGTAGTCCCACCTACTTGGGAGGCTGAGGCAGGAGAATGGCGTGAACCCGGGAGGCGGAGCTTGTAGTGAGCCGAGATCGCCCTACTGCATTCCAACCTGGGTGACAGAGTGTGACTCAGTCTCAAAAAAAAAAAAAAGAAGGAGAAGAAGTACATTCTCTCTCAGTTGAGCCTTCAGCTGACACGTTGACTGCACACCTTGAGGTCACATTCAGATTCCAGACTCACAGAAACTTCGCAATAACTGTGTGATAATGTGTCTGATGAGTGGTTTGTCAATTGTATTGTCTCAAAGTACGAGACTTTGATTTCATTGATTCTCTCTCTTGTTTTTCTGTTTTCTATTTTACTGACTTTCACTCTGATCTTCATTATTTCCTTCCCTCATCTTACCTTGGCTTTAATTTGCTCTTCTTTTTCTGTTCCTCCCTCCCTCCCTCCTGCCCTCCCTTCCTTCCTTCCCTCCATCCTTCCTTCCTTTATTTTTCCTTCCTTCCTTCCTTCCTTCCTTCCTTCCTTCCTTCCTTCCTTCTTTCCCTCCTTCCTTCCTTCCTTTGTTTCCTTTCTTTCTTTCTTTTTTTTTTTTTTTTTTTGGACAGAGTCTCACTCTGTCACCCTGGCTGGAGTGCAGTGCAGTGGTGGGATCTCTGCTCACTGAAACTTCCACCTTCTGGGTTCAAGCGATTCTCATGCCTCAGCCTCCTGAGTAGCTGGGACTACAGGGTGACACCATGCCTGGCTAAGTTTGTATTTTTAGTACAGACAGGATTTCACCATGTTGGCCTGGCTGGTCTCAGACTCCTGACCTCAAGTGATCCACCTGCCTTGGCCTCCCAAAGTGCTGGGATTATAGGCCTGAGCCACTGTGCCCAGCCCTGCTTTTCTTTTTCTAGTTTTTTAAGGTGGAAGTTGAAGTAATTGATTTGAGACCTTTCTTCTTTTCTTTTATAGGCACCCAGCATTGTAAATTTTGCTCTAAGTACTGCTTTAGTTGGATCCTACAATGGAAAATTATAAACTGTCTAGAAACAAAGAAAGGTTAGACATTCCATGCCAAAATCTATGGAACACAGAGAATGCTTAATGTGCAATACAATAAATATTATAAACCTAAACATCTTAGTAATTAAAGATGCTCAAAAATAAGGTTCATGCCCATCTCTAGGAACAGACAATGCAAAAATATAGATTAATAGGAATGAGAAAGAAGACATAATAAAAATCCAGGGAGGATTGTAAACTAATTGTACAAACTGGCCAGGCATGGTGGTTTATGCCTATAATCCCAGCACTTTGGGAGGCCAAGGCAGGTGCATTGCTTGAGCTCAGGAGTTTGAGGCCAGCCTGGGCAACATGGTGAAACTCTGTCTCTACAAAAAACAGAAAAATTAGTCGGGCATGGTGGTGCACACCTGTAGTCCCAGCTTGGGAGTCAAGGTGGGAGGATCACTTGTGCCCAGGAGGCCGAGGCTGCAATGAGCTGTGATCGTGCCACTGCAGGTCAAGGCTGCAGTGAGCCGTGATTACCCCACTGCACTCCAGCCTGGGTGACAAAGTGAGACTGTGTCTCAAATAAAATGAAGTAAAATAAAATAATTGTACAATAGTACATGTTTCTCCACAGCATATTTGAAACTCCAAAAGAAATAGATTATTTCCTAGCACAGTATGAATTACCAAAGTTATCTGAAGAAGTTGAAAACATGAATAGATCAATTTCAACAGAAGAGACTGAAATTGTGATTAAAATTCTGCCATTGAAAAGTCCCCAGGAACAGTTATGGAATGTAAAATTCTGTTGTGTATGTAAAATTCAGTTATAGAATAGTAAGTCCATAACTGAATTTTATCTAGGCTTTAAGGAACAGATAATTCATATGGTATTTAAACAATTCCAGGAAAATAGAAAGGGGTTCAAAGCTCTCCCAGTTCATTTTATGCTGCCCTAGAACTTCAATTCAGAACCTGACAAAAACATTTTTAAATGCATACATCCTAAATTTAAAAATAGCAAATAAATGTGTATGCATAGGAAAAAAAGGAAAAATAAAATTTAAAAACATAGCAAATAAAATTCAGGAATGTATCAGGAAAAATCAGATACTCTATATAATCTATTACATTCAGCATGAATTGGGGTTATATACAAATTCCCCATTAAGAGACATCTCCACAGCACACTGCAAGATGGAATTGTTAAAATACTAATCTGATTGTTGAGGACTGTCATTCATTTGTCTTTTGTTTGCTTTTGAGAGGAGTGCAATGGCACGATCTCGGCTCACTGCAACCTCCGCCTCCCAGGTTCAAGCAATTCTCCCTGCCTCAGCCTCCTGAGTAGCTGGGATGACAGGCACCCGCCACCACGCCCAGCTGATTTTTATATTTTTAGTAGAGACGGGGTTTCACCATGTTGGCCAGGCTGGTCTTGAACACCTGACCTCAAATGATCTGTCCACATGGGCCTAGTGCTGGGATTCCAGACTTGAGCCACCGCGCCTGGTCCTTTGTTTTATCGTTTTATCACTCTAGAAACTGGAAGCCCAAAATGTTTTTTACTGTTACTAGTTGTCTGGTCCTACTTTTGTGTGAAGTATCGAAAATATTTGTCCCAAGATTAGAGAACAGACAAATGGTTTGACTCTCTAACTTCATTTGCAACATGTGCATTCACTGTGCAAAGACAGCCCTCCTCCACACTCTGCTTCTGAGCTGTTTGGGGACCACGCATGCTTCCATGTGAATTGAATCATCAGGGGACCAAACCCTTGTTATTCACTTAATGAACACTGATGTTTCCTTATCATCTGCTTTTCTGTCTTGGACTTTTTGCTCCCGATTTCCTTTCTACAAACATAGTGTTTTTATGACCATATGAAATGAAACTGGATTTTTAATCTAATAAGTTGCTTAATTTTAAAAATTAGCTGCTTATGTAAGCATTCTCTTTCCCAAATATATGGCCCTCTAGTTTCCATGCCCTCTCAGACCTGGCATCAGGCACTCTTTTTCAGATTCTCTTGCTAAAAAGCTAATAAACTTTGACATGTGCTCAACAACAGTTTGTCTAAGAAAGTTTGTTTGTAACAAAAGATGTGCTAAAGTGGGTCAAAATAATTAGACCACAGCTTGCTTCACTGTGCCCCATGATTCAAAGCCTTTATGTCATAAATTTTGCCCACTGTCTTAGTTCATTCAGACTGCTGTAACAAAATACCATAAACTGAGTACCTTATAAAAAAACAGAAATTTATTTCTCATAGTCCTGGTCCCAACTCTCAGCCTGAGACTGCAAATGACAATTTCTTTTTGTCTTTCAGGTTTAAATTTTTTTTTTTAAATATTTTATTGGCCGGGCGCGGTGGCTCACGCCTGTAATTCCAGCACTTTGGGAGGCCAAGGCAGGCAGATCACCTGAGGTCAGGAGTTCGAGACCAGCCTGGCCAACATGGCAAAACCCCATCTCTACTAAAAATACAAAAATCAGCCAGACGTGGTGGCAAGCGCCTATAACCCAGCTAATTGTGAGGCTGAGGCGAGAGAATCGCTTGAACCTGGAAGGTGATGGTTGCAGTGAGCCGAGATTGCGCCACTGCACTCCAGCCTGGGTGACAGAGCGAGACTCTGTCTCAAAAATATATATATATATTTTATTAAAGTTTGTATGCATGTAATTTAAATAAAACACTTCTGAAGACTTTTAATGGAAAAAAGGCAATCTTGGAGTACCACTGCCTACTCCCCGCTTCTCCCATTCTGCCCTCACCAGACACAATCTCTGTAAAATATTTTAACTGCTTTTTTAAGTATTAATATTTACCTTCGGCTGAGCACGCTGGCTCACACCTGTAATTCCAGCACTTTGGGAGGCCGAGGCAGGTGGATCCCAAGATCAGGAGTTTGAGTCCAGCCTGACTAGTGTGGTGAAACCCTTTCTCTACTAAAAATACAAAAACAAAAAAGTTAGCCAGGTGTGGTGGCACGTGCCTGTAATCCCAGCTACTCAGGAGGCTGAGGCAGGAGAATTGCTTGAACCCAGGAGGCGGGGGTTACAGTGAGCCTAGATCATGCCACTGTACTCCAGCCTGGGTGACAGAGTAAGATTCTGTCTCAAAAAAAAAAAAAAAAGAAAAGAAAAGAAAAGAGAAAAAAATTACCTTCATATCACTAAATAAAATGCTTCTATTACTATTTCTTGATTTTTTTGGTTTCTTGTATTTTCCATTGACTCCCCTCTATGGAAGATAACATTTGTCTCTCTTTCAATATCTTCCTATCTCCTGGTGTGTTATCTCTCACACACTCACCCCATTCCCTTCTTCACATCTTCCAAACATAATAATTTTGGTTAGATGTATATTAGGTGTTTTTATTAATAGACCCTGTTATTATTACTATGTATGATTACAGCAGGGTCAGGTAGTATACTATGATTTCCTTCCCTGCAAATAATTTATTTGGTGGGGAGGGGAGTAAATAAGTTTGCTTTTTGTTTGTTTACTTGATTAGTTATATATGTACCCCAAACTCTCAATTGTTTTATCCTATCTCAAGATGTACTGTTTCTTAAATGATGCTATCAATTTCATCTTCTTTTTTTAAAAAGAAAAAAAAACACGGTCTGGCTCTATTGCCAGGCTGGAGTGCAGTGACGTGATCTCGTCTCACTGCATCCTCCATCCCCTGGGCTCAAGCGATTCTTGTGCCTCCGCCTCCCAAGTAGCTGGGATTACAGGCATGTGCCACCACGCCCGGCTAATTTTTGTATTTTTAGTAGAGACGGGTTTTCACCATGTTGGCCAGGCTGGTCTTGAACTCCTGGCCTTGTGATCTGCCCACCTCAGCCTCCCAAAGTAGTGGGATTACAGGTGTGGGCCACCACATCCAGCCCCAATTTCACCTTCTTTAACATGTGCCTCCTAAAGCCTTTCGACCTCCTCCAGTATGGTTGAGTAGTCCTCTGCACTCAGCTGGGATAACTGATACCAAAATACTTTCCTATCCCTGTACTACACATTACTGGAATCAGGAAAAAAGAACTTAGTACTTACTCCAGGAAACACTTGCTCTGGGAGTGAACCAACTAATATAGTTTATTTCTCAAGACTCACAACTTGCTTGCCAAAGCTGTTCAAGAAACTTGCCTCACTGTGCCCAATAATACGAAGCCATCATGTCATAAATTTTACCCACTGCATTGGCCCATTTAGGCTGCCCATATGCCAACAAAATACCATAAACTGGGTACCTTATAAAAAACAGAAATTTCTCAGTTCTGGAGGCTGGACCGATTTGGTGTCTGGTGAGGGTCTGCTTCCTTCTAACTGGTACTTTCTCTTTGGATAGTAGCTTCTCCCTGCATCCTCATATGGTGGAAGGGGCAAGGCAGCTCTCTGGGGACTCTTATAGGAAAACTAATCTCATTCATGAAGACTCCATCAATCTTCCTGGGCTCAAGCTATCCTTCTATCCCAGCCTCCTGAGTAGCTGGAACAACAGGTATGCACCACCATGCCCAGTTAATTTTTTTTTAATTAAATTTTTTGTAGAGACTTGATCTTGCTGTATTTCCCAGGCTGTTCTTAAATTCTTGTGCTCAAGTGATCCTCTCACCTCAGCCTCCCAAAGTGCTGGGATTATAGGCTGGGTGTGGTGAGCCACCTCAGCCTGGGGTCTCTTTAATTAAGGTTATAATGCTAACCATGGCATAAAATACTAAGCAGCATTTTCCAAATTATTTATTGCTACTGCCTTGATTTTGGAGAAGCTGGGAAGTAAGGAGGTGAGGTGAATACTCTGACAGTTAACACGTGTTAGAGAGGAAAGTTGTGTGAAGAGGCCGCCAAAGTAAACAGCATGAATGAATCTTCTTGTATTAGGGCTGCTGCAAATCCCAGGTAGAAAAATGACAGCCCAGGCTCCTGAACCATCGGGAACCCAGGAGTCTGCCCTACTGTGAGGAGGGGGCAGGCCTTCTTCAATAAGGGTCCCACCATCACGGGCTAATAATCTTTCTCAGTTTAGGTGATATTGAGGTGTTGGGACTATTAGAAATCTGACAGATTTGACCAAGATTTGGAGATGTGCACATATTGGGAAGGACTGAGTGTCCCTAGCCACTCTTCTCTGGGATAACGCGGACGTCATTAGTTTGGGAAGCAGGTGGGGAGAACAGGAGGATTGACTCCGATTTGGTGTGTAGTGGGGGCCTTGATGTCCTTCTGCCTCTGTCCACCTTTCCCCGTGTGACTCACTGCAGCCCGCATTGCTCACAGGGATCATTAGTTCTCCCGGTAGGCAGAGCACCTTCTGCAGACGCTGCTCTGCTGCCTTGTGAATTTCCTCCACAGACTTGGTTGGTTATAATTTGGAAACAGTTTTTTGTTTTTTTCCTTTGTTTTAATCTTCTCCCATATTGAAGCTGCTATTGGTGACAGGGAAAGGGGAGCAGGAAGCCAACCCAGGGAAACATGAGAGTTTCTTGCATACCACTTGGCCACCTGCCCTCACTGGCCAAACCCCCACTGCTGTTGCCAGTCAGTCTGGTTTTTAGAGGCATCATGGGACTAGAACAGCTGGATACACTATTCTCGACAGGGTGTCAGGCAGGAGATTCACCTTCCCCAGCCCAGGGTACATGAGAGAAATCTGTAAAGGGACAGATGCACCATCTTTATATTAAAAGAAAAAGCTCCTCAGATTTTGTTACTAGGAGTCTCCTTTGTGACATTTGCTGAGCTTTCTCCCCAGTCCTACCTTCCTATTGGCTACCTTTTATACAAAAATAATAAACATTTTAGACTAATATGACAAAAATGAGATAAAACATTTTACTAGTATACATTTAATTACATTATCCAGTGTACTTAAAAATTTACTTAAAAACATTTTACTAGTGTACAGATACTAAAATGTGCTTACTAAAAACTAGTAAAATATTTCACTCTGGAAATCATCACTAAGTAATTATTCTGTCCTGTTGATTGTGAGCCTTCAAAAATGTTTAATGCTTGAAGGATGGTCCGGGAGGCAGGGAGTCCTTTTGTTAATGGGGAAGGGTGTCCAGGTTCTTGGCATCTTGAACAAAGAATTGGACAAAACGCACAAAGCAAGGAAGAGATTTATTGAAAAAGAAAGTACACTCCACAGTGTGGGAGTGTACCCAAGCATAGTTACAGAATTTTGGGGAGTTTAAATACCCTCTAGAGGATTCCACTGGTTACTTGGGGTAAGCCCTATGTAAATGGAGAGGATGAAGTAAAGTTACAAAGTCATTTACTTGGTCTATGCCCTATGGAGAGGATCTTTCCTGTGACAGCTGAAGTGTGAATCGGCCTTATGTTCCCTGCCTCCAGACCCTATTTTCCTGCGTCACTTAAAACAAAAAAAACTTCAACGAGGCATATGTTACATATCATAAAACTCACCCATTTTAAGTGTACAATTCAGTGATTTTAGTAACTTCCCTCGATGGTGTAGCCATAACCATTACTCAGTTTTGGAACAATTTTATTCCTCCCAATAAGATCCTTCATGCTCTTTTACAGTTAATCCTGTTCTTACTCCCAGTTCCAGGCAACCAACAATCTACTTTCTCTATATATAAATTTGCCTTTTCTGGACACTTCGAATCAATGAAATCATATAATATGTGGTCTTGTGTCTGGCTTTTTTTTTTTTTTTTTGAGACAGAGTCTCGCTCAGTTGCCCAGGTTGGAGTGCAGTGGCGTGATCTCGGCTCACTGCAACCACCATCTCCCCAGTTCAAGCAATTATCCTGGCTCAGCCTCCTGAGTAGCTGGGATTACAGGCACCAGCCATCATGCCCAGCTAATTTTTGTATTTTAGTAGAGACAGGGTTTCACCATGTTGGCCAGGGTGGTCTTGAACACCTGACCTCACGTGATCCGCCCACCTCAGCCTCTCAAAGTGCTGGGATTACAGACATGAGCCACTGTGCCCGGGCCGTGTCTGGCTTTTTTACTTAGCTAATGTTTTTGAGGTTCGTCCATGACATATAACGTCTTGGTAGTTTGTTCCTTTTATTGACGAGTAGAATTTTGTTGATAATGTACCATATGTTGTCAGCAGAGAGCCTTTTAAACTTGGATTCCAGCTTCCTGTGGTCTAAACAGAACCCTCCGAACAGGACTTATAGGGGAAGCTGCTGTGCCTGTCCAAAAAAAACTACTAATCAGAACGAGCTTTGTCATCCGGCATCAGAACTGCTGCAGAAATTTTTACAATTTTGCAACTTCTTTTTTTACAAGGAACTTTTGTGCTACTACACATCAGGACTTTTGAAGCATCCGATAAATCCATTTAATAAGTATGAGCGTGTGTCTGAGTGGACAAGAAAGTGAAACCATCCATGCTACATTGGATAATTTTTCCTCCCCCAGACTGGACAGGGAATCTCAGCTTTCGAAATAGAGTATCCTGTCTCCATTTACAAAGCTGCACAGGTATTAAAGATCGTGCTGCCTTTGTTAGGCAGATTTGGAGGGGAGGCCCAACAGCAAAGATGGAGAGGAAAAGGGAGTGGAACTTGTGGAACAGGAAGCCCCCCAGGGTCTGTGCAGGGCTGCTCAGCTCTTGAGGATATTGTAGATGGTGAGGTAGTGATGGTGTCCCGGGGCAGCCCAGCACCTCCACTGGGCCCAGAAGGTCTTGACTTTGGACACTTACCCTTGTTTCACAAGTGTTTAAAAGCTGTTTTTGCTTTTGTTTTTTTTCCTAATCATTACTTGGTAGTTACTAATCCTTCTTTGGGGGAGGGGCAGGGCTTTAAAACTTAAGAAAATAATTTTCATAAAAATATAAAAAATGGAAAAAAATTACCTTGTAAAAAATTTGCTATACAAAACAAAATGCAGCTGTTGAGAATCTCAGTAAAAGTTAAAATGCATTTGCTGGCACTGGTACCTTTCTACATGAGGTTGGGTCACTGTGCCATCATACTGGGGCGGGGGCGGTATGTATGGTGTGTATGTGTGAAACTTCTTGTGTCAGGATGGGTGATAATCTTAGTTGTGGTTTTCTTTCCAAATAGGGTTACAAAGCAGAAACCATGGGTCTGGAAGTGACAGACCTGAGTGAATCCCACCTTCACTACTTTGTGCCATTGGCCTGAACTTTATTTACAAATAACCTCTTTATTTGTAAATAACCTCTCCCCTGGAACTATAATGACAGAATTTTAAAATACTGCCTGACACATGATAGGCACTTAATACATGGTTGCCATGGTCACAATGATATGTGCAACTTTGAACAAAGAGTCAGTGACATCTTTGGGCTAGAAGGGAAACTAGACATTTGTTTTCCTGTTTCTGGGCAAAACTGACTACCTCCCTAGAAAACAAGTATTCCCTATCTGCCTTTCAACTATTGAACAAGTTTGAGAGCCTGCTACATGTCAAGCATTGTCTTAGGGACGGGGCTACGGGAGTCACCAGGCAGCCACAGTCCCTGCTGTTGTGATTATGGTTTGGCAATGCCTAATTATTTAAACTGAAACCTCGTTCAAATCTCCCAGTGATTTCTTGAGGGGCTTTTCATATCGTAAAAACGATATGGGACCAACCCAATGCCCATGGGTTTTGTTCTGAGCCCTATCATTTCTTTGCCTCCTTCCTAAAAATGGAAGGTCAGGACCGGTGGCGGAAGGCAGGGGGCGGGGCAGGGGGCAGGGTTTGGTGGATCCTGAGCTGACTTGCCTATTTACAGCATTTTAAAATACTATAGTTGTATGTAGTTTTGTATATATAGGGTTTATTAGAATGTAACTTCCTTGAAGAGGTGGGTGGTATATTCTTTTTTTTTTTTTTTTTGAGATGTGGAGTCTTGCTCTGTTGCCCAGGCTGGAGTGCAATGGCGTGATCTCGGCTCACTGCAACCTCTGCCTCCTGGATTCAAGCCATTCTCATTCTTCACCTGCTACCATTCCCGCCTAATTTTTGTATTTTTAGTAGAGACGGGGTTTCACCATACTGGTCAGGCTCGTCTTGAACTCCTGACCTCAAGTGATCCACCCACCTCGGCCTCCCAAAGTGCTGGGATTACAGGTGTGAGCCACTGTGCCCGGCCTGATGTACTTGTTTTTTTTTTTTTTTTTTTTTGAGATGGAGTCTCCCTCTGTCACCAGGTTGGAGTGCGGTGGTGCGATCTCGGCTCACTGCAACCTCCACCTCCCGGGTTCACGCCATTCTCCTGCCTCAGCCTCCTGAGTTGCTGGGACTACAGGCGCGCATCACCACGCCTAGCTAATTTTTGTATCTTTAGTAGAGACGGAATTTCACCATGTGGGCCAGGATGGTCTCCATGTCTTGACCTTGTGATCCACCCACCTCAGCCTTCCAAAGTGCTGGGATTACAGGCATGAGCCACCACACCAGGCCTTGGTGTACTTACTTTTAAAGCTTAGAGTACTCATCACACCTACAAGACATTCAATAAATGTTTGCTGAATGAAAGGGACAAATGAAGCTGTAGTATCCCTGAGATCACACAGGAAGACAAGGCAGTGCTAGCCTCATTCCAATGCTTGTTCCAAGCTTTTGTCTCATCACAGGGCTGTTACAGGCTCAGATGGGGAATGTATACATCTCATAATGCCTTGGTAATAAAAGAATCCCATCAATTGCTCCTGAGAGCTTGTTGGGGGACACTATAAGTTTAAAATTAAAGGGGGAGAAGGCCGGGCGCAGTGGCTCACGCTTGTAATCCCAGCACTTTGGAAGGCCAAGGCGAGCAGATCACCTGAGGTCAGGAGTTTGAGACCAGCCTGGCCAACATGGCAAAACCCCATCTCTACTAAAAAATACCAAAAAATTAGGGCACGGTGGTGCACGCCTGTAATTCCAGCTACTCGGGAGGCTGAGGCAGGAGAATCACTTGAACCTGGGAGGCAGAGGTCGCAGTGAGCTGAGATCACACCACTACACTCCAGCCTGGGCAACAGAGCGAGACTCTGTCTCAAAAATAAAATAAAGGGGGAAAAACTCAGCAAAAATCACTTATGGGCTGGGCATGGTGGCTCACACCTATAATTCCAGCACTTTGGAATCCCAAGACAGCAGGACTGCTTGAAGCCAGGAGTTCGAGACCAGCCTGGGCAACACAGCAAGACCTGCCTCTACAAAAAAATGACAGAATTAGCCAGGTGTGGTGGTACATGCCTGTAGTCCCAGCTACTTGGAAGGCTGAGGTGGGAGGAACGCTTGAGCTCAGGAACTCAATGCTGCAGTGAGCTATGATAGTGCCACTGCACTCTAGCCTAGGCAAGAGTAAGTCCCCACTCTAAAATAAAGTTTTAAAAATCACTTGTGGTTGGCCGGGCGTGGTGGCTCACGCCTGTAATCCCAGCACTTTGGGAGGCCGAGGAGGGTGGATCACGAGGTCAGGAGATTGAGACCATCCTGGTTAACATGGTGAAACCCCGTCTCTACTGAAAATACAAAAAAGTAGCCAGGCGTGGTGGTGGTCACCTGTAGTCCCAGCTACTCGGGAGGCTGAGGCAGGAGAATGGTGTGAACCTGGGAGGCAGAGCTTGCAGTGAGCCCAGATTGCGCCACTGTACTCCAGCCTGGGTGACAGAGCGAGACTCCGTCTCAAAAAATAAAAAAATAAGAATCACTTGTGATTTTCTGCACTGCAGCCTGTCTAATAGAGCCTTAATAACTGGGGAGCAAGCGACTTCATCACATCCCCTAAATGTGACAGGAACTAGGAACACATCTGACCATATGCACTTTAATACTGCCTTTTTTCAGCATTTTTTCAACACTTACATGCTGGGACTAAAAAAATCAAGATGTGCTCCTCCACTAAAACCTCCACTGTCCAGTTGGAATTGCAGTCTAGACAATCTAAGGAAAAGTGAGGGCCATATTCTGAAAAACATGTCGCTCTCAGTAGTTATAAACTCTTTTCACCGAAATGCTGTTTGATCCTCATCCTGAGAGCATATTTTTAAAAATCTCCAGAGCTCACCACTCATTAATAACCCAACAGTTTTACCAAGACCGTGGGTTACAGCAAAGATGCCTCTGCTGTGTCCTTGCTCTCTGCAAGCTTTTTACCAGGTGCTGGGCTGGAGACTTGCTGGGTGCTAGGCCACAGGGATCTGGTCATAGCTGAATGTGAAGATGGCTGGCTGTTCTTTCAGAAGGAACCTGGCTGGAGTTCCTATTGCTCAAAGCTCCAGCTTGCAGCATTGGGCTAGAGCTGATGGAAGGAGAGCTGTTACCATTCTGTTCCACATGAATGCTACATTGTGAAAGAAAGATCTGACTTGGGCAACAAGGTAGTGTTCAAGGCGTCTCAGAGGGCCTAACCAGAACTCACCAGCTGTAGCGTAGAACTCCCTCAAGTGCAGATGCTGGACCTCTGCAGCAGAAATTTCTCAAGCTGTTTAGTATAATAGAAATGAAAATTCCCCATCCCATCCTTAACCTATTATCATCAGATAGCTCAGGGCAGGGGAAGGTAGTAGACAGAAACCCGATTTTAAAACCAACTCTAGAATAACTGATGTCTGCAAGTTGGAGAACTGATGTGCAGGACATGATCCACATGCCGCCTCATAAAACACCCGGAGAGGCAGCTATTGTGGATCAAGACTCCTGTCCTTAGTCTTCACCAAGCAGCACAGGCAGTGGAACAGAAGCTTCAGGTTTGTCTTCACTGGTCGAACTGTGATATCCAGAGGACAGGAATCATGTCTGCTCTTCACTGATGCTCCTCATTCCCAGGGCCACACGACACAGAAAGTGTCGGCTGTAAGCAGAGCCAGGCTAGTAGCAGCCAGGAATAGGTCGGCCACCTAGGTAAATGATGCCTAGTTGGTCTTCTTGGAGATCTCAGCCATCCTCATAACCTTTCAAGAACTCATTCATGTGAAAAACTGCAGAACGTCCTGCTTACCTGCAATTACTAAATCCAGTGAGGTTCCGATGCCCCCAGTCTAGAATTGTACCTTCCCCCTAAATCCTGCTGGGAGTCTCAGGAGAGGGTGTGATATGCCTAAGGTACTCTCTGTGATGTTGTGCATGGCGAACACTTGTTTCTGGTGACTGTGGTCACACAGGAATCGTTACCCACTTGACACGACAGGAGAAAACAGGTCACAGATTAACTGGCAGCCACATAGTGCATATGTGTGGTAATGTGGGGGGAAGGGTAGCACGCAGATAAATTATCTGCCCAAGTGCATGCTGAGTGGATGCAGATCACCGGCCCAGCACCTGGGGGCGGGGCTTTAAACCCTGGACTAAATCCACTCCTTAGGCTCCGGGATATCTGCTGGCAGGTGCACTGAGGATGTACACAGCATGTGTGTTTGATAATGCAGTCCAATTGGGGAGTGGATAAAGTGCGTTTATTTTCTTCTATGTTTGTTTTTGTAAAAAGGAGAAAGGAAGCAAAAGACTCCTTCCTTCCAGACCCAGTGTCCACTGAGCTTGGAGTGGGTGGAGTAGGGACCAGCCCCCTAGGAGAAGGTGTAGGAATAGAAGGCAACGGCATTGGCGCTATAGTCCATGGGGAAGAGGTGCCCGATGTGCCTGGCCCCTAGGCTGGCCCCTCCCAGAGCGGAGGAGTGCCTCAGCTTCATCAGGGTGAAGCTGGAGAAGAAGTTCTGAGCCTGGATCTCTCTGCCCTGGGTCAGCGCCAAAAGAAAACCTGGAGGGAAGAACACAAGGACAGAGATAAGAGGAGACCAGCAACCTGTACGGGGGCCAGGAAGGAAGAGAGACAAGGACGCCCAGACCCTGAGGTACTCCTGTAGAGGTGCTGGAGGGGCCTACATGCCAAGTCCCCAGCACACAGGGTGCACTGGGTACTTGGGTATTGGAGCCTGAAAAATCGTGGGTACTGGAGCCAGCAGCACAGGGGGCCTGTCCTCCTCTCAGCTCCAAAGGACCCAATGCCAGGAACTCCATGGTAGGAATGGGAGTCCTTGAGCTACTTCAGAATGTCCAGTGGAAACCATCCAACTGCCTGGCATAAGGCTGCCAGGGCTAAGCAGCCAGGCCTCTTTTCTTCCGGCTAGAATTATGTTGACTAGGGATGTCCCCACAGGTTATCACGTGCCAGTCAGTGCTCCAATTTTAAGTTTGATCTGTCTTTAACTTTTAAAAAGTGGCTGTGATTCAATAAATCATTTGGAACAAAATATGTTTTCAAGAGTTCAAGGAAGGTGGATGGGACGTCATTAAAGGGCTCAATGGCAGAGTGAGGTTGAGGGCCTTAGATGGGAGCATCAGTGGCCTGTCTAGGCCTCAGGGTCCAGGAAGCAGGTTCTCTCTGGGGCAAGCAGCTTTCCTGGGCCACCTCCTTTCCAGCCCCGCCCCCTGCCCTTGCCCTTCCAGCCTCCCCGCAGGCTCACCTTCCTTCAGCAGCTCCCAGCTCTTCCACACGGAACCCACGCAAAGGATGGGGAGTCCAATCTCGCCCTGGAACAAGACCTAGGTGGAGAGCAGAAAATGGATACGGGGGCCAACCTAGCCTCTCCAGTGCTGAAGCAGGGAGTCTCCTATGAGCAACCCACCCTATCCTAGTGACTCACCCTCAAGCCAAGAAACAGTAGACTCAGGAAAGGGAAAAAAAAAAAGGAGGAAAATAGGAGAGACTCAGAAAGGCCAAGGAGAGAAGAGGAAGGAAAAAGCGTTGAGCAACAATAGAGAGGAAGGAAAGAGAGAAGTGAGGGAAATTAACAGAAACATGACTGAACTGAAATGAACTGAAAAAAAAGGGGACAGGCTGGGCACAGTGGCTCATGCCTGTAATCCTGGCACTTTGGGAGGCCAAGGTGGGTGGATCACTTGCGGTCAGGAGTTCAAGACCTACCTAGCCAACATGGCAAAACCCTGTCTCTACTAAAAATACAAAAATTAGCTGGGCGTTGTGATGCGCGCCTGTAATCCCAGCTACTGGGGAGGCTGAGGCACGAGAAACACTTGAACCTGGGAGGTGGAGTGGGAGGCAGAGGCTGCAGTGAGCCAAGATCGCGCTACTGCACTCCAGCCTGGCTGACAAGAGTGAGACTGTGTCTCAAAAAAATAAACAATAAAATAAAAAAAAAAAAAAGACAGGGGACAGCACACACACACATACATTAAACCAATACACAATATATAAATACAGATTACAGGTCAATTACAGAGGTGGGCATTTGACCAAAGAACTTGTTACAGACATTCTGCAGAATGTTTCTCAGACCCTAAGTTCATTTAAAATAGTATCCAATTTACACAGGGTTTGATGGGATAGTCCCATCCCCAGTGGGAAAGGACCACCCCTTGCCCAGCAGCTCCCCACCTTCACTCCCACCTCAACTTACCGGGTCAATCTCGGGCAACACTGCTACGATGTGTCTGCCCAGCATCTCCCCAGCCTTCCTGAAGATATAGCGGGAAAGGGGGTCTCCCTGCTGAGCACCTGGGGTAGGGAGAATGGAAGAACGGAACTGGTGAGAAATGAGGGAGCTGCCATTCCTGGGCTATTCTCTCTCTGTTGCAAGGCAGCCACCATGGGAGCATCCTGAGCTAGCAGGACTCTAATGCAGGATGGATGCCTGCCTCGTGGCAGGTGGAGAAGCAAGTCTCCACTGACAAACAGCTCTGGGGACCCAGGACCCTAGATGAACAGCTGGATGGGACTCCTGTCAGTGCCCTCCACCCACTTCTAACAATCTGTTGTTGGTTAGCCTGTTCCTGGCTCTTTTCTAGAGGGGACTCAGTCCAGCAGGATCGAAGAGAGCCCTAGAATGCCGTGAGGCTGCAGGAACCCAAATTAAGGCAGGATGAACCTTACAGTGGAGAAAGAGCAATGTACAGATATACAAGGCCTCTGTTCAGCATCTCCTGACACCCAACAAAATATGCCTAACATCTCTGTAATACCCTAGTTCTTTGAGTATAATTGGCAGGAAAAAAAAGTTATAGATTTGTCCAAAGGACAACTGCTTCATAAATTCCTCAGAAACAGGCATACAGCCTACACAAGCCATGACAGCTATTAAAGAGAAAAACACAGGTAATACAAAACTGTCAACACAACCCACGTGCCCTTCTGCCTCCACCCCAAGGCCCACCAGCACCAAGGCCAGTGGTAGCAGAGAACTGAGGTCACTCGGTGAGAGGAAAATTGTTGTCCAGTCCTGTCTGAACCCCATTCAATCTCCCAATTAGGGATCTTTGAAGAACAAAGCCACATAAAACCCACCCCACCTCCAGTACCTTCTGCAATTTTCCGGCAAAACCCAGCAAACCTGCATTTATCAAAGTCCCTATACAGGTGAGTGAGTATTCCTAGCCGATCTGGCACCTGAGAGGAGAAAGGGCACAAGAGAGTCATCAGAAGCAAAAGAAAATCCCAATCTGCCCACCAAAGTTGGCCTTCCTAATGTCTCTACTGTTGGAAAAGCTAGAATAATTTTTTTTTTAACTCCAAAGTACAAGGATTTGAGATTTCTCATTTGAGAAAAGTTATTTGTTTTCTCTAACATGGACTTCATTTTTCTTATAGTTTGAAGGCAGCACAGAGAACAGAATTGTGTTCACCAAAGTGTTTCTTGTAGTTTCTTGAGCTGTTCTTTTTTTTGTAATTTTTTTTTTTCCTTTTTAGAGACAAGGTCTTGCTGTTACCTAGGCTGGCCTTAAGCAATCCTCCCACGTCAGCCTCCTGAGTAGCTGGGTTGGGATGTTCTTGAAAAGATTTCTTTGGTCAAAGGAATCTAAGGAATATTGCATATTGTAACTCTCCCTTGGGGAGTCACAATGCACATTAGCAAATTAAAGGCTCTAAGAAGTCCTGCAATCAAGAAATCAATTTGCTTCTCCCAAAACTTATTTGACCACAGAAGGCATGTCCTTCCAATCCCAACAAACTTACACATCTTTGACACCTCTAAGGTCCTGAGGAACCAACGGTTCCCCAGAATCCTTTTTTTTTTTTTTTTTTTGAGACAGAGTCTCCCTCTGTCACCCAAGCTGGAGTACAGTGGTGCGAATCTCAGCTCACTGCAACCTCCGCCTCCCAGGTTCAAACAATTCGCTGCCTCAGTCTCCTGAGTAGCTGAGATTACAGGTGCCCGCCACCACATCCAGCTAATTTTTGTATTTTTAGTACAGACGGGGTTTCACCATGTTGGCCAGGCTGGTCTTGAACACCTGACCTCAAGTGATCCGCCCACCTTGGCCTCTCAAAGTGCTGGGATTACAGGTGTAAGCCACCGTACCCGTCCCCCAGAATACATTTTTTTTTTTTTTTTTTGAGACAGAGTCTCGCTCTGTCGCCCAGGCTGAAGTGCAGTGGCGCGATCTCGGCTCACTGCAAGCTCCGCCTTCCGGGTTCAAGCCATTCTCCTGCCTCAGCCTCCTGAGCAGCTGGGACTACAGGCGCCTGCCACCACGCCTGGCTAATTTTTTGTATTTTTAGTAGAGACAGGGTTTCACCGAGTTAGCCAGAATGGTCTCGATCTCCTGACCTTGTGATCGGCCCGCCTCGGCCTCCCAAAGTGCTGTGATTACAGGCATGAGCCACCGTGCCCGGCCCAGAATACATTTTAAGTAAATGTCTGAGGGAGTGGGTGGTAAAACTTGAGCACCTACAGCAATGTAGTAAGCATGTTATATACTATCTCATTTGATCTTTGTAACAACCCTATAAGAATGACTAAAGGATAGAAGAGGGAGCAGCAGACCTATCAGTAGAGTTTGGAACCAATTGACTGAGTTGGGATAGCTTAACAGTTACTAACAGCACCTCCTATGACAACTGCTCATCAAGTGATTTCTCTGCCTGGTCCCCTCCTATTCCTCACCTTGGCCTAGCCGGGGCTCCTCTTTCATCATCAATCCCTCAGCCCTGATAATCTAGGCCCTACTTCCCAGCATCTCTATTTTCCTTCCTTGGTCCTGGTCCCAGCCCCAGCCCCAGCCCACCTAAATGGCTGGAGAGGAAGACTAACTGGGCCTCACAGGTAACTATCAAATAAACTCAACAACCTTGTCCTCTCCCTTTCACCTTCTCTCCTGCCTTTTACTTCTGGTTCTGCTAAAGGCAGGTGTTTCCTAACTTACCACAAAAGAACACGGCACAAACAAGGAGGAGTCAATCTCCAGTGCCCTGGGGAGGAAGATGCATCTCCCCCAGAACTCTCCCTGTCCACCTCTTCAGGGGCTCTCTTGACCCTTCCAGGCCAGAGGCAGCTCACAGCCCAGTGCATGCGTTCATACTCTACCTGCTGTCTCTGCCCTCTGACCTCACCCTGAACTTTTCATTCTAGCCTAGAACGCCATCTGCTTTCACTTCCCAGCAGATTCTAGCTGCCCAATAATGAAGTCTGCCTAATCACTTGTCCCCAAACCACCCCTTCCTCATGACTGACACCCTCCTAGAATGTACCACCCTGTCCTAGAATGCACCTCCTAGAATGCACCACCCTGTCCTAGAATGTACCTCCTAGAATGCACCACCCTGCCCTAGAATGCACCTCCTAGAATGCACCATCCTCACCTACGACTTCACCCTGCAACTCAGACCCACAGCTCATCCTATTTCCTGCCCACCCGCCCAGGCCCTCCTCTGCATCCACTCTTACTTGGAGTGATTCACTGCCCTACCCCAGGTGTGCATGCTTCCTGGGAGCAGGAGGAGTACCTGGAAATAGTTGAACATGGCCTGTTTGACGGAGCCGATATCATGAGGAGCCGCCTCTAGGTTGTCGATGGAGTCAAACACTATTTTCACCGCTTGGTGTGCGATCCAGTAGGCTGCAGGGAGCAGAGAGGGCTAAGAAGATGGGAGCAGTCACCCTGAGCTCATGAGGAAGGAAACTCAGATCCAGACAGGTTAGTGATCTGCTTGAGTTTTATACAGATTAGGTTTCCTGATTCCCAGCCAGGGGTGGCAGAGGGTGGGAGAGGGGGTGGGGAGGTCTCTAATCAAATGGTACCTGACTGACCAAGATAAGAGAAAGTTGGAGGGAGAAGACAGAATAGGTGAGGCTGTGTCACACCAGCTGCTACCCAAGGATAAGACAAGGTCAGTCTGTTGTCACAAATACCACTGGAGTCACTGCCATGAACTGGACCTCAAGGGCCCCTGTGAAAATATACACATGCTACTTGGAGAGCGGTGATGGTGGGAAGGGCTTCTACACCCTTTCCCCTAGCAGACTGGTATGCCATCTCCTGGCATCTATGGCCTTACCCTCAGTTTCAACTCCTCCCTAAGGACAGCAAGTCAACACAGGCAGGCCCCTGTGCTGAGGGATGAATCTGAGTCCTGGGTGCAAGTCACTGCTGGAGAGCAGGGTCAGCAGCTAGTCCAGCCTTTGCACCTCTATGATCTCAGTCATGATCCTGCACATGGAATGGCCGGTTCAGGAGTTGTCCCCAGGAAGCCCCAAGGGCTCCGTGAGCCAAGGGTAGGGAGAGAAAGACAGGGAATGAAGGAAGGGGCAGATCCAGGACGAGGAGCTGGGCCAGTCAGTGAGCTCACCTGAACCCTCATCACCCATCATATGGCCCCAGCCACCGCAGCCACTCTCAGAGCCATCGGGGTTGATAAGCCTGCAGTTGGAGCCTGTTCCAGCTATGAGCACAACTCCACCTGGGGAAAGGGAATAGGAGGCTCGGTGCGGCCAAGGCCTAGCACAGAGCAACAGCTTGCTGCTGTGGAAAGACAGGACAGAAACCAGCCCCAGGCAAGCGATCACCACCCAGTCCTATAGAGGAGAAAACAGGGCCCAGCTAGTTTCCTGCCTGAGGGTGAGGGCCTGGATCTTAGAAAAACTCCAATCCCATAATGCCCTTGTCTAGGGGGACAAAGAAAAATGCAAGCCTGCACCTCTTAGAGGGAATGCGGCTTCTTGCCCAGCCGGTTTTCCAGTGACTCTACTTGCTTTACTGAGATTGTGCTAGACCTGTTCTCAGTGATATTCACTCATACCCTAAACCATCTTATGAATACAACTACCTCTATTTTATAGATGAGGAAACGGAAACTCAAGAGAGTTTCGGAACTTCATCAACATGGTATAGCAGGCAAAACAGGAACTGGGATTCAAACACCAATCCCACGACACCAACACTCTTTATACTATCACAGGGCCACCCCACTTCCTCCTCAGCACTGACAGCTTCCACAGTCTGCCTTCCTCACCACACGGCCCCCAGGGGTTCCCTCATCTGCAGGGGAGTTACGTTTGACTCCACTCCTTGATTCCCATCAAGAGACCTTTCTTGCCCTCCCTCCTGCTGCCTGGTCCTTGCTCTGGCAAAGACTTAAACTACTGAAGGAGTCGAGGGGAATATAAGAGAGGCTGCCTTCTGGATATTTGCAGAACAAGTTTTGTCAGCTGTATTTAGGGGGCTTTCCCAAAAAAACCAGTTCTCACTCTCACCCCTCCCTCCACTTCCTCACCATCCGGTGTAGCTGTGGCGATGGAGCCGGCGGCATCGGTGGTGATTAAGTAGCTTTCACTCAGGTAGGGAAATCGGTCCCTCAGCTCCTCGATCAGGATCCTCCCCGCGTCCTCCTGATCCCCACCACTCAGAGATAGGCCCTAGGCCACATGGGAGGTGAGCGAGTGTGCAGAGCCCCAGCCCCAGCTCTTTTCTCAACCCCCTCCCCGTCCTGATGCCTGATTCCTGTTCTCCCCATCTGGCCATTCCCTGCTCACCCAGCCCGTCCTCCTTTCACCCCACACAATGAACCCTCGAAAGGCTGTGGTTATAAGAACAACCTGGACTGGGGATGGACAGAAGATGGATTCCACAATGCCAGCTTTGGAGCTTGGGAGGGCGGTAGTGCTCTTAACAGAAAGAGCAGGCAGCGGGGCAAGGTGAGGGGCGATGGAGAGGTAAGTTTGGTTTGGAACACATGCGGTTTGCCCATGGCTGCAGAACATCCCACATGTATGTCCAGGGAGTGGCTGGAGCTACTGCAACTTGGGAGAAAGATTTGAAGCAGGAGTAATAATAGCTAACATCTAATGAGTGCTTACGGGTCAGGCTCTATACTAACCGCTTTGCAATGTATCATGTCATTTTACCTTCCCAACAACTCTGAGGTAGCTACTATCCACATTTTCCAAATGAGGAAACTGAGGCTTAGAGAAGGTAAGTAACCTACACATGGTTACTCAGATACTAAGCAGCAAAGCTGGGATTCAAACCAAGGTCTTGGCAGCTCTCCAAAGCCTGTGCTCTTCCAACACACTTGTAGTTTGTAGGTGGCAACTGAAGCCATGAGACTGGGTGAGATTATGATGGTTTCGACACCAGGGACTAAGTCTTGGAGGTCCTTCCCTCTACAGTCATCAAACTCATCTAGTTCAAACTTGCTAGCTGTCTCAGTGTCACTGATGGCTGAATTCCCCGGCTCCACCCCAGACTCACCAAGCTTCGCAGCGGTACCAGAGGATCCACCCCTGCTTTCCGTTTGGCCCTGTTCACCATCTCATTGATCCTCTCCACACACTTGTCTGTCCCGATCAGCTGGCCCCAATCAAGGGAAGAAGGAGTTACAAAGGCTTACAGAAGCTACGTTGCCCCTACAGGCTGCTCTATGAGCCCCAGCCACCACCTCAACAGGAATTACAGAGAATAAAATCAGAACCAAGCCCTCTGATCCCCTCAGTATGGTTTTTACCCAGTGGTTTGTGCTCAGTCCATCTGCTTCTGCCAGGATCTTCCCATCCTCCGAGACTAAAAGGACCTTGGACCGTGTGCCTCCCCTACAGAACACAAGAGGGCACTTGGTCTTGCTCAGAAAAAACCCGCAGAGAGAACTAAGCTTGTGTTGTCCACACTGGCAGAGCCCAGTGTGATGGAAGACACAGTTTCAACAAACTCAATCACCACTCCCAAACCCGCCTCTATGGTTCAGTGTTTGCGTGCTCTTTAACTGAAACATAATTCTCACTCCTCTTCCCTTAGGATGTCTTTATCCTGCAAAACTCTACTTATACTTCACCTAGTCCTTGAAACCTTTTCTGAGGTGTGGCCCACCCCCACGAATTAGTTAAGTCTCCATTAGTCAAACCTTCACAGTGCCTCTAAAGTTATTAAGGACTCCTCTGTATGAAGAGTGTGTTCAGAGGCTTTGTGTCCACCTCTTACTAGACTTCAAGTTCCACTGGGTCAAGCTCCTGATCACTTACCCTCTCAGCACTAGCACAGGAGCTGGCACGGGCAATGCTCAGCAAACACTCCTAAGAAAAATGGCACATCTCTCTGCTTCCTTCACAATAGCTAAAGACTGCCTTTCAAGATCCAGGTGTCTTTAAGACACCTCTGCGAGAAATGCTGACCACATGACAGGGTGAGTTCATACATACTTAAGCAAGTAAACCTTCAAATGTTGATTACTGGGGGGGTCACGATAGTTCACAGGGAGATCTGTGGTGGTGGGATATATGTTTCTTTATTGATCATTACTTTTAGGAATGGAAGAAGAGGACACTGAAGACCGCTCATCAAACTCAAAGAGGACATGAAATTTCAAGGGGGTAGTTAATACATGAGTTGGCAGATTCAACATCCAAAAGAATGTCTTGACGAACTGGAAGAAACGGGTCATATCTTACAGATGACTATAACAAGGATGAATGCAGACTTCTATACTGTTTTGTTTTGTTTTGTTTTTAAGTGCTACAGATCCAGGATGGGAAAGACCATTCCTAATAATTCATGGGAAAAGACTGTAGAGTCTGTGAATCAGCAGTGGGGTGTGGCTGCCAGGAAAGTGAAAACAATCACAGATTCGAAAGTACAGTGCTCTGGCTGAGAGGACAGCCACCCCCATTATTCCCTGATTTGACACACTCAGATTCACAGACTGTTGCCACTGACAGGGACGTAGCGATCTTATTTATCCCTATCCTCACTTTGCACATATGTAGCCCAGAGAGGGTAAATATCTTGTCCATAGTCATACCCAGGGGCAGAACTATTACAAAAAGTTCAGTAAACAAGCTTCTGAGCAGAAAAATGCAATCTAGTGAAAGCAGCATGGCAGGCCAACAGGGATGGAGTGTTTTTCAGACATCAGGACAACCTAGAACTCTGGCTCACAGCTGCTCCAGCTCCCGGATAACCTCCAACCAAGATCTCTGCTCCACTTTTCCCCACCCCCACTCCCACTCCTCACCCTGCCCCCTCTCAGCAATTTCACACCTGACACCTGTTCTGCAAAACTCTGTCCGAGGTCAGGAATAGGAAAAAGGCGCTGCTTCCCCAGCTGAAGACAGCTGAGTGGATGTTTCGTGGGAGAAAGGGGCGTGGTTCCGCCAAGAAACACAAAGGATCCCCCACCCGGGGTGTGGCTATTGCACACGCAGAGTCCCCGTAAGGCATACGGCCGCGCGCTGCAGGGCGCCCCTGCGCGTGCACACACCTCTTCTCCGCAAGGTCCCGCCGACCAAAGTGCCCGGACGCCGTGGCTCAAGGCCACCAGCTTGCCAGCCTGGCCACGGCCTTCCGCCCCACCCTCGGGCCCAGGCTCCCTCAGCCGGGCCGCACTCACCCCTCTATACCCCCATAGATCGCGGCCATGCTGCTGCTACCGTCGCCGCTGGTCCCGCCGTTTGCTTCCCTCCCCGCCTGACGCCTCCAGCCCTCCAGCTGGCTGGGCACCGCCCCGTGTCCCGAAAGCTCCCGCGCAGTCAGCTACCGCCCAGTGCGCGTGCGCATGAGCGGGGCGGGGCGCCGGTAGGAGTTGTGGATCGCTGAGTTCCTCAGGGTGGCGTCTCCTCCGGGTCGCGCGACTGCGGTCCGCAGCGGCCCCTCCCGTCCTCCTGGATCCTGCTTCCAGAGATGGACACTAATCCCAAGAGGAGGAACCAAAGAGGGGTATCTAGGTCCGTCGGACCCTTAGGACACGTCACTGCCCTGCCTGCCCCTTAGCGCCCGGAAGTTGCTGGCAGCCCCGCGTTATATTGCGCGTGCGCATTACTCTTGGCCATGTAGATTGTGACGCACGCTCGACCAGACCCCCGCGAAGCTGTGGGCTCAGGGACCTGCGCTCATAAGCCTGTTACATAAATTACTGTAGTGTTCAACCGAACATCTGCCACGCGATGGCGAGTCACACGGGCACACACGAACACACGCTCACATTGTTGCCCTGCGCTCGTGTGAATGTAGGGATCCGGGAGGAATTGGGAACTAAACAGAGACAAGCCCCCCAGGCGGTCCCGGCAGCACTGAGGAGGGAGCCTTCACCTCTAACTACCCACCCAGTTTACTTCTTTTTTTTTTTTTGAGACGGAGTCTCGCTCTGTCGCCCAGGCTGGAGTGCAGTGGCCGGATCTCAGCTCACTGCAAGCTCCGCCTCCCGGGTTCACGCCATTCTCCGGCCTCAGCCTCCCGAGTAGCTGGGACTACAGGCGCCCGCCACCTCACCTGGCTATTTTTTGTATTTCTTAGTAGAGACGGGGTTTCACCGTGTTAGCCAGGATGGTCTCGATCTCCTGACCTCGTGATCCGCCCATCTCGGCCTCCCAAAGTGCTGGGATTACAGGCTTGAGCCACCGCGCCCGGCCTCCAGTTTACTTCTTGTGGAGGATGTTTGCAGGGACATAGGCTACAGGGAGAACTAGCAGTTACGGCTTTACAAGTTTTGTATTGCCATTCAACCCCCATTCCGCTCCCTTTCCTTGCACTGCGTCGGGAAAGGGAATGGGATCCCTAGGGGTGCAAATACAGGCCAGGTCAGGGAGACCTGTGGCTCCTGAGGGCCTCCTCTGGCAGTTCTCGGCCCGCAGGGAGCAGCTTCACGGGCCAGGAGGGGCTGTCAGCTGCCCTTGGCATCTCTTAGGGGAAATGAGCTGGCCTGTCGCCGGTCGAACTCTGTCCCCCTTGACTGCCTGCCATCTTCTGGTGGAGAAATCCTAATAGGCTGCTGTGTCTAGTTATGCTTTAGTGAGAAAATTGTGCTTTTTAAGCTTCCTCATTTCCTACCGTACCACGTTGTAATTCAAAGAAGTAAAAAGTAAATCGCTACATGATAGACTGTATATCATGTATTCATTTATAGAATGTGTATATCATATATTCTATATCAGATGGAGAATGTAATAGAAGAGGGTAGGATTTTTTTATGCCTACCTATGACATTTTTTATTCACAGCACATTAGAGCTGGAAGATTATCCAAGACACATATTTTTAGAATTACAGAGTTAATAGATTCTGGTGCAATTAAACTGGGCAGGATTTTTGGAGACTAGATTGTAGGTGGATTTTGAAATAAGTGTTTCTCTCCTGTACTACTGCAATGAGCCATGGGGCCTATGTGTATGATAATATTAAGTTTGTCTTTGTATTGCTTGTTTAGGCAAGCAAGTAAAAGGGAAAGTGCCTAGGTTTAAGACAAGAATTGAGTTGACCATTTACTAGCTGGATGATCTTGGGTGACTTACAGGTAATTGCTGCAGCCTGTCCTCTACAAATTGGAAATGATAAACATCCACCTGCTGGGGCTAACGCAAGATTTAAATGCCGAAAGACTTTTGGAAATCATAAAGTCCTTCACAGATCTTAACTAACTTGTATTTACATTACCAATTAGTGTGTGCTGTCCTACACAGTATCCATATGTGATTACTGAGCACTTGAAATGTGGTTAGTCCAAAATGAGATATCCCGTCAGTGTAGAATACACACAGGATTTCAAAGACTTAGTACCAAGAAAAGAGTGTAAAATACCTCATTAGTCACTATTATATGAATCACATGTTGAGATGATAGCATACTGGATATAGTAGGTCAAGATTATAGATTAGTAAAATTAATTTTGCCAATTTATTAATTACCTTTTTTAGTGTTGCTACTAGGATATTTAAAATTTTGACCCACGTTGTATTTCTGTTGTACAACCCTGTTGTCTCCATCTGGACCATAATATTTCTAGGTCACTGAGTGCCTATTTATGAAATAAATAATGGCCAATAATTGATTTAAAGAAGAAATGGCATTGAATAAATAAAATACATTGATGTTGTATATTATAATTGTATAGAGCTCTTTTATGTACCTTTAACTTGTTTTATATGTACCTTTATCTTGTTTGATCATCCTAAAAACCTTATGAGAATGACACTTTTTTTTTTTTTTTTTGAGACAGAGTTTCACTCTGTGGCCCAGGCTGGAGTGCAGTGGCGCGATCTCAGCTCACTGCAATCTATGGTTCCTGGGTTCAAGTGATTCTCCTGCCTCCGCCCCTCAGCCTCCCAAGTAACTGGGACTACAGGGATGCACCACCACGCCCAGTTAATTTTTGTATTTTTAGTAGAGACAGGGTTTCACCATGTTGGCCAGGCTGGTCTCGAACACCTGACCTCAAGTGATCCACCTGCCTCGGCCTCCCAAAGTGCCGGATTATAGCGGTGAACTACTGCAGCAGGCCAAGAATGACAGATTTCTTTTTTTTTTTTTTGAGGTGGAGTCTCGCTCTGTCGCCCAGGCTGGAGTGCAGTGGCGCGATCTCGGCTCACTGCAAGCTCCGCCTCCCGGGTTCCCGCCATTCTCCTGCCTCAGCCTCCCGAGTAGCTGGGACTACAGGCGCCGCCACCACGCCCGGCTAATTTTTTTGTATTTTTAGTGGAGACGGGGTTTCATTGTGTTAGCCAGGATGGTCTCGATCTCCTGACCTCGTGATCCGCCCGTCTTGGCCTTCCAAAGTGCTGGGATTACAGGCTTGAGCCACCGCGCCCGGCCAGAATGACAGATTTCTAATCACATATTACAAATGAGGAAACAGGAGGCTCTAAAATAAAAGTAATAAGCCTAGGCTCACACAAATAATATATGTGGCTTATTATGTGTGGGTAGTTAATATCAAGGGGAGGAAATTCAAGATGTTGCAATATAGCAGGGTATACAAGTGTACACTGGGCTTGCAACATCCAGTGGCTGCTCCCATGATGCTCACAAGGTTGATAAAGTTCTTTAAGAATCTGTAAGCCACAGTCTTCTCTGTCTTCTGTACTTTGTCCCTATGACCCCAGGGAGGCCATAGTTTGGGGAAAGAGTGGTAAGAGAGACAATAGGAAAATATCTTTCCTCACAAATCTACTTGCAATTTTGGGACAGATGACTTTTGGTCAGGGTCCTCAACAGATTTTGTTAACTTAATTCATGAAACACAGTGACATCTGTTTTTACTCACCACAGTATGTCCAGGGCTAACCTCAGTACTCCACAAATAGCTTTGAGAGTGGTTTATAAACTATAAAGCATGGTGTCACAAACATGACGGGTAGCAAATGCCCAATTTGAGCTAAAGAAGGGAGCAAGCAAATTCCACAGCGGAAACTAAATTTACAGAACAGATCAGGAAGAGAAAGAGAAAATAAGGAGAAGTGAAACTGTGAACTGAGGAAGCAGGAATTGGACATGTGGTCAGGGGGCCTCAAAGAGATCTAGCCCTAGTCGGTCTTGCATTCGAAGTTGCCAGTACATGTGTGACCTCAGCACTGTGCTTTAAAATAATCTGGTAGGTCACTTACAGGGTGACAAATGGGAAGAGAGAGTTTGGAGAAGGGAAACACTTAGAAGGCTGGACATTGGTCCAGGTGAGAGATGAACAAGCAAGTGATGGAGGTGGGGGTGGGGGACAGAGCAGGAGTCACGGGGAGGGAGCAAGGAGGGGGTCATGCTAACATCTGTTGATCTGGGATGAGGAAGTAGAGAGAGGCTGGAGTTTACTTTCCCACAATGAAAGAGGCAGAGGTGAGGGGCTTCCTTACCGAGGGTGGAGGTGGGACTCTGGGGCTGGCATCTGCAAAGCAAGGGAAAGACAGCCTACGGGACTGCAAGGGACAAGGGGTGCATGGGGTCCCCAGAGCACAGAGGCAGCCATACACAGCTGGTGTAAATGTTCTGTTCTTCAAGTCTCTTCAGCCATGTAAGGGAACTGAAAAAAAAGAGGGATCTTATCTGCCTTGATCTTAAATTGTTCTGAGGGATGTGGGGCCTCAGGCCAGGGCAGCAACTGGAGCAAATCTGGTTAGTTTACTCCTCCTTCTTTTCTGAGCATGTGGGTGTCTATGTGTGAGTTTATATGCATGTCCTGGCTTGTGTCAATCTATGCGTAGGTGTGTATTTTTTTTTTATATTCGAACTTCTCTTTGTATATGTTTCTAAGTGACTGAATGTGTCTACAGATGCATGTAGTTGAGATGACGTCCTCATGTATTTTTCTATATTAATGTGTCTACAGATTTCAAGTGAACGTTTCAGTTCTCAAAGAAACCTAAGCAAGCCTGCATATTTAGGCACCTTTAGGCAGATGCGTAAACGTGCACCTGTAACTTACGCTGGAGCCAGCTCACACAGCTCACAAAAACCCAGTTTCATGTACAACTCTCCATCTTTCATGAGGTATAATTATGTTGGTAGCTTGAAATCACCATGGTGGGAGTATTTACACCACAGAAATCAGTAACTGCTACAACTCAGGTTGTTATTATTTCCAGAAAGCTGACTGTTAACACTTACCAGCACACCACTGGGTATATGCCTGTGAGAAAGCTCATGGTCTGTGTATATCAGTGTATAAGCACACACTGTATATGAAAGTGTGTACCTGTGTAGCGGCTCCAATGTTTTACAGACTGCAAACTCAGGGGTACAAAAAGATAACTTTTTCTACAACTAAACTTGATTTCTGACTCAATCCTCCCCTCTCCCTAAAAGCAGAAAGCTTAATCCAGTTAATCATTTACAGGTAAACTCAGTCATTTCAGGTTTCAACTGAGGTCCAACACTTGTCCTCCTCCCCTTGGCTCACTGGGGTGACGTGTGACAGCCAGGGTTAAACAGCACTGCAGCAGTGCCGAGGAGAGGCATCCACTAGCCTCTGCTGAGATGCGCAGTTTTCCCACTGGGGCATTTGGTCTCCTGACATCTCCTAAGATTCCCAAGGCACCATGAGCCCTCCAGTTGCCCAGTCTATACTGCCATTTTGGGAATGTGTCTCCTTGTCAGGTGTCAGGGATGTTTATATCTCTTTCATAGTGCCTAACTATACAACACTCTGTAAGATAAAGTGTATGTCCATTTTATAGTGGCAGAAATGCTCAGAGGTTAGGGACCAGATTGCCACAACGCCCTGTGAATTATGGACACTAGTACATGCTTTTGGTCATGATGGATTAGACATTGGTGCTTGAATAATCAGAATCCCCCATTCCATCACTGGACCCTGCACCAACTGTGACATCTCCTATGCTACGGTATAGCAGGAAACCCAAAAATAAGTGTACATGGAGAGACGGCTGGGAGGTGGAACCAATATGAATTCTGTGGCATGTAAAACCAGTGGAATAAGTTTCACAGACCTCCCCTCCCGAGCCTGTCTGGTTCCTTTATCAGGATTTAGTTATCTGGCTTCTAGATGGAGCCCTGGTACTGAGCTACCAACATTGTGTGTCCCAGAAGAGAGAGGCAAAGAACTCACAGCAGTGGGGTGGATTTTTCCAGAACAGACCTCCTCTGGAAGAGGTCTTGTGAAGTTGCTGCAAGGAAATGGTGGGCAAGGTTTAGAGGGAGGGGGATCTCTTCCAGGCACCTGCCTTGCCCATTAGCAAATGTGCAGAACTCATAGTTCCCCCTTTTATAAAATTGTATTTTTTTTAAGAGATAGGGTCTCATTCTGTCTCCCAGGCTGGAGTGCTGTGGTGTAATCATAGCTCACTATAGCCTCCAGCTCCTGGGCTCAAGTGATACTCTCTTGCCTCGGCCTCCAAAAGAGCTAGGACTAGAAGCACGCACCACCATGTGAGGCTAATTTTTAAATTTTTTTTTGTAGAGATGAGGTCTCGCTTTGTTACCCAGGTTGGTCTTGAATTTCTAGCTTCAAGTGATCCTCCTACCTCAGCCTCCCAAAGTGCTAGGATTATAGGGGTGAGCCACTGCACCTGGCTATATTTATTTTTAGAAAAAAATCAATAACTATAATTTTTTGAGATAACTTTAGATTCACATACAGTTGAAAGAAATACTACAAAGAGATCTCAGTTTCCCCCAGTGGTAACATCTTTCACAACTACAATATCACTACTCAGATATTAACATAGATACAGTCCATCAATCTTTCAGTTTTCTCCTTTTTTTTTTTTCTGAGATGGAGTTTCACTCTTTCGTCCAGGCTGGAGTGCAATGGCACGATCTCGGCTCACCGCAACCTCCGCCTCCCAGGTTCAAGCGATTCTCCTGCCTCAGCCTCCCTAGTAGCTGGGATTACAGGCATGTGCCACCACGCCCGGCTGATTTTGTATTTTTAGTAGAGACGAGGTTTCTCCATGTTGGTCAGGCTGGTCTCAAACTCCCGACCTCAGGTAATCTGCCTGCCTCGGCCTCCCAAAGTGCTGGGATTATAGGTGTGAGCCACTGCGCCTGGCCCAAATGGTGGGTGAATTGAGCCATTGCAAGGCATATAGGTAGCTGTCAGAATGCTTTTTCTTTTTTCTTTCTTTTTATTATTTTATTTTATTTTATTTTGTTTTGAGACAGAGTCTCGCTCTGTTGCCGAGGCTGGAGTACAGTGGCGCGATCTCGGCTCACTGCAAGCTACGCCTACTGGGTTCACACCATTCTCCTGCCTCAGCCTCCCAAGTGGCTGGGACTACAGGCACCTGCCACCACGCCCAGCTAATTTTTTGTATTTTTAGTAGAGACGGGGTTTCACCGTGTTAGCCAGGCTGTTCTCGATCTCCTGATCTCATGATCCACCCGCCTCGGCCTCCCAAAGTGCTGGGATTACAGGCGTGAGCTACCGTGCCCAGCCCCAGATTTCTCCATTTTTTTTTTTTAATTATACCCATTTTTTTGTTTTTGTTTTTGTTTGTTGAGATGGAGTTTCATTCTTGTCGCCCAGGCTGGAGTACAGTGGCACCATCTTGGCTCACTGCAACCTCCACCTCCTGGGTTCAAGCGATTCTCCTGCCTCAGCCCCCCGAGTAGGTGGGATTACAGGCACGCACCACCACGCCTGGCTAATTGTTGTAGTTTTAGCAGAGATGGGGTTTCACCATGTTGGCCGGGCTGGTCTTGAACTCCTGACCTCAGGTGATCTGCCCACCTCGGCCTCCCAAAGTGCTGGGATTACAGGTATGAGCCATCATGCCCAGCCTGTTGTACCCATTTTTATAAATACATGTGTGTGTTTAGTTCTAGTTTTATCACATGTGTAGGTTCACGTATCCACCACCACAGTTGAGATACTGAACTGGAATCCATCTCTAGCAGTATTCCTCCAGTTCTTCTTGTATACACACTCCCTTTCTGCCTTGAACCCTGGCAGCTAATTTGCTCTCCATTTCCAAACTTTTGTCATTGCAGGAATGTTATATAAATAGAATTGGGTTGGGCACAGTGGCTCATGCCTGCAATCCCAGCACTTTGGGAGGCTGAGGTAGGATGATCACTTGAGGCCAGGAGTTCAAGATCAGCCTAAGCAACATAGCGATCTCCCCATCTCCCCGTATAATTTTAAAATAAAAATGAAAATAATTTTAAAATAGAAATAAAAAGTGCTGTTTTAGTGACACAGTCACACATATAAATCTCTCTATACTCTACATAAAGGTTATAAAGTCATGGCTCCTTATCTGAATCCTTGAACCTCAAGGAAGAATGCAAGACAGAGCCACCTCTGGGGCTTTCTTCTCAGCTCCTGGAGCGGAGCCTGGCTGGAATCCACCTTCCCCATCTGCCTTTGGGCATCTGGGAAGCAGCCCAAGCCTGGGGCTGAGTGTGGGCTTCTGGGAGAGCTCCTGCTGAGACAAGGGACAGTCCCTGGGGGATGGAGGAAAGGTTTGCTGGGGGAAGGAAGAAAGCAGAGGCTGTGAGACTTGCTCCAGGCAACTGTCTCGACTGGCTTTGCCACTCCCTACCAGGTTCCCAGAAGTCTCTCCTTCCAGCCAGAGTGCCTTCTCCCAGAATCCTGAGGGTTTTCAACCCCTCTTCAACTTAGCAGTTCCATCCTTCACAGTTACATGTGTACATGAGCGAAAGCCTGCTCCCATCTAACCTGATTCTCTCAGGACGCTTCTAAGGATGCCCCCTCCCCTGTTGCCCAGGCTAGAGTGCAGTGGTGTGATCATGGCTCACTGCAGATTCGAACTCCTGGGCTCAAGTGATCCTCCCACCTCAGCCTCCCCAGTAGCTAGGACTCCAGGAGCACACCATCACATCTGGCTAATTTTTTATAGAGACAAAGTCTCCCTATGTCGCCCAGGCTGGTCTTGAACTCTTGCCTCAAGCAATCTTCCTGCCTCAGCCTCCCAAAATCCTGGGATTACAGGCATGAGTCCCTCTCTGACACTCTCTGAAGCTAGAAATCGAGAAAGAGGGGCTGTGAGAGTCAACCAGCTGGGAGCATTGGGAGGCTAGAAAAGAAACGGGTTAGAATGGACTGGAGCAGTCAGGTTGGGTTCCTGGAGGCAGTAGTCTTAAAAGACTGATGAGACATGAATGCATAGAGAGAAGGGGCAGGAAGGGCACTTGGAAGGGTGGGGCGGAGGAGGGGTTTGTGCGGGAGATGGGGTCAGAGCTGGAACTCAGAGCGTCATGCTTGGGTGCTTGTGGCTGGTGGGCAGGGCTAGGCAGCTTTTCTTCCCTTCACCTGCCCAGGAGATCTGGACAGTGACCTGCAGGCAAGAGACTGGACAGAAGAAAGAGGACGGGCCAGCCAGTAGCTTAATCAGTGATACCGGTCCCCTTGCATCATGACCTGTAGGTCTCAGAGAGTTCCTGGGGCTGACTGCAGCCAGTCCTGGCTCTTCCAGTACCTGCTAGAGGAGAGTGAGCCCAATAGTCTGGTTTGCTCAGAACTGAGGAGGGCTCCTGGGACATAGGACTTTTCCATTTTTAAAATGGGAGGAGTTGGTCACTCTGAAGAAATCTCTTCCAGAGAGGGGGCCAAGAGCAAGGCTGAGGGAGCGACCCCGGTGATCCATGCTATCGGTAATACGACTTGAGTGTTTTTAGGAGGGGAAATGTTTGGTTTTCAGTTTTATAAAATTGTCTTCCAATAACTTAGGGCAGGATTTATATGTTACTGCAAATAATAAAATGAGGTATTCATAAAATGGATTAAACTGATCCATAGATCAGTTCGGCAGTGTTTCCCAATATTTCCTCAAGATATGTTAATGGGTACCTCCAGAACACAGGATTGTTATGGTCCTTGGGAACACTACGTCTTCCCAAATCCACCTGTCCCACCCTCACCCTGCAGAGACACAATGTACTGCCCATCAGTAGATTGAGGCTCAGAAAGCCCCAAAGGAGAGAAACTTGTTTCATCCTGTTTAATGGCTAAAGAAGCAAGGCTATTTGCACAGATGTAGTCTGGTTTCTCAAGTGGTATTGAGTCCCTAATACATTTTCCCTGCTACACACACCACAGGTTTTCTCTTCCATCGAGTTTGGAAAACTCTGGAAGTGAACATAGATCACAGGGTGCCACCCACCTTATGACCCTGGAGTCCCTGTATCAACTCAATAATCCCACAGCCAGGTTTTAAGGATAAATCAGCTAGAAGTGTAATTTCTATTCTTGTTCAATTTTTTTCTTTAATAATCCACTGGCTGGATTATTACTGGATTAATACTGGATGCTATTCAAAGGCTACAAAACTTCAACTCCCCACATGCCTCATACCAAAGCCCTAGGCCTGGGCTTTGTTTCCCTCAGGTTGGGACAAACAGCAGCTGGGGGTCCATGCCCTGGAGCCAGCTCATCACTTCTGAAGGCCTCAGGAAGATGCAGCAAGCCGAGGCCTGGCAGCATGGGAGAGTGGGGCTGGCCCTCCACTCTTTCTTTCCCTTACCTTCTTTTCGGAGGCAGCCCTGAATATCCCCCAGACACTGTTTCCGAAAGACTTCGGCTGCTCCAGCCTTTTCTGGCCCGTGTGGAGAACAAGTCAGGTGGCTTTCAGTTCTCCAGACCGAGGCCAGGGCCAGATCAGGGCCAGGAGGTGTCACCCAGGACCTCTCATGGGCCCTCCCTAGCATCCTGCCTCTGTCTGCATGATGGACTATATCAAGGGAGGCCATTGGAGTTGTTGACACAATGGATTTTTCTGCAGTCATGAACCCCCAGCTGGAGCATTAGGAGAAGAAAGGCAGGAGAGGTAGGCCTTACCCAAGACCTGCCCTCAGCTCTGCAGTCCCCTGACGGGGCAGATGGAGCAAGGATTAGTCAGAGTGTGCAGGAGCAGGCAAGAGAGGCAGTAGAAAAGGCAGGATTGGAGGATGGCTTGGAGAGTGAGAGGTGTTCTAGGAGGCGATTTGGGCCCCGGTAAAACTGTGAAGTAGTACAAGTTGGGCTCTGGAGGCCTGAGAAGTGGGAGTGGAGTGGGCACCCTTCCACAGGAAGCCAGGTCTTGTGCTTTCTCGTGGCCCAGGCACTGTCCCCTCTCCACCCTCAAACCCCACTGGGAGGAAAGTCAGGTAAACCAGCACCCACTGAGGATCCCAGCCTAGGCTGAGGAAAAGCCACCTCACCTTCCCCAGAGTACCGAGATCCCAGACATGAGCATGACGGCCGGTAAGCTGGGGCTGCCACTTCCACCCCAAAAGCCGTCCACCGAAAAGCCCCGGAAGTGGTGTCAAGGGACATAACAGCATCAAGCTCAGAGACCTGATGGTGGATATGTGCAAGGATCGATTGTGTGTTCCAGTGAGCGGGCCTTCCTCTCCCCACCTTTCAGGACCCCTCCCCAGTTAGGGCTGTGCACTTTAAGAGAAGCCCTGAGGGAGAGCAAGGATTGGCCTGGATGGGTGTTTCTTCTGATGGCACGGGCACTGTGACAGGTTATGCACAGATGCTGGGCTTGGGCCCTTCGTTATACCCTCTTTATTGCACTACATCGTGGGCAACCACCCAGCCCAGGGCCAGTCTTATTGCTGAACTGTCTCTGCTCTTTCTCAAGAACAAGCAGGACTGGAGCCACCATCAGAAAGGCTGGCTGGCCCAGTTGGTCCCATGTGGCCAGGCATGTGCGGTTCAGTGGCCTGCTGAGGACTAAGCAGAGGGGACAGCAGCACCTTTCCTGAGACAAGTGGGAAGAAGGTATCAGCCATGGCTGACCGAGCGGTGACCCATGGCCCAACACAGAGCCAATTAGCAACCACCACAATGGTGGTGGGCTCGCTGCAGCTTCCACAGGAGGTCCCATGTGCAACCGGCGTGTCAGGCCGAGTTAGCACCAGGAGGGCTGAGCGGAGTCCGACTGGAGGCTACCTGAGTGGGAGAGCGTGGGTGATAACACTTCCCTCGGGGTCTCGGGAGCTGAGCCAAGTGAGACATTCAAATGCCTCTGCTCACAAGTGCGTGCGGGGGTGCGTGCATGTGTGTTGTGTGTCTGCGTTGTGCACATGTTTGTCGTGTGTCAGTTGCATGTGCATGCTTGCTCATGTTCATGGAACGTATTTAGTGCATGCCTACTTTGTTTGCGCTGGGAATTCTGGGACTAGACAGGCCAAAGTCCCTGCCCTCATGGAGTTTACATTCCTGTGGGAGAGACAGAAGATAAATGCACATCGACTGTATTGTCTTGTAGTGATAAGTGCTATGAGGAAAGTCAAAGTAGGGAATGGGCTGGGGGCTGCTGTTCAGCTAGTGTGATCAGGGAGGCCCCCCTGAGGAGGTGATCTTGGACCGAATAATGAGGAGGCAGCCTGTTGAATATCTGAAAGAGGAGGGCTATAGACAGAGGGCAGAGTGAGAGAAGCTGCAATTCTACTATGCTGTGTGTAGTGTGGACAGGAGAAGAAGGGAGATACCATATCTGGGGTGGCATCTGGCAGCCCAGATGGGGGCAGCCCTCAGTAAGAACCTACTTGCCCAGCTCAACCCTGAGGGGCAGCTCCGACTCCCTCCCTAGCCCAGCTCCCCTGCCTGGCGCACACGGGCCTCCCCTGCTTGTGTAGTCAGTGCCTGGGACTGCCCCTGTGGGTACCCTTGGCTCTGCAGATCCCGCTGTGTCCACATGGTGTCCAGCTCCAAGGGATGTCCAGGAAGAGTGATCAGGGCTCATACAGCCAGGCTTGACCCTGGGACCAGAGCCTGAAGCTGCTCTCGAAGCTGCATTCTGGTGGCCAGAGGCACAGCTGCCCATGGATATTCTGGTATGTAGGACCCACTGGCAGATGATGGGATGGGCCTGCCCAGAGGCCTGAGGGGACACTGGAGACTCTATACCAGGCTCTCCCAGCCCCCGCTCCCAGACTTTCCCTTGGGGTTCAGAGGCCTGATGCAGTACGCAATTCCAGCAAGTGAAGCAACCAGGGCTGGGCCCTGGGAAAGTTGTGGGGCCTTGCCTGCCCTCACTGCCCCAACCACCTCCCCTCCATGGAAAGGGCAGGCTCCAGTCCCCAGCAGAGGGGTGGAAAGCCAGTTTCCAACTTTGACCTCCATCTCCCAAACCCCACAGCCCTGGGATAGAGAACCTCTTAGGTCCAGGGCAGGGGAAGCTCAGCTGGCCCCGCTTCAGGTGACCTAAAAAAAAATTGGGTAGATGCAAAGAAAGGGAGGTGAGATGGGTATGACAAACTGTTGTCACTGCACCAAACTAGCCAGAGGCTGCCTTTGACTGAGGAAGACTGATTTGGGTGTCTCGGGAGGATGTCAGGTGTGAAGCTGTGTCTGTGGGCCTGCTACCTATGTGGATTTGGTGTCTGGGTTAGTCTGGTACCTTCCTGCTTGCTTGGGTGTCTGTGAGTGAGTCCTCATGTGCCCACAAGTCTACCTGTGCACTCCCTGGGAGCCCTGCACTGCCAGCTGCAGGGGGCCTCTCTTGTGTGTGCCTTTCTGTGTGTGAGATGTTCCGAGGTTTGTGCCTGTCAGCCGCTGAGTCTATAACACTCTGTTCCCCAGCCTTGCCCTGAGGCTCTCTGGGGAGAAGCTGCCTGCTCAGCTCTCACCAACACTGCATATGGGGATGGCAAGGAGGCTCAAGAAGCTCTCGGGAGATGCAGTTCTGCTGCTGTTGGCTGGCAGAGGTTTGCACTTAGCTTTGTCTTCACTGTCATTACACACACACCCCCACCCCCCCCCCCCCACACACACACTGCATACAGCCAGCTAAGCCAGCAGCCCTAAAATTAGTCACGCATTGATTTTGGTCTCTTACTGGTCTCTGGACGTGGTTTCAGACTCACATCACTGCCACTGCCCACTCCCAGCCCCCTCCCCCTGAAGGTGCATGGAGAGTGGTGGTGAGTAAAGACAGGCAGCTTGGGTGGGACAGGCAGTGTGGCTGCCACAGGAAGCTGGTGTGCTGGGCTCAGAGATTTCAGGTTTGGGATGGAATTAAGAGGTAATCTAGCCTCCCCCATCCCTCTACCATCGACCAGTGCTATCAGCCACAGTTGTGTGTCTGTGTGTGTGTGTGTGTGTGAGAGAGAGAGAGAGGGCTCCTGCTCCCGTCCAACCTGATTCTCCAAGGACCCTTCTAAGTATGGGCCCCTCACTGACACTGTCTGGAGTGGGGAAGTGGGAAAGTGGGGTGGGAGCATCCACCAGTGCATGGACTTCTGAGCATCTCCCTCATGCCCGGCTCAATGTTTGGCCAGGGTGTGGTGAGTAGACAAGGGTCTCACAGACTGGTCAGTGAGGCAAGGTGTTAAAGGCCTGGAAAGTCAGATAAGAAACAGCAGAAGTCACAGGGAATCAGTGAGTATGTCTGATGAGGACCGTGAATGCTGGTTGCAAACAGGAAGCTAGAGAAGAAAGGGTTAGAATGGACTGGAGCAGTCGGGAAGGCTTCCTGGAGGCAGGGATGTTACCTAGGTCTTGAAAGACTGATAGCTGGATAGGCAGAGAGAAGGGGCAGGAAGGGCTCGTGGAGTGATCACGGGTGGGGTGGAGGAGGGGTATGCACAGGAGGCAGGGACACAGGATGGATAGGACTCTTCAGAGTTTCAGAGCTGTGACTCAGAGTGTCATGGCTGACTCTGACCCTGTGCAAGACATGGGGGGAGCTACACCGGGAGGGATGGACATGCTGCCCAGGAAACGCTGGTGAAAAAGGGAGAAGGCTGGCAAAGGGACTGGCACTTGTCTCATATGAAGAATGGCTGTGAAAAGACGTGGTCTGGAAGAAGACTTGGGGGCTGTGTGCGTGCCTGCGTGCGTGTGCATGTGAGAAACGTGAAGAGTGGACGTTCCGAGGCAGTGTATTTCAGTGGGTAAGCATGTGGATGCTATTGCCAAGAAGACTGGCGACTGGAGTGACCAACTTGTCCCAGTATGCCAGTGGCTTTCCTGGCTTTAGCACTGAAAGTTCAGTGGCATGAGTATACCAGTATGGTTGGTTGTCCTACCTGGGACTTGCTAGCTGTTACCTAACTTCTCTGTGCCTCAGATTCCTCCTCTGTAAAATGGATCTAATGGATACCTATTTTGGCTGGGTGTGGTGGCTTATGCCTATAATTCAGTGTGTCATGCATGTGAGTGGTGGGTGGGACCAGGACAGCTCCAGGGCTCACCCTTGCTGGGTTGGGTTAGGAGGTAGAGGAGGAAGGGCAGGCTGGGCAGGGCTGGCCTCACTTGCAGGCCCCTCCACTGCTGTCATCTCTACAGCTCTGCATGGGAAAAGGCGGGTGTTGGTGCTCAGGACTCCAGTGGCCGGTGCTCTCCTGTGCTCCTCCTTCCCTAGGGCTGTGTTCCATCCTGGCTGCCCTGTGGAAGCCCTGAGGAAATGGGATGTGGCCCTGTGAAAGCAGGTTGACTTGAAGAGCTGCTGGAGACCGTCCTAGAGAGTCTGATTCAACCTGTCTTAGGTAACTACAATGTACAGCCCCAGCTGAGAGCTACCAGACTGGGAGTTGGGGGACAATGACGGGACATTGGTACGGCTGGCTGTGGGACAGGTAGGGCCCAAACTCTGGGTCAGCATCTGTTGAGCCCTGGGAACCTCCTCCCCTGGAGCAGTTAGGACTCTTTTTTTATTGAGACCGCGTCTCACTCTGTCACCCAGGCTGGAGTGCAGTGGCGTGATCTCGACTCACTGCAAGCTCTGCCTCCCGGGTTCATGCCATTCTTCTGCCTCAGCCTCCCGAGTAGCTGGGACTACAGGCGCCTGCCACCATGCCTGGCTAATTTTTTGTATTTTTAGTAGAGACGGGGTTTCACCGTGTTAGCCAGGATGGTCTCGATCTCCTGACCTCATGATCCGCCCGTCTCGGCCTCCCAAAGTGGTGGGATTACAGGCGTGAGCCACTGCGCCCGGCTAGGACTCTTGAGTTGCAAGAAATAGAAACTCAGGGCTGGGCGCAGTGGCTCAAGCCTGTAATCCCAGCACTTTGGGAGGCCGAGACGGGCGGATCATGAGGTCAGGAGATCGAGACCATCCTGGCTAACACGGTGAAACCCCGTCTCTACTAAAAAAAATAGCAAAAACTAGCCGGGCGAGGTGGTGGGCACCTATAGTCCCAGTTACTCGGGAGGATGAGGCAGGAGAATGGTGTAAACCCGGGAGGCGGAGCTTGCAGTGAGCTGAGATCCGGCCACTGCACTCCAGCCTGGGTGACAGAGTGAGACTCCGTCTCAAAAAAAAAAAAAAAGAAAAAAGAAAAAATAGAAACACAGTAGTGCCTCAAGAACCCAAGGGTGCAGGGAGCAGCCGGAACAGGAAGGGTCTGTAAGGCCGAGGCCACACCCCACTGACCGTTCCCTCTGTCAGGCCTTCCACAGAAGTGAAAATAGCCTTAACTGATGACATTCCACCATTGTGATTTGTTTCTGTCCCACCCTAACTGATCAATGTACTTTGCAATCTCCCCCAGTCTTAAGAAAGTTCTTTGTAATTCTCCCCACCCTTGAGAATGTACTTTGTGAGATCCACCCCCTGCCCCCAAAACATTGCTCCTAACTCCACCGCCTACCCCAAAATCTATAAGAACTAATGATAATCCCAACACCCTTTGCTGACTCTCTTTTTGGACTCAGCCCACCTGCACCCAGGTGAAATAAACAGCCTTGTTGCTCACACAAAGCCTGTTTGGTGGTCTCTTCACACGGACACGTGAGACACCCTCCTCGCAAGCATCAGCTAGGGTCTTCTCACCATAGACTGACTTCCTCCGTCATTTCCACATGGCATAAATGGCCACCACAGGGCTCACAAGCTGCCATTGAGATGGTTCAGTGCCACACACTGCACACAGGCCAATCTGGCCTCGCTCAGTTCTGCTCTCCAGTTGTGGGAAAGAGCCCATTTAGCCAGCTTGGGTCAAGGATCTCCACCTCTAATGGAGGGAGGGTGACCTGGCAGAAATATGGCTTCAGGGGCCATCCCCATAGGCAGGATAACTCCTGCCCACCTCACGCCCCTCTTCATGCCAGGCCCTGTGCTGGCTACTGTGGACACAGACATGAGGACACTCCATGGCCTGCTCAGGAACTATTTGAGCTGGGCTTTGAGAAATGAGTGGGCGTTTTTCAGGTGGGCAGGTGGTAATGGGTGAAGGGGGATTCTGTGTCTGAGGCAAGAACTCCCCAGAAAGAGAAGACAGCAACCAGCTCTCTCCCCTCTGTCTGGGTGGAGTGGAGAATGCCAAGGCGTGGAAGGACCCCCAAGGGAGACCATCCTAACGTGTTGTTTGGATTTGAGATTCACTGTGCATTTTCCTCCTCCCGCCACCGCCCACTGCCCCAGAATCAGACGTCCTTCCTCCAGTGGTTGGGCTGAGGGTGATATGGACAGTTGTTCTATTTTATGTTTGTCTTTTTAAAAGCAGGGCACACTGCTGCTCTAAACAAAATAGAGGCTCTGCTGGGAAGGAAAAAAGGAAAAGAGGACATTGGACACAAACCCTCAACCTATGAACATGGTCCCCTTGATTGTCAGCATCTGACTCTGCACAAGACGTGGGGGAACTGCACCGGGAGGGATGGACATGCTGCCCAGGAAACACTGGAGAGGGAGGAGGCTGGCAAAGGGACTGGCACTAGTATCAAATGAAGAATGGCTGTGAAAAGGTGAGACGTGGTCTGGAAGAAGATGGGGGCTGTGTGTGCGTGCCTGCATGCGTGTGCGTGTGAGAAACGTGAAGAGTGGACGTTCCGAGGCAGTGTATTTCAGTGGGTAAGCATGTGGATGCTATTGCCAGGAAGACCGGCGACTGGAGTGTCCAACTTGTCCCAGTATGCCAGTGGTTTTCCTGGCTTTAGCACTAAAAGTCCCGTCGTGTCATGAGTATAGTAGTATGGATTGCCCTACCTGGGACTTGCTAGCTGTTACCTAACTTCTCTGTGCCTCAGATTCCTCCTCTGTAAAATGGATCTAATGGATACCTATTTTGGCTGGGTGGGTGGCTCATGCCTGTAATTCCAGCACTTGGGGAGGCCAATGTAGGCAGATTGCTTGAGCCCCAGGAGTTCAAGACCAGCCTGGGAAACATGGCAAATTCTTGTCTCTACAAAAAAATACAAAAACCAGCCATGCATGGTGGCATACTCTTGTAGTCCCAGCATCTCGGGAGGCGGAGGTAGGAGAATCACCTGAACCTGGGAATGTCAACGCTGCAGTGAGCCGTGATGATGCTACTGCACTCCAGCCTGGGCGACAGAGCGAGACTCTGTCTCAATACCACTACTACTACTACTACTAATATCTACTTTATAGAAGTATTGTGGTTTAAACAAGAGAGTGTATAAAGGACCTAACCCAGTGCCTGGCAAAAGACATGTCCAACAAATATCATTTATTTATAATACATTATATTAGATATATAGGCTTTTTCTGGGCAGTCCCAAGTGGGGAAACTGGACCAATCTGTTTAGTGTAAGGAAAAATTTCCTCACAGATCATGGGATAGTGAATTGCCATGGTGTTCAAATACAGGCTGATGTAGGGTCTGGTTGTGAAGTGGAATGTAGAGCTAGCATCCACCTGATCCAGAAATTTCTTTTTTCGTTTGTTTGTTTGTTTGAGACATGGTCTTGCTCTGTCGCCCCAGCTGGAGAAGTTGCTCAGGCTGGCAGCATTTCTTAGTTCTCTGATACATTCAATGTCATCTCTTCTCTTTCTTTCTTTCTTTTTTTCTGAGGAGGGGAGCTAGCTTGTCAGAGAGAGCTGCACCTTTTCTTCTCATCAGGAATTCCTGTCATGGGAGGACCCCCTGGAGCTGCTTGGATAAAGACAGAGAGACACTGCAGCCGAGATTCCAGTGATCCGCGTTATGCTAATGACAGGAGTGACCGTGAATGGCTCTCTGCTGTCCTGGCTAATGGGGCTGCCTCAGGATAGGAGCTGCTAGCCCAGGGCGGCTGGACTTCCATCAGCCAGCTGCTCACCTCCCTGCACCCCAGGCTGTGGGACTAGAACAGCCCTGCTCAGGGGCTCTGCTGAGGGGCATGCGTGTGCATGCATGTGTGTGTGCGTGTGTGTGTGCACATGTATGCGTGTGCGTGCATATGTGCGGGTGCTTCCCTCCCCACCCTTTCCTTCTTGTCATTCCCCAGCCCCACCCCTTCACCCCCGCCCCACCCCCTGCCCTTTGTCCTCTAGCAGTTTAGCTGAAGACAATGTTGAGACAATTAACAGTGCCCTTTGAGGACTTGTCACTAGAAAGCTCTTTAACCCAGCCACCTGAGGTCGGGCCCCAGGCACATGACAGGGATGGAGGAGGGGTGCCAGGACCCTGCGGCAGCTGCCAGGGTAAGGCGCCGGCACCGTGTAGAAACCAGGTCGGGAGGCCTAGGTTCCTTGGACATATGGATTATCTGGACATAGCAGGGGTCATTGTTTTTCATTGTAGTTTTTCTCTCACTAGAATTTTGGTCTTGCTAACCGGCTGCAGAACCAAGATCTTAGAGGTGGGGTGCCAAGCAACACACCTGCCAACTACAGGGGCCATCACAGAAAAAATTTCCCCCGGCATGTGGCACCTTAAAGAGGGGACATCGTGTGGTGGATGGCATGTGTTAGGGTGCAGTGGGGCAGGTGGTAACCTCTCTCCTCAGCTCTTCCTACCCCAACGCTGCGCTCCTGGGAGGCCTGGGGAGTTGGTGGGGAAGGAGTTCAGCTCGATGTAAGAGCTACACAGTGGGAGGAGAGGACTAGGCAGAGGGCGGGCCCTGGGCCTCCAGGCCTGTCTCTGCCATGTCTCACAACCATCGTCTATAGCCAGACCATGCCGGGGCAGCAGGAACCCCGATGCCGAGGTGGACCCTCTCTACAATTGTGTGTACTGTGTGTGTGTGGCGGGTGGGTGTCTGCTATGTGTACTCTCGGGGCCTGCCCACCTGGCCTTCATGAGCCGGATAGTGGGGTCCCAATTGTCTCTCAAAACTCCTTTCCGTTAGCGATGAACCGGTCTTTGGTCCTCTCCAGCTCCTCTGGTTGCCACTAGAGGGCAGCAGCCCACACAATCCGGCAAGGGGAACTTTGGCGGCCGACTCCTGGCCCTACTGCCTCCTACTTCCACCTGTCTGCACCTTCCCAGCCCCTGGGGATGTGCAGGTCCCCACCGTGTGGGTGGACCACTGGGACCACAGATCCTACTAAGGATATCCTTGGCCTCAGGCATAGTGAATATGTAAGTCTGTTAGAATGAGAAGGGGAGTGGGTGAAGACAGTGGAGGGGACCAAAAGTGACCAGGGGTGGTCAGAGCCAGAACCCTAAGGTGTGTTCATTTGTTCCTGCAAGGATAAAGGCACGGGGAGAAGAGGAAAAGCCCAGGGGACCAGGCAGCCTGCAGGGAGATGAGGCAGGATCCAGCCCACTGGCCAAATGGCACCTGATGGCAAGGCAGCCAGAATCACCGTAACTGCAAAGGCAGGTGACTCAACTCAGAAAGACCAGAGAAAACATGTGGACTCCGGAGCCAGCCTGCCCGGGTTTGAGCCCTGGCTGCTTAAAATATTAGTGGTGTGACTTTGGACAAGATATTGAACCTCTAAGTGCCTTGGTTTCTTATCTGTGATGGAGACAGTAATAGTATCGCCTGTGCTAGATGTGTGTATTAAATAGGTTAGTACATACAAATCAGTTAGAACAGGTCTGACACAGAGAAAGAACACTATAAATGCTAGCAATCATTGCTTTCTGCACTTCATCTTAGCCAAAAAGCTGAAAAGCAATTTGGTCTTTGTTTTCTCAAGTAGAGATGCCGATTATGTTGAAATAACTAGTTTCCCCTAGAACCCTCTCATGAAATATATGGAATTGGTCCCCCGCCCTACAAACATTTAATGGTAACATTTGTTTTTTCTTCTTTTCTTTTTTTTTTTTCTTGAGACGGAGTTTCGCTCTTGTTGCTCCGGCTGTAGTGCAATGGCGCGATCTTGGCTCACTGCAACCTCTGCTTCCTGGGTTCAAGTGATTCTCTTGCCTCAGCCTCCTGAGTACCTGGGATTACAGGCATGTGCTACCAAGCCCGGCTAATTTTTTGTATTTTTAGTACAGACGGGGGTTTCTCCATGTTGTTCAAGCTGGTCTCGAACTCCTAACCTCAGGTGATCCGCCGGCCTCAGCTTCTCAAAGTGCTGGAATTACAGGCATGAGCCACTGCGCCTGGCCCTCGTGGAGTTTTTTTTGGAGACAAGGTCTCACTCTGTCACTCAGGCTGGAGGGCAGTGGTGCAAACATGGCTCACTGCAGGCTTGACCCCCTGGGTTCAAAGGATCCTCCCAACTGAGCCTCTCAAGTAGCTAGGACCACAAGTGTGTGCCACCATGCCCAGCTAATTTTTTTTTATTTCTTGTAGAGATGGGGTCCCACTATGTTGCCCAGGCTAGTCTTGAATTCCTGGGCTCAAGCAATCCTCCTGCCTCGGTGCCCAAATTGCTGGAATTACAGATGTGAGCCACCATGCCCAGCCACCTGTCAATATATAAATCAACAAACTGATCAGTCACCTTTGAACTTCCAAACCCTTTGACTCTTGAAATGAGTCCCTTGAATTGGGTGTGGTGGCCCTGCTATCCTTTCTTCCCTCCTTCAGGAAAGGCCTGGGTCTGCTCCCCTGGTAACTCCTTCCCTAAACACAGCCTGAGGACCCTCCCTGAGCCCCGCCCTGTCCTGTTGGGTCAGGTGGAGCTGACTTCTCACCACTTTCAGGAAATGGTGGCTTCTCTCTTCCTGCTGTTGGAGGAAATTCGAATCCTCAGCCTTACCTCTCTCAGGCTACTTTTGGCTTTAAAACTGTGGGGAAGTGAAAGTGCCCAGCCCTGGAAAAACAAGACTGGTGCGAAGGTAAAAGCACTTAACCTTTTGGGGACTCCAGTTTCCCTTATCTACAATTCTGGAGAGGGATGGAGGATATTTTTATAGTTTCCTCCTTCCCTGGGAAGATGTTTAGGGAAAAAAAAAAAAAAAGACCAATTGAGACTTTACTGGTTGGGTGTGGTGGCTCATGCTTGTAATCCCAGCACTTTGGGAGGCTGAGGCAGGTGGATCACTTGAGGCCAGCCTGGCCATCATGGTGAAACTCCATCTCTACTAAAAATACAAAAATTATCTGGGCGTGGTGGCGAATGCCTGTAATCCCAGCTGCTTGGGAGGCTGAGGCAGGAGAATCGCTTGAACCTAGGAAGCGGAGGTTGCAGTGAGCTGAGATCGTGCCACTGCACTCCAGCCTGGGCAACAGAGCAAGACTCTGTCAAATAAGTAAATAAATAAGAGAGGGGGAGAGAGAGAGAGAGAGAGAGAGAGAGAGAGAGAGAGAGAGACTTTACTGTGCCTCTACTCACTGATGCTTCTGTGTCTCCAATACAAACTCCTCAGTAGAAAAGATCTGGACATGAAGCCCCCCTATTGGAACAATTAGGGATGACCAAGTCCCATGACCCAAGGTTAGCAAACTTACCAGTAAGGCACCACTCAGTGGTTTTTCCTCACATAGGCACTGGGTAACAACAGGAAATTGGAGACATCCTAGCAGGTGCATCATATTATGAACATTTTAATTTTAAACTTCATTTATGAATAGGTAACACCTTTCCATATCTTTACATAGTTCAATGTTTTAAGGATATAAAAAGACATACAGTGGGAATGCCGTTTCCTACTCTCAAACCCCACCCCTTCTCTTCCTAGGAAGCAAGCAATATTACTGTTTTCTAATGTATCCTTCCAGAGATATTTTATAGAAAGAAATGTGTAGCCTGGGTGATGGGGCTCATGCCTGTGTTCCCAAAGTACTACTTTGGGAGGCTGTGGCAGGAGCATTGCTTGAGCCCAGGAGTTCAAGACCAGCCTGGACAGCATAGTGAGACCTCATCTGTACAAAAAATAAAAATAAAAACATCAGCCAGGTGTTATGGCATGCACTTGTAGTACCAGCTACTTGAGAGGCTGAGGTGGGAGGATCTCTTGAACCCTGGGGGTTGAGGGTGCAGTGAACTATGATCTTGTCACTGTGCTCCAGCCTGGGTGACAGAGTGAGACCCTGTCCCTCCCTGTAAAAAATGTGTATATAGATTATTTCTCCCCATTCTTTTGCTTTTTTTAAAAAATAGTCCTATATAGGTACATAAAGAACACCCTCATTGGCTTTTAGGGCTTGGTTTTATGATGTACCAAAATATACTTAACCAGTTTCTTGTCAATGAACACTTAGGTTGTTCTCAGTCTCCTACAGTGCTGCAGTGAAAAGCCTTGTAAATAAGCATATGGTGAGGCTGGGTGCAGTGGCTCACACTTGTAATCCCAGCACTTTGGGAGGCCAAGGTGGGTGGATTACTTGAGGTCAGGAGTTCGAGACCAGCCTGGCCAACATGGCGAAATCCCATCTCTACAAAAATACAAAAATTAGCTGGGTGTGGTGGCAAGCACCTGTAATCCCAACTGCTCGGGAGACTGGGGCAGGAGAATCTATTGAACCCAGGAGGCAGAGGTTGCAGTGAGCTGAAATCATGCCACTGCACTCCAGCCTGGGCAACAGAACAAGACTCCATCTCAAAAAAGAAAAAAAAAAAAAAAGCATATAGCCTTTAAGGTCTCACTCTGTCACCCAGGCTGGAGTGCAGTGGTGTGATCCTGGCTCACTGCAACCTTGAACTCCCAGGCTCAAGCAATCTCCCACCTCAGACTCCCGAGTAGCCAAGACTACAGGCACCATTGCACTTGCATAATTTCTAAATTTTTTGTAGATATGGGGTCTCACTTTGTTGTCTAGGTCAATCTCAAACTCCTAGGCTCAAGTAATCCTCCTGCCTAGGCCTCCCAAAGTGCTAGGATTATAGGTGTGAGCCACCCCACCATACCCCATACACATATCTCTCAGGCATTCTTAACTGGGGGTCCAGGGACCCCTTAGAAGTCAGCAGGTATAGAATTTAGGGAGACAAATTCAAGAAGCCTGAAAACTTGGAAGGAGAGAAGTTTCTATTTTTATCTATAACTCTCTCATATGATTAATGATATCTTGAAATATCATTTATACTAACTCCTACTTTGTCATTGTGATAGGTAGTTATTAGATTTTGTAATAGGTCTGCTTATGTCATATATTAATAAAGAAGCACATAAATTACAGAATACATTTGGTTTTCTAAAAATATTTTAATACTTGCATTTCAATATAATTGGTTTGCTTTGTAATCTTTCTTTTGTTTTGTTTTTGTTTTTTGGTTTTTTTTTTGTTGTTGTTGTTTTTGAGACGGAGTCTCGCTCTGTCTCCCAGGCTGGAGTGCAGTGGCACCATCTCGGCTCACTGCAAGCTCCGCCTCCCGGGTTCATGCCATTCTCCTGCCTCAGCCTCCCGAGTAGCTGGGACTACGGGCGCCCGCCACCATGCCCGGCTAATTTTTTTTTTTTTTTTTTGTATTTTTTAGTGGAGACAGGGTTTCACCGGGTTAGCCAGGATGGTCTCGATCTCCTGACCTTGTGATCCGCCCACCTCGGCCTCCCAAAGTGCTGGGATTACAGGCGTGAGCCACCGCGCCCGGCAACTGTAATTTTTTTTTTTTTTTTTTTTTTTGAGACAGGTTTTCATTCTGTCATCCCAGCTGCAATGCAGTGGCCCAATCATAGCTCACTGCCATTGCCATCTCCTGGACTCAAGTAATCCTCCTGCCTCAGCCCAGAGTAACTGGGACTACAGGTACACACCACCATGCCTGGCCATTTTAAAATTTTCTGTTGCCCAGGCTGGTCTTGAACTCCTGGCCTCAAGTGATTCTCCGACCTCAGCCTCCCAAAGTGCTAGGATTACAGGCATGAGCCACTGTGCCCAGCCTGCTTTGTAATCTTTTTTTTTTTTTTTTTGTCTTGAGACGGAGTCTCGCTCTGTAGCCCAGGCTGGAGTGCAGTGATGCAATCTCGGCTCACTGCAAGCTCCGCCTCCCGGGTTCACGCTATTCTCCTGCCTCAGCCTCCTGAGTAGCTGGGACTACAGGCGCCCCCCCACCACGCCTGACAAATTTTTTGTATTTTTAGTAGAGACGGGGTTTCACCGTGTTAGCCAGGGTGGGCTTTGTAATCTTATGTATTTTTTTTTTTGGAGGGGGGGAGTTATGCATAACATAAAATTTACCATTTTAACCATTTTTTACGTATACAATTCAGTGACATTAAGCACATTCACACTGTTGTGATGCCATCAGCACCAACCATCTCCAGAACTTTTTCATCTTCCCAAACTGAAACCCTGTATCCATTAAAAAGTAACTCCCCGTTCTTTGTCCCCCAGACCCTGGCAAGCACCATTTAACTTTCTGCCTATGATTTTGACTACTCTGGGTACCTCATGAGTGGAATCATACAATGTGTGTCCTTTCCTATTTGGCTTATTTCACTTAGCTTATTTCACTCATGCCTTCAGAGTTCATTGATGTTGTAGCATGTGTCAGAATTTCACTTCATTTTAAGGCTAGATAATATTCCATTGTATGTTTACAGCACTTTATGTCTATCTTTTTGTTAGCCGATGGACATTTGGGTTGCCTCCCTCTTCTGACCATTGTGAATAATGCTACGAATACTGGTGTACAAATGTCTCTGCTTTCTCAGTTCTTTTGGGTATATACTCAGAAGTAGAATTGCTAAATCATATGGTAATCGTTTTTTTAGAAATATGTATTTTTATGCATGAAAAATATGATTCTGAAATAAGCCTACTAGACTCTTGCTCTACATACTTTATTTTGCATGCCTGTCTCGGCCACTACATGGGAGACTTGTTCACAAGAACTAACCGGTTCCAGGTGCCCCTCAGGAACCCTCCCAAAGGTGTAGTAAATGCATCCAGCTCCTAGCGGACGCCCTGCGTGCCTGGCACGGGGTGAGGTGCAGGAGATACAAAGGTGCAGAACGTACCCCAAAAGAACAGCCTAGAGGGGAATTAGGCCTGAGGATGACCGATTAAAATCACTCCAACTCCTGATTGTGCCGCTTCCTAGGTGCATGACCCAGGGCAACTTCCTTTGGTCTTCCCCATCCATAAAATGATTTACGTCATCTGCTCAGATTTCCAACAAGAACACACCTCGCCTTTATCACAGAGCGTGGCATATATTAGGAATTTCAATAATTTTGTCCCTGCCACCTGCGATAGCAAGAGACAGATCTGTCCGCAACCTGCCCAGAGGCAGGTTCTGGGGAGGTTACTGGTGCGCGGTCGGGCTGCCCTGTCCGGCCCAGGACCACCTCCAGGGTGGTGCGGGAGTGCACAAGGAGCGACTGGAGGCTGCACTCCGATCCCCAGTATGGGCGCTTGGTCTCCGCCCCTGGGGACCGTCCCGCCTCCCCTCGGCTGCAGCCGTCTGCATTCGTTCCCGTCAGTGGAGCGGGGGATCCTGGTGGTCGGAGAACGCGGGGCAGCGGCGGTTGGCCCTCCTCTCCGGAGGGCGGCGCTAGCGCGGGCCTGGCCCCGGGCTGCACTCGAGCCGAGCTCCTCTCGGCGGCGGCGCACCGTCGTCCTGCGGTCCGCGGGGCGGGGGCGCGGCGGCAGCGGCGGTGGCGGCTCTGTGTCGCCGGAGCCGAAGCGCGCAGGCCCGTCCCGGCGGCCGGGGAGCGGGCGGGTGGGGCGCCATGTGGTTTATGTACCTGCTGAGCTGGCTGTCGCTCTTCATCCAGGTGGCCTTCATCACGCTAGCCGTCGGTGAGACTGCACGACCCCGCCCCGCGCGGGCTCGCGCCCCGGCATCGGTGCTCGTTGGGGGTCGCATCGAGGGGGTTTCGGAGCCACTCGTGGGGCCATTGCCCGGCGCTCCTGGCCTTCGCCGCCCCAATCCCATCCCGCCTGATCCTGCCCCTCCTGTCGAGCCTAGCAGCCCGGCCTGACCGCGGCTCCTTCCAGGTGTCACAAAGTCCGCTCCGGCAGTGCCCGGGAAAGGGTGGCTCGAATGCCCCGCCCGCGCCTGCGGACCACTAACCGCTGCGGCTCCCACTCTTCGCTGGCCTGCGGCGCGGAACTTTTCCCCAACGCTTACCGCCTCCTTTGCGCCTCTGGCCCTTCATACTTGCTGCTCTCTCCACCTTTGACACTTCCCCTCTGACTAGTTCCCATTCGGCCTCAGTTGAGATGTCATCTTCTCCGGGAAGTCCACAGGGGTTGATGGTCCAGCAGTGCGCTGTCCTTTCCCTAAAGTAGTATTTCTCACACTGAACTCGTCTGTCTGTCTCCCCCTACTGTTCCCTTTCCCTTTCCTAAGCTGGGTCGGGGAGGACCTTGTCTGTCTTGTTCAGCTGTATCCTCAGCCCAAGGACCTGGCTCATGCCAAGTGCCCAGCAGGTGTTTATTGTATACGCGAAATTCTGTTTTCTGAACCAGAGGTTAGCATTGTACTGAGGCATCAAATGCAGACTTTCATTGATTTTTATGAGATTTCTCCTTAGTTGCCCTTAGAAAGTTTTACTTCTGCAGACTTGGAAGGGCAACACATGGGATGTTTGGTTTGTTCTTGACCTTCTGGGGTCCATAAAGGGTGGATGGGGACTGGGCTGCAGGGAGAGGGGTGACCAGGATGGTGGGAATGACCCTGACTGATAGTGTCCCTGCCTCCCACCCTGCAGCGGCTGGACTCTATTACCTGGCAGAACTGATAGAAGAATACACAGTGGCCACCAGCAGGATCATAAAATACATGATCTGGGTAAGTGGCATCTTTCTCCAGGAGTCCTCCTCACTTTTTACCCTGCCTCAAAAGCAGGAAGTGTGGAGAGTTTGGCATGAATGATGAGGCCTGTGTCTCTGCTGTTTCCTGAGCATACACTCTTACCTCCTTGCCCTGAACGCTGTCTTTTGGGTCTGCACTCCTGGGCCCAGATCTTCCCTGGGCTCCTTCCCCAAGTGGCATTGTTTCACTGTAGGCCTTGTCCTCTAGTCCTTAAGGTGACAGCCAAGTGTACATTCTCTGTTGACAAGACCATGGATTAGACTTTGCTTAGCTGTCTCCTATTGTCTTTAGCCCTTTGCTCTGCTCACAGCATTTAAAACTTAGAGGAGCCATAAGACAGTTTTGAGTATATGTTTATTGCCATCTTTCTAATCGGATCAAGTGATTTGTCCTAAGAGTGGCACAGCTTCGCTGGTCTTGCTCTCCCCTGGTCTCATGGGAGACTTCTCTTACTGAAGACACCGTCGTTGCCACTGATGTCAAAGCCATAGGGGTGACTGCTCGTGGACAGACTTCCTTCAGCTGCAGGAAAGGCTGGGGGTAGGGTGCTGCTGGCGGGAAAGTGTCCACAGGCCCTCAAGTTGCCTGGTGTCAGCAGCCACTTGCACTCTGGGCATGGCCTGAGGTTGGGAGTTCACAGTGGAGACAAGACTATAGCCCTCAGCTCTGGTCCAGAGGCCCAGCTTGTGGGTGTTGGCACACGAATTAGCCCTTCATGCAGCCAACTGTCATTTGCTAAGCACTGACAACTGTAGGTCCTTATGAGTAGTGTTTTTCATACTGTAGGCGTGATTCATTATTTGGCTGTATAGTTAATTCAGTAGTTCACAATCAGCATTTTTTAAAAAAAGGAACATAAATAGAATTGAAATTTGAGCTTTGATCATATATATGTATATATGTGTTGGGGTCACAGTGTAAAATGTTTTTCTTTTTTTTTTTTTTTTTTTTGAGAGACGGAGTTTCGCTCTTATTGCCCACGCTGGAGTGCAGTGGCACAATCTTGGCTCACCACAACCTCCGCCTCCTGGGTTCAAGTGATTCTTCTGCCTCAGCCTCCCGAGTACCTGGGATTATAGGCATGTGCCACCAAGCCTGACTAATTTTGTATTTTTAGTAGAGACGGGGTTTCTCCATGTTGGTCAGGCTGGTCTTGAACTCCCAACTTCAGGTGATCTGCCTGTGCCTTGGCCTCCCAAAGTGCTGGGATTACAGGTGTGAGCCACCGCCCCTGGCAAATGTTTTTCTTACTGTGGGTTGCTGTCAAAAAGTTTGAGAAATGGGCTGAGTGCAGTGGCTCACACCTGTAATCCCAGCACTTTGGGAGGCCGTCAGAAGTTTGAGACCAACCTGGCCAACATGGCGAAACCCAGTCTATACTAAAGACACAAAAATTAGCTGGGCGTGGTGGTGCATGCCTGTAGTCCCAACTACTCAGGAGGCTGAGGCAGGATAATTGCTTGAATCCAGGAGAACGCACCACTGCACTCCAGTCTGGGTGACAGAGTAAGACTCTGTCTCAAAAAAAAAAAAAAAGTTGCCTTTTGGGAGCAGAGAATCTAGTTGGGGAGGCCAGACCTGTGAAATGAGGAGATTGAAGCATGAACCTAGTGCTGCCCAGAGTGGGCTGGGGGTTGGTGAGTCCAGGAAAGTTGCCTGGAAGAAGTGCCCTGCATTGTCTGCCTCTGGTTGTTTCAGTTCTCCACTGCTGTACTGATCGGCCTCTACATCTTTGAGCGCTTCCCCACCGGCATGATTGGAGTGGGCCTATTCACCAACCTCGTCTACTTTGGCCTCCTCCAGACCTTCCCCTTCATCATGCTGACCTCGCCTAACTTCATCCTGTCGTGTGGTGAGAGGGGACAGAGTTGGGGAGGCCCCTGAAGGGGTTGGGTGTGCCCATCTCCGTCCTGGGCACTAAAGGGGATACAGAAAAAGGAATCCAATTGTTGAAGTCCTCCAGGAATCCAGGCTAATTGGGAAGATGCAATTCTTACTGCTGAGGACTCTAGAGCCCACCTTGGCTCTAGTGAATAGAATTTGTTGGGGCTGGAGGCTCAGACAGGAGGGCTTTCCCAGAGAGGTAAGTTTGAAGGAGAGTTTGGGAAAAAAGAGGTTGTGGATTGGCTGAGGCAGGGCCCCCAACTAAGCAATTCCAGCCTCAAAAAAACCACTTGGCCAGAAAAAGCTGAAAGCCCTTCCGGTAGGCAAGCAGGCAGCTCTCCGTGCAGTCCTCTGACCCAAAGTCATGGTTAGAACTGGAGCCTCGTGGGGCTGTGAGCGCCCGGCAGACTCTGGCCTGGTGTGAATGCCAGGTGCGGCTGCAGCTTCTCATCTCATTCTCACTGGTTGCCGCTGCCTCGGGCTTGAGCCTGGATGTGGAGGACCCAGTCTTCTTGGCGTTGCCCTGCCACCGCTTTCTGACCCTGGGGAATCGTTGGCCCTCTCTGGGCCTTAGCTTCTCCATCTGTTCAGAGAGGATGTTTCTGAAAGAACTGTTGGGAGACTCAGTGGACATATAGTAGGTGCGTATAGATATTTACAGATATTCCTGGAAAAGGCTCCGGAAAGTATTTTGGTTGCCAAGATTACCATTGCTCCTGTTCATCATTACTGGCTACCCCAGCTTTCAGTCAGGGTATCAGGTGGAGTTAGGGGATTTCTTAGAGTGACTTTTCTATTTCTATGAGAGAGCCTGGAGAGTGAATATTATCCACACAAAGGGCATATTGTTAAAGCCAAAACTGGTTTCTTCCTTGGATGTTGGTGTGATTTCACCAAAGAATTTGTTCAGCAGAGGTTTGTTTAGGGAGCCCGTCCATGGAGACCAGGTGCCTCTGTCCTAGGGAAGAAGTCCTGCCCCCAGCCCCTCAGCAGCAGGCTCCCCTGACTTCATTCCCTTGATCTGCCTTTTGATGTCTAAAAGAGTTTTTCCAAAAGATCTTGTGGGCACCAGGCACTATCCTACCTCCCATTATCTCTTAGCCCTAGAGTGTGGCTAGGCATAGCAGAACTGTAGTCTTTGCCTTAGAATGGGAGAGGCAGGAGAGAAGAAAGGAGACATGGGAATTGCTGTGAGGTGTGTTTGAGGGGACAGTCAGTTTCAGGCGACATGTTCTTTCTGGTGCCTGCCCTTCACCTCACCATGGGAACAGGCAGGGATGACTGTCTCTTGAGCAGCCTGTGTCTAGGATATGCACACGTGCCCTCTTTTATAAACTCAGTTGCACACCAAGGAGGGGTGGCTGTGTGTGCGTGTGTGTGTGTGTGTCTAGAACGTATCAGTTCACGCCGGTATGCCTTACCTGGGGACAGGATGGGGAAAGACCTGCTCCCGCAGAATGCTGAGGAACCTGAAGACTGTACCTCAAAGCATCTAGCAAGTCTTGCCCTTTTATTCCTGAGGAGCGAGAGCCTTTTTATTTGAGCAGGACTTCTCCCTGCTGCCCAGTTTGGAGTAGAGCCTCTTAGGGGCATCTAATCTGCACACCCGTGATTTCTCCCCACCTGTCACTGTGGGAGAGCTTTCTTTAGCACTCACATCCACTAAAAACGAGGTTCATTATCATGATGCTTTGGATTATGTAACATAGAAGTCTCATTTTTATAACATGCAAAGAGCTTTGTTACCTTCTAATTTTACTTGGAATGCCCTGTGCAGTGGGGCAGGTTGAGGCTCATTCTCCCATTGTAGCAGATGGGAAACAGTTCTAGGCAGTAGCCTACTCTGAGTTGAGTGTAAAGTCAGGCCTAAAACTCCGTGGAGGCTCCCAACTTCTGAGGGCCTTGTGAAGTTAAAAGTACAGTTTTCTATTATTCCCCTTAAACTGACTGACTCTTCATTCCCTCAACAGGACTAGTGGTGGTGAATCATTACCTAGCATTTCAGTTTTTTGCAGAAGAATATTATCCCTTCTCAGAGGTAAGAGGTGTCCAGCACATTCAGCTGTTAACAGGGACAGGGTAGTAAAAGGGAACTTGCATGGTTTACTTTGTGAACTTAGCTATGATTTGAAACTGAATCTGTTCAAGGATTACATGTTTGAAAAAAAACAAAACATAGATAGTTTGAGAAAGCAGTGTGGATGGGGACAGAATGTGCCCCTTTGTCTGAGGCGGGGAGGACACTGCTCTTCCTCAGTGAGTCCTTTGGGTCCCCCTGGAGGGGTCATCCTGAGGTCAGGAAGGGGCACTAGGGTGACCTTCTCCGACACAGTCCTTACAGGGCTGGGATGGACTGCACCCCTGAGCCCCAGCTTTTCCCAGTGGCTGCCAAAGTTTTCTTCTCTCATGATTTCTCCACACCCTCCTGCTCCAGTTTGAACCTCTGGGAAGAGCAAGGTCACTTCTTTGGGGAGTGTGGGTCAGTCATTCATGGCTTAGGACTTCGTCTGCCTCCTTCAGTCCAGGGGAGTTGCTTGTCCTAGTGACCAAGATGTGGGGCTTGTGGCCACATTCAGTCATCTTCAGCCTCCACCTTTCCCCACAGAAGGATTTCTATGTCTGAGGGTGGCGTTCCCTGCTTCCCAGGCCTGGGCCCCCTTTGGAGATCAGGTGTGGCCCCCTGTGCACTCTTGACCGACACAGTGACCACACCTAGCCTACTCTTGGCACCTCCGGGACACCCTCTTCTCAGTCTCTCTTGTTGCCAGGTCCTGGCCTATTTCACTTTCTGCCTGTGGATAATTCCGTTTGCGTTTTTTGTGTCACTTTCGGCTGGGGAGAATGTCCTGCCCTCTACCATGCAGCCAGGAGGTGAGAAGGGATTTGTAAGGGGCCGAGGTGGGAGCAAGCCAGCAAGCCCTGGGTTGGCAGGGATCCACTGAGGGAACCGGAGTCCAGCCCTGTGTTGGAGACACCTGGGCTCGGGGTTGGGAGAGCCGTATTCACACACACACTCACACACACTTTCTCTCTCTCTCTCTGTCTCTCTCTCTCTCTCTCTCTCTCATATTCTTGCCTGTGTCTCCACAGATGATGTCGTCTCCAATTATTTCACCAAAGGCAAGCGGGGCAAACGCTTAGGGATCCTGGTTGTCTTCTCCTTCATCAAAGAGGCCATTCTACCCAGTCGTCAGAAGATATACTGACCCCGATGCGGGCAGGATGTGGGGGCAAGATCAGGAGAGTCAGGCCCCTGGGCCTCTATGCCAGGTGGGGACCGGAAGTCGGGAAGGCACCTACCACCTGCCCTGGCTTTTCTCCCCTCAACTCTGAAGCCCCATCCCCACCCTCCTTGGGGGGCTCAGCTTGGCTCAGATCTGATGCTGCAAGAGGCTGTAACCTCAAAGGGCACCAAGGAGGGTGGCAGAGCCTACTTAGCCAGGAGGCTGAGATCCCTCAGCCCTCCCCTGTCCCTTCCAAGGTGGGTCAGGAGGTTCTGGCCTAGCTGGGGCAGGCAGGGCAGGGTCTGTGAAGCTGAAGAGCAGATGGTGACAAGTTCTCTGGGCAGGTGGCCATGGGGAGGGGCCATGGCTTGGCATGTCCAACAGAAATAGTTTTTGCTGTTGAACTGTGATTTCTCTCCAAGTACGGATTTCCGTTTGAATAAAGCTTCTAGGTGGCACTGTTTGCCTTAATACCCTGACAGTTCATCTTCCTTTCTTCCTGCTAACCTTCTGCCCTGGACTGGACTCACTTTTCTGCTCCAGGGATTCCTTTTCTGGGTCTGGGTCTTGCCCTTCCCAAGGGACTGTTCTTGTGGCCCTTAATGGGAAGGGGGCAGGGGTGAGGAACTGAGCCTGCTCAAGGAGTGGGAAGTGGGGCTATAGGCAGCCTCTCTGATGCACTCTCTTCCATCTCTTTCCCCAAGGCTCCGTGACTGTCAAACTGGGAGTAGGAGAGGGGACAATTTAGGACTGGGTTAGATTTTCAGAAGAACATCTACAATATCCTATTTATAGATCTTCCTCTGGGAAAAGGAGTGGTTTCTGGCTGAATACTATCTTAGGCTCAAGGAGAAACGAAATAAAAATTAGCTTCCAGGCAGCCTGTTTTTAAAGAAATGGGACTAATGGGAGAAGCTGTTTGTCACTCTAAGAGCATCCAAGGCCTGGCCCTCTTCTGTGCACTCTTGGCTCCTGGGGAGATATATCTGCCTTCTAAGAAGGCAGGCCAGGTCTTGGGCACAGACCTGCATTTGTTGACCTTATACTCCAACTACAGTGCCTTGCAAGTGCTCAACAGTACATATTGGAATGAAGTCCCCCGTGAGAGCCATTTCTGGCCATGTTCTATACCTCAAAGTGAGGCCGGCAGGTACAGAGACGAACTGTACACATGTGATACCTTTAAGCCACTGGAAAAACCCCCGTGCTTGAAAATATTTCCTCTATATCATGCCTGAAGTTCCATCATAGCCCTTCATTTCCTTGGCTTTAGCATGTACCTTCTCTTAAGAATACCAGCTTTCCCCTTTCCCTGAGAGGAAGAGCACATGTTGGTCTTCTCTCAGTGTGAACGAGGTTGCCAGGCCCTTTTCTCCTATGCAGACCAGAATAGACAAGGCAGGGGACACTGGCGGCCTGCGTTATCCTCCCATTGGACTGATAGCTGGCCCTACTCTCCTCCCTCTGCTGCTTGGTTCTTCACCTTGATGATGTGGCTTCGCCCCCTCCACTCTACTGCCAGTGTTCTCCCAGAGGTTGCTAAATCCAGCAGACCCCTTTCCTATCTTACTAGATCTAGGCAGCATTTGACATGGCTGATCACCCCTTGCTTCTTGGATGACACTTCCCTGGCACCTCTGTGGCTAGTTGTCCTCCTACCTCTCTGGCTGTTCCTTTCAGGCTCCTGTGCAGGCTTCTCCACTTGCCCATGCACAGTAGGGTCTTTCAGGGTTCTGCTGTGGGCTCCCTAGGGAAGCCCATCCATCTGGATGGTTTCAAGGACTGTGAGGAATTTAGTGTTGACCTCCAGCCCCAACATCCTTCCTGATCACCTGAATCACAGTTTTGCTGCCTTCTGTGTGCACAGACAATTCAGGTCCACAGCCCGGATGGTACTTGCTGTCTTCTGTGAACCTGCCCCTTCTGGGTACTTCCCTTGGCCCCGAGATCACTCAGGAGCCAGACAGGAAACTTCTATTCCTGTTTTCTCTTTCTGCCCACCACATCCAGTCTCTCAAAACGGTCAGGTCTACCTGAACATCTTGATTTGAGCCACTCCCACTGTCATCATCTTTCACCTGGATTATCGTGACAGCCTCCTATTGCTTCTCTATCCCGTAGCCAGAGCTGTCTTCCTAAAATGCATTGCATAGTTGATCAAGTCACTCTCTGGCCTAAAACCTTCCATGGCTCCCTGCTGCCCTCAGGATAAAGTCTGGACCCCTCAGCATGGCTTGTGAGACTCATGGTGTCCTGGTCCCTGCTCACCTCTCTAGTTTCATCACTTGTCTTCTTGCATTCTGGGTCCCAGCCTCCTGTATCCAGAGATGCAGTGGCTCTCCGTTGCCACTCTGATTCCTCCTTTCTTTTGGCCACAGAGAAAGGGTACTTTCTCTGTCAAATCTCAACTTAGACTTGACTTCCTCCGAGGAGCTTTGACTATACCCTCTCCTCCTGACCCCCACCCTGGCATACTACACAGATCACTCTGGGCTTACTTGCCTGCCTAATGGTCATCTCCCCACTAGACTGTAAGCTCCTTGAGGGCAAGGATTGTGCTGGAATTTTTGTATTAACAGTGCCTGGCTTGGTGCCTGGCACCTAGAAAGCACTCAATAAATGTTTGTTTAATGAATGAATTGTAGTGATGTGTACAAAGAGATACATGGGAGCCAGTTAACTTCCTGGAGGAAGTACAAGTGCTTTCATAGACTGGGATGGAAACCACACATCCCTCCCCTCCCTGGATGTGCTGCCCATGCCTCCCTGAACTGCTGGGAATAAGAACCTCAGTGGCTGCTGGGAATAAGGATGGCAGCCCATAGTAGCAGGGAAGCCCGTGCCAGGGGGACATATTAGCTGTCCTCCACCCCATTCTGGGTCTCAGCTTAGAGCCTGCAGCAGGAAGGGCTTAATCTGAACAAGAAACAGAATTTCCCAGTGGGTCCTTCCATCCTGGAAGCCTGGGCCCTTTGGGGTGGGAGGGCAGTGGGTGCCAAAATATGACAACTTTTACAATGCCAAGGTGAAGGATAGCAACTGACCCCCTACTCTGAACCTAACTTGGATTTCCTGGGGGTGTGCCAAGAGATTTCTTTGCAGAGAGAAAGGAGGCCTGGGGTCTGGGCTCTTGATTGGGAAGGGGGACTCCTGTTCTCGAACTTGGGAGTGGGAAGCCCATAGGCACCCCTCCCCCTTTCCTGGCCACCCACAATGCAAATCGCCACACGTCAGCCTTCACTGGGCTGCCTCAGGGGGAGAGGTAGCAATGATAACTTTATGGGTTGATTTGTGGGGAGGGCAGGGCAGGGAGTCCTTGATGGGATCGCACAGCTGCCAGGAAGGCTTCATCAAATGTGTCACGCAGGTTCATGGCCAGAGTGTCGGTCCAGAAGGTGTCGTCACCCAGGTGCCGCTTCCTGGGCACTTCCCTCATGCTGATGGGGTAAAAGCCCTGGGGCACCTTCATTCTGTACGGCCGCACATGTGGATACAGCATGCGAAGCAGCACCTCAAAAGGGAGCCGCGGCACTGGCGCCACCCAGTGGCCGTCCACTGTGTGCAGCCACGCACCGCCGTGCCGGTCTGGTCTCACCTCCAGGAAGCTGCTGAAGTCGTGCTCCGGGCTGGGGTCTGGATGCACGCCCAGGCGGATGCCTTGCGAGTGGCTGATCTTGGTGGTGGGGGGTCTGGCAGGGTTGTTGCTAACATTCCACATCGTGGGCCGCTTGATCGTGGACTTCCTGTAGATGGGCTTGGGCATCTCCGTGGGCTGTGGAATGCATTGCAGGCGCGCCTCCACAGAGGGGTGGAAGCTGCTGGAACACTGCGATCCCCGTTGCTCTGGGGTCTTGGAGAGGGCGGTGGCCCGGGCTTGCTTGGTATTAGAGACCAGAGAGTGGCCTGGGTGCAGCTTGCCGTGTAGCCACTTTCTGATAGCAGCTTCCCTGAGAATTTTGTGCTCTTTCTGCAACAACAGAGGGTACAAGAGAGTCATGGAGGCCTGCTGCCCTCTGCTTCTGTGCAAGGAGGCCCTGTGGCTGTAGCTTTTGGAAACCACGGTCTGAGGGATGAGGGAAACTCTGACTCTGATGGGAGTAACACCTACCTTACGGAAGCCAGCGTTCCGATGGGGGAGACAACTTTTTCCATAAGGGTGCCCCCGGGCTGAGTGGGGAGACAAAGCATCTCTCCCAAAGGGGAGATCTCCAATCTGATGGGAGAGAGATAGCCTCTGCCCTAGGTGAGGCTCCAACTTGACATGGGAGACACAGTCCCTGCCCTAGGGAAAACCTCAAGTCTTACAGAAAGACAAGTCCCCACTTCTCTAAAGGAATCTGCAGTCTGATAGTAGAGACATGTCCTGTCATAAGAGAGTCTCTGGTGTGAAGGGGGAAAAGGCAAATGGGAAGTGCACACTGCATCCTTGACCCTGGAAGGAGAAAGCAGAAAGGACCAGATGGCCTGATGTGGACACACTTCTTGGAAGTGAGAAGTCATGCAGGGAGGATACAATTGGCTGGCTCTCTAGGCCCGGTGGCAGCAGCTCAATCTAGCTCTCTCCTTGCCTCCACTGCAGCCTTCCATATGTTGTCATAGAACCTCCCCCACCGCCATTGTCTCACTATCTCACTCCCAGACTGTTGCTAAGCAGTCAGAGGCTTTGGAGATTGACCCAGCTCCAGACACAGGCTCTGATTAAGCTAAGCCAATCATAATAATTCCATCAGACCTTGCCCCAGACCTAAGTCAGTCAGCATATGGCTTTCCTTTAGTTGTAGCTATAGAAACGAGAATGGACCCTTGATCGAATTGAGGGCATAAGAGATGAGGGGAGATGCAAGGAGCTTCTGGAAAAGGTTAGAGCTACAGAAAACAGATGGGCCTTGCCTCCTCTGGACAGTGTGTGACTCTGAGGACTAGTGACCCCGGCATTAGAGGAGGATAGGGCTGAGAACTGGAGAGAAATGGAGCTGAAACAGACCTGATGTGCTGGAGTCAGCAGCCTCAAAGCCCACCCCACTTCAGGATTCACTTAAGATTCCCAGTATCTTCTGAGTTTTCTGGGTTTTGCACCCTATGTAATTTCACCTGCTTAAAATCCCCTTTCTTACCCAGCCAAGGTCCTTCACTGATGTGGGCCCCTGCCAAATCTTGGCAGCCTCCAACTTACATCTGATCCCCAGCTGCTCTGAGTTTTCAGTTCTCTGCATACATCATGTTCCCAGGTGCCTCTATGCCTTCCCATGCGCTGCTCCTTATGCCTCGTCAGCCCTTCCCTCCTTCTTCATATAGCTAACTGCTGCGCATCCTTCAAGACTCCTCTTAAGCATCATGCCTCCTGACACCCTCCTGGACCCTCTTCTCCTTGATGGGGCTGTAACCTGCCTCCTCTGCTAGACTCTAAGCTCCTTGAGCATGGGGACCACATATTGTTCATCTTTGGACCTGAGGGTCTAGTAGGTTTCTAGCACAGAGTGAATGCCCAGTGCCTGCTGGAAGGAAGGGTGGATTTTTTTAACCAGAATGTGAGCTCCAGTTACCTGCAGGGCCTTGGTCTCATTGAAGGTTCTTATCCTGAAAGAGGCAGTGCACTAAGAGGGGCCCGGAAATACTTGTGAATTTAAGCTTGCTTAAATTGGCTTTCTAACACAGGATAAGACTTTTGACCAAAAGACTGGCTTATTTAAAAGTGGAATTTCAGAGTACAGGGTGGGAGTACAGGCAAAAGGGTGACTCTTTCAGGGTGGGAGTGCTTCTAGCCACTTTTCCACAGTATGTGGGTCACTGCCCCTCTGCTCACATGCCTGGATAGCAGCTGGCACCCGGCTCCCCGCACCCCCCCCCCCCCCCCCGCCCCTTCCCCACTTACTTGATACTCAATCAGGTAGTTGTACTCCATGAGGGCCAGCTGGCTCTTGAGTGTCTTCATCTTTCTCATCTCACAGGCAAAGTCCTTCTTGTCCTTTTTCCACATGGCATCCTTCAAGAACCTGGTGCCAAGGTCGGGACAGGGGTGTCATCCCACAGTGACAGAGCTTCCACCTGGGCTGGGAAGACTGGCTGCTGCTGAGGGCTTGGATGGGGATGAGGGGAGTGGCCAGAGGGAGATGAGCAAGATGAGCCATCCCCATTGCCTGGGGCCCTCTGGCTCCCTACTTCTTTAGGTGAAAGAGGAAAGTCCTTGATGACATGGTCACCGCCCTCCTGCTGAGGCTGGTCACCTTTCCTGCCTCAGGGCAGGAAAGGAGGGCAGTGATCAACCCAGAGGGCAGGGGACCTGGGCAGACTTACCCCCGAGCCTAGGTGATGAGGTGATTGCCTCATTCAAAATATCCTGGGCAGTAGACGCTTCCTCCAGCTGTCTGGCATCCCAACCCTCCCCTTAAAGGCTCAGCTATGGTGAGGGCTCTAGGGAAAAGGCTGGGGGAGGGGAAGGGGTGGGCAGGCTCTAGGTGGTTCTCACACTCTCACCGGGCACAGGCACGGTGGTTCCATATTTTGCAGAAGTCAATGGGTTTGTAGCCCATGGCATCTTGGGCGTGGACGTTGGCGCCACTCTGTACCAGGACCTTCACACAGTCCAGCAGGCCCTCACGGACTGCCAGGTGCAGGGGCGTGCAGCCGTTGCATGTCTGACTGTGGAAGGCCCCGCCAATGGGGATGACAGCAGAAACGAAAGACAAAGAGCATCTGCCCATCAGATAGATGGACACACCAGTTTCCAAGCCCTGCTCTACCATCTGTCCACTGGGTGACCCTAGCTATGTCTCTCCCTTGCAGCACCTCAATTTCCTTTACTGTAGAGGGAGGAATTGGACTAAGTGAACAGTAAAAATCTGATTTTAGGAGGTATGTGACAGTTAAGAACTGCTGGAAGGAGAGCTGGCTTGGTTCAGAGACCACTAACCTCATCTACTCTTAAACCAACCAGCCCCCTGCCCTTTCCCCATGTCTCATCAGATTCCCTGTGCCCACAAGATCTACATGACCTGGGCCTAACCTCCTCGATTTATCCTTTGACCTTGCCCACTCTTTCCCAACACATGATGTTACCTCTACCTGGAACACTTCCCTGGCTCTTTGCATGTCTGGCTCACTCTGTCTTCAGGTTGCAATTTAATGTCACCTCCTTAGAGGTGATTGCTTCATCCAAAATAGATCCTCCCCCTACCTGCTTTACCACCTACCCCATCACCTTGTTTATTTTTTTCATAACCACTTCCCATGCTCTGTCAAGATTTTCTTCATTTATTTGTTTGCTAATTTACTCTCTGCTCCTGCACTAGAATGTCAGCTTCGTGAGGAGAGGGAGCATTTCTGTGACTAGCGTAGTGCTTGGCACATAGTGCATGCTTGATACTTTGAATGAATGCAGTCTCCTGTATGCCATGCACTTTTCAGTGATCACAGTAGTCCCATGTGATAGGCACTGCCATTCTCCCAAGTTTCAGTTGAAGACACTGAGACAGAGGTTCCCAAACTTAGCTGCAAGTTAGAAGCACCTGGGGATCTTTTCTGACTTCCAAAGCCCAGGTCACACCACAGACCCATTAAATTATAACCTTTGGATTGCAACACTGGTGTTTATATTTTTTAATTTTAATTTTTTTTTTTTTTTTTTTTTGAGACTGAGTCTCACTCTGTCGCCTAGGTTGGTGTGCAGCGGCGCAATCTCAGCTCACTGCAAGCTCCGCCTCCCGGGTTCACGCCATTCTCCCGCCTCAGCCTCCCGAGTAGCTGGGACAACAGGCGCTCACTACCACACCTGGCTAACTTTTTTGTATTTTTAGTAGAGACGGGGTTTCACTGTGTTAGCCAGGATGGTCTTGATCTTCTGACCTTGTGATCCGCCCGCCTTAGCCTCCAAAAGTGCTGGGATTACAGCCGTGAGCCACCGCGCCCGGCCTAATTTTTTTTATTTTTTATTTTTTGAGATGGGAGTCTTGCTCTATGGCCAGGCTGGAGTGCATTGGTGCAATCTCAGCTCACTGCAACCTCCGCCTCCTGAATTCAAGCGATTCTCCTGCCTCAGCCTCCTGAGTAGCTGGGACTACGCCACCACACCACCCGGCCAGGTGTTCATATTTTTTGAGCTCCCTAGGTAATTCCAATGTACACCTAAGTTTGGGAGCCAAAGCACTGGGGCTTAGAGGTTGAGTGACTTGCCTAAGGTCCCGCTGTCTGCTAGCAAGTTGCAGAGCTGGGATGTAGACTAGGTCTGTTAAAGGCCAATCTCTCTCTCTCTTTTTTTTTTTTTTTTGAGACAGAGTCTCACTCTTGTTGCCCAGGCTGGAGTGCAATGGTGTGATCTCGGCTCACCGCAACCTCCACCTCCCGGGTTCAAGCAATTACCTGCCTCAGCCTCCCGAGTAGCTGGGATTATAGGCATGTACCTCCATGCCCGGCTAATTTTGTATTTTAGTAGAGACAGGGTTTCTCCATGTTGGTCAGGCTGGTGTCCAACTCCCGACCTCAGGTGATCCGCCCGCTTCAGCCTTCCAAAGTGCTGGGATTACAGGCATGAGCCACCACGCCCGGCTAAAGCCCAGTCTCTTTACTACACCATGTGGATTCCTGACTGCTTTATGTGGGACCCAATCCTTGTCACCTCCAGCAGCCCCTCTGCTTGTCCTGCATGGATTTGCCTGCCTGGAGGTGGGGCTGTGCCTGTGCCTGAAGTATCCCTCCTGAAGCAGGCTGGACTCACGCATTGAGGGCTGCGCCTTTCTCCAGCAGGTAGTAGATGCAGGGGAGGGCCACGGTGGTGTTGTCCTTGTGGATGACGAGGTGCAGGGGGGTCTGGCTATTGTTGGTCAGCAGGTTCACGGGAAACTTGTACTCCTCTACCAGGACCTGCAGGCATGCAAGCTTGCCCCGTTGGGCTGCGAAGTGGATGGCAGTGAAGCCCTGTGAGGTCCAGAGCAGGCAGGATGAGGCTGAGTGGGGTTGAGGTCCCAGGGTCCACAATTTATATAAATTTATTGGGGTTACCTTCACTGTCTTTCCTGTGTCCCCAGGAATGCTCACATCCTTTTGTTAATTAACCAGTGTGTGTTCATCAGCCCACCCAACCTCCCTGCCCCCAAAATGGTCCTTCCACAGCCAGAAGATGAGTTAAATTAGGAGGCTTTACCCAGAAAAGGACATCTTCTCCAGGTGACCACTCTGAGCAGGGTAGCGGGAGAGGGACCTCAGTCTTTGCCCCCACACTCAAGACCTCACCTTGTAGTCGGTGGGGATTTCCCTGAGGCTCTGGTTCAGACAGAACCGCAGCCATTCCACGTTGCCCACGGCCGCCGCGAACAGCTGGTAGTAGCTCCGGATCGCCGTCTGGTCGATCGTGGTCTGGTCGGACTCCTCGCTGGGGCTGGGATCAACGTGGGGTGCGGTGAGCGAGGCAGGGCGGTGTGGCAAGGCGAGGGCAGTCGCCTGCGCACGGAGGTGGTCGGCGAGGTAGGGCAGGGGCTGGCTGGTGGGCGGGGCAGTGGGGAAGCGACTCTGGGCCAGGGCCCGGGCACCTCTCGGGAGGCGATCCTTGGCCCCCGCCTGGCTCTCCGGGCTTCTCTGGCCGCAGCCTCCGCCCCCGCCCTCTCCAGGCCCTGCCCACCAGGGAGGCGCTGGGCCGGGTTCTCGCGCCTGGCAGCCTGGACACCTTCTCCCGCTACCCACCTGGGCTGCTTGGACTCCGCATCAGTCCAGGTGGCCTTCAAGGAGACTTTGTTCGCCCGCTGCATGGAGCCATGTGGAGCTGGCTGCGGCCGAGCACCTCTCCCTTCTCCCCTTTCTGAGTGCCAGCTTCCCGAGCCTGCCCGCCGAGCGGTGCTGCCCGCGGAGGCCATCGCGGGGCTGGAACTTGAACCCGGGCCAGGCGGGCTGCTCACCCACCCGCTGGCGCCCCGTCCCCGGGGGGCGGCTCCTCGCCCGCTGGCCGCAGTTTCCCTTCCAGGCCGCTAGGGTTCGGCCGCCTCTCTAGCTAGAGGGGCAGAGCCCGGGCGCCTCCGGGGACCCTGCCCGCCTGCCGCTCCCAACCCGCCGCTCTGCTCCCGGACTGAGCCAAAACCCCCACCCAACCTCCCAGTCCTGCTGTCCAGGAAACTCAGCATCAAACACACAAACAACAAAGACACTTAGCTTTTGTTTCCGATTATCAAACTAATAAGTAGAAAACAGAAATGTTCAATGTGGAAATTAAAAATTACCATCCCACCACCCACAGAAATCATGGTTTATTGCAATATATATGCATATCATGACTATTTTTTGTATCTCTTTTCGTTTATTAATAGCATTATATTATGAGCTAGCGCCGATTGTCACTCCACATACTAAATGTACATTATGATGCAACCACAGCCCAGCATCATAATGGATGTGCCATTGTTTCACATGAGCTGCGGGGAACGAAATGGCTCAACTCTGGTTGTTTTCTTAGAATGGATTCCTGGGGGCTGGGCGCGGTGGCTCAAGCCTGTAATCCCAGCACTTTGGGAGGCCGAGACGGGCGGATCACGAGGTCAGGAGATCGAGACCATCCTGGCTGACACGGTGAAACCCCGTCTCTACTAAAAAATACAAAAAACTAGCCGGGCGAGGTGGTGGGCGCCTGTGGTCCCAGCTACTCGGGAGGCTGAGGCAGGAGAATGGCGTGAACCCGGGAGGCGGAGCTTGCAGTGAGCTGAGATCCAGCCACTGCACTCCAGCCTGGGCAGCAGAGCGAGACTCCATCTCAAAAAAAAAAAAACAACATGTATATGATTGTTTTGTTGGGCCTATAATGTATAGAAATGTAATCTATTTGACAATAACAACACAAATGAGGTGGGCGAGAGCAAAGCTGTATTGGAGTAAAGACGTAACAGCAGTTGGTAACTCATATCCATGAGAACAAATAACAAGAACCAGAAATAGTAAGTTAGAAGATTAATATAATACAGTCTATAAATATGTATTTACTATACTTCTCCCCGTCTTTAAATGACATAAAACTATACAAAGCAATAATTATAACAATGTATTATTTGCATATTATATATGCACTATGTATAACAATAGCACAAAAAGTTAGAAAAGGGAATTGAGTAATAGAAGAATAATGTTTCAGTGTCTCACCAGAATTAATTTAGTATAAATCTGAAATAGATTCTGATAAGCTAAAATGAATATAGTAAGCCCTAGAGCAACCACTAAGAAAACAACTGAAAAAAACAGAATGAAAAATGATTGAAGGAATTAAAATGTTACATTATGAAATATTCACTTAATGCAAAAGAAAGATTAAAGGAGAAACAGGAATGAAAAAGACATGACATATACAGAAAATGAAAAGTAATGGAGTCAGAAATAAATAAAACAAAAGGAAAAGAAAAGAAAAGTAAAATGACAGCTGTATATCCTACCATATCAGTAATAACAGTCAGACTGGATAAAAATCAATATTCAACTATATGCTGTCTACAGGAGACACTTTATTTTTTATTTATTTATATTTTTTGTAGCAATAGGGTCTTACTATGTTGCCCAGGCTGGTCTCAAACTGTTAGCTTCAAGTGATTCTCCCACCTTGGCCTCCAAAAGAGTTGAGATTACAGGCGTGAGCCACTGCCCCCAGCCCAGAAGACACTTTAGAATCAAAGATACAAGTAGGTTGAAAAGGAAATAGATATATTATGCAAACAGTAAACATAAGAAAGATAGAGTGGCTACACTAATGTCGGACAAAATAGACTTGAACAGCAAAACAAAACAAAACAAAACCTGCAATCAAACCATGTTACTAGAAACAAAGGAGGACATTTTATAATGAAAACAGGGTCAATCTGTCAGAAAGATATAACAATTATAAACATATATGCACCTAACACCAGAGGCCAAAAATATAGGAAGTAAAAACTGACAGAATTGAAGAAAAAATAGATAATTCAACAATAATAGTTGAAGACATCAATATCCCACTTTTGATAATGGATAGAACAAGTACCCAGAAGTACAATAAGGAAATAGAAGTCTTGAACAATACTATCAACCAACTAAATCTGAAAGAAGTCTGTTGTACTCTTCATCCAACAATGGCAGAGTACACATTCCTCTCAAGTGCACATGAAACATCTGTAGAATAGACAATATGCTGGACCATAAAGCAAGACTCAGTAAATTTAAAATAATTGAAATGTTTTCTGACCGCATTGGAATGAAATTAGAAATGAATAAGAAATTAACTTGAGAAATTCACAAATATGTGGAAATTAATTCACTCCTAAATAACAAATGGGTCAAAGAGGAAACCACAAGGAAAATTAGAGACTGCTTTGGGATTGATTAAAACAATAGGGAAAATTAACTAAACTCAAAGTCAGTTTTTATTTTTTATTTATTTATTTTTTTGAGACAGGATCTCACTCTGTCACCCAGGCTGGAGTATAATGGCACAATCTTGGTTCACTGCAACCTCAACCTCCCAGGCTCAAGTGATCCTCCCACCTCAGCCTCCTGACTAGCTAGGACTACAGGAACGTGCCACCATGCTCAGCTAATTTTGTTTAATATTTTTGTAGAAATGAGGTCTCACTATGTTGCCCAGGCTAGTCTCGAACTCCTGGGCTCAAGTGATCCTCCCACCTTGTCCTCCCAAAGTGATGGGATTACAGACATGAGCCACCATGCCTGGCCTCAAAGTTGGTTTTTAGAAAGGGACACCAAATTTGGCAAACTTGAAGAAATAAGACCTAGTGTTTGATAGATCAGTAGGGTGACTATGGTTTACAACAATCTATTGTACATTTCAAAATAGCCAGGAGAGAATAATTTGAGTGTTTCTAGCATAAAGACAAGACAAGTATTTAAGGTGATGAATGTCCCAAGTACACTGATTTGATCTTTAAAAATTATATGAATGTATTAAATTATCAAATGTACTCTGAAATTATGTACATCTACTATGTATCAGTAAAATAATTGTTTTTTAAAAATTGGTAAATCTTTAGCTAGACTGACCAAAAAAAAAAAAAAAAGAGAGAGAAGACTAAATTTATTAAAATAAGAGATGAAGGGGGATATTACTATGTACTTTACAGAAATAAAAAGGAGTACAAGGGAATATTATGAACAATTACTTGCCAACAATTTGATGACTTAGATAACAAGGGAAAAAATCCTGTAATAACACAGCCACCAAAATGGATTCAGGAAGAAATGGAAAATCTGAATAGACATATAGTAATTAAAGATAATCAGTTAGTAGTAGTAGAAGTTAGTAGCAAAAACTGCCGAAAAGTCCAAGTCCAGATGTTTGGTGAATTTTACCAAACATTTAAAAAAGAATTAATACCAGTTATTCACAAAGTCTTCCCAAAATATAAATGAAAAATGAACAATTTCAACTCATTTTGTTAGGCTAGTATTACCCTGCTACTAAAATCAGATAAAGACATCACAAGAAAAAAAATTTACAGACCAATATCTCTTGTGAATATAGATGCAAAAATCCTCCATAAAACTCTAGCAAATCATATCCAGTAACATATTAAAAAAGATTGTGCACCATGATGAAGAAAATTTATCCCAAGAATATAGGTTTGGTTTGATATCTGAAAATCAATATAATGCACTATATCAAGGGAATAAAGGATAAAAAACCATGAGCATCTCAATAGCCACAAAAAGAGCATTTGACAAAATTCTACATCTCTTATTACAAAACAATCAACAAACTTGGAATAGATTGAACTTCCTCAACTTGGTAAAGGAAATCTATGAAAATCCACAGTTAACATCATACTTAATGGTGAACAGCTGAATGATTTCCCTTTAAGATCAGGAACAAGACAATGGTGTCCACTCTTACCACCTCTATTCAATACTGTGCTACAAACAAAACTTATTCCCTGAAAATTATAAAACTTAGTTGAAAGAAATTAAAGAAGACTGGAATAAATAGAAAGATATTCCATGTCCATGGATCAAAAGATTTAATATTGCTAAGATGGCAATACTCCCCAAATCAATCTACAGATTTAATGCAGTCCTCCTTGTAATTCAGGCTAGCTTCCTTTTAGAAAATGACAGGTTGATCCTAAAATTCATGTGGAAATTCAAGGGATCCAGAATAGCCAAAACCGTCTTGGAAAAGTGGGAGCACATCCACTTCCCAATCAAAACTTATTACAAATCTACAGTAACTAAGAAGGTGTAGTAATAGCATAATAGTAGACATATAGATCAATGGAGTAAATTTGGAGTCCAGAAATAACCTGTCACATTAATCGTCAACTGATTTTTGCTAAGACAATTCAATGGGAGAAAGAATAGTCTCTCCAAAACATGGGACACTGGAACATCCATATGCAAAAGAATGAAATTGGAACCCTGGCTCACATCATATAAAATATTACAATGGATGAAATACTTAAATATAACAGTTAAAACTGTAAAACTCGGCCGGGCGCGGTGGCTCACTCCTGTAATCCCAGCACTTTGGGAGGCTGAGGCGGGTGGATCACGAGATCAGGTGATCGAGACCATCCTGGCTAACAAGGTGAAACCCTGTCTCTACTAAAAATACAAAAAATTAGCCAGGCATGGTGGTGGGTGCCTGTAGTCCCAGCTGCTGGGGAGGCTGAGGCAGGAGAATGGTGTGAACCTGGGAGGCGGAGCTTGCAGTGAGCAGAGATCGAGCCACTGCACTCCAGCCTGGGCGACAGAGCAAGACTTCATCTCAAAAAAACAAAACAAAACAAAACAAAAAACCTGTAAAACTCGGCTGGGTGCGGTGGCTCACACCTGTAATCCAGCACTGTGGGAGGCCGAGGAGGGAGGATCACTTGAGGTCAGGAGTTTGAGACCAGCCTGGCCAACATGGCAAAACCCAGTGTCTACTAAAAGTGCAAAAATTAGCCCGGTGTGGTGGTGCTTGCCTGTAGTCCCAGCTACTCGGGTAGCTGAGACAGGAGAATCACTTGAACCCGGGAGCAGTGAGCTGAGATCGTGCCACTGCACTCCAGCCTGGGTGACAGAGTGAGACTCCATCTCAAAACAAAAACAAAAACAAAAAACTGTAAAACTCTTAGAAGAAAACATAGGTGTAAATCATTGTGACTTTGGATTAGGCAATAGGTTCTTAGATATGACATCAAAAGAAAAAATAAACAAGACATCATCAACATTAAATTTTTTTTTTTGTGCTTTAAAAGACATCATCAAGAAAGTGAGCAGACAGCACACATACAGAATGAGAGAAAATATTTGCAAATCATTGGTAAAGGACTAGAACTGGTATGTCAAATATATGAACAAATCTTACAACTCAATAATAGAATGACAACCCAATTTTAAAATGGGCAAAGGATGTGAATAGATATTTCTCCCAAGAAGATATACAAATGATCAATAATCATTCATTGTTAGGAAAATGAAAATCAAAACCACAATGAGATACCACTTTGTACCCACTAATATGGCTGTAAAAAAAGGACAGATACTAAGGGTTACTGAGGATGTGGACAAATTGGAACCCTCATCCACTGCTGGGGGAAATGGAAAATGGTGCACCCACTTTGGAAAGCAGCTGGCGGTTCTTCAAAACGTTAAACTGAGTTACCATCCGACCCAGCGATTCCACTGCTAGTTGTCTACCTAAGAGAAATGAAAACATGTCCTCATAACAACTTCCACAGGAATGTTCATAGTAGCATTATGCATAATAGCAAAAAAGTGAAAACATCTCACATGGCCATAAACTGCTGGATAAACAGAAGGTGGTATATCCATTCTGTGAAATGTTATTTGGCAATAAAAAGAAATGAAGTACTGATGCATGCATGGATGAACCCTGAAAATATTTTGCTAAGAAGCCAGTCACAAAAGACCACATATTGTATGTTTCCATTTATATGACATAAAACAGACAAATCCATAGAGAGAAAATTGGTTAGTAGTTGCCTGGGGCTGAGGAGTGAATGGATTGTGGGGAGGTGTTGAGAGGTGAAAGCTAAGGGTGTAAGGTTTCTTTTTGTGGTAATGACGACGTTCTAAAATTGTTTGTAGCCATGGATGCACAGCTCTGTGACTATACCAAAAACTTACCTCTTACAATTATAAATTGTATAGTATGGGAATTATATTTCAATAAAGCTGTTATTAAATAAAAACAACTCTTTGCCCAGTGGACACTCAAACCTTTCCCCAAGATGGCTGTAAATTATCTTGGGATGGGAATGGGGAGGGCCTCCTTTGGTGCTAGCTCTTGATCCAATAATTCTGACGTCATCTACAAAACGTTTACCTAGAAATGAAACTCAGCTCTTTGCTGAAGTTCTATCCTTCCAAACCACCCTTCTTTCCCTTCCTAGGTAGCATTCATGAATTCACTGTAGATGGGGCAGGGGAGACAGAGGGATTGATATTACAGAAAAGTTGGCAGCTTTGAAAGTAACTTGAGGCAGCCTGATTTATAGAATACTCTTCATCCATTTCTTAACTGGGGATCTTCAGTCTTCTGCACTCATGCCCCCCATGTCCTTCAGGGCCTCTGCCTAGCAACTCTCCTCCCTTCCTGTCTGGAGCAAACCAAATTCTACCTAGCATCTCTCAGCCAGAGCTGTTTAGAGTTACGCACATCTTTTGTGGCCTCCTGAGCTCACGTTCCACATGAAATTTATTAAGATATATGTGTGTTTGTTTGTTATTGAGACAGGGGGCCACCCTGTCTCTCTCTGCCGCCCAGGCTGGAGTGCAGTGGCGCCATCACGGCTCACTGTGGCCTTGACCTCCCAGACTCAAGTAATCCTCCCGCCTCAGCCTCCTGGGTAGCTGGGACTACAAGTGTGTGCCATCAGGCCTAGGTGATTTTTAAAAATTATTTTTCTAGGCACAGGGATCTCACTATGATGCCCAGGCTGGTCTTGAACTCCTGGGCTCAAGCAATCCTGTCTTAGCCTCCCAAAGTGCTGGGATTACAGGCTTGAACTATCACACCCAGCCTATCAAGCTCGCTCTTTCTTTCTTTCTTTCTTTCTTTCTTTCTTTCTTTCTTTCTTTCTTTCTTTCTTTCTTTCTTTCTTTCTTTCTTTCTCCTTCCTTCCTTCCTTCCTTCCTTCCTTCTTTCCTTCCTTCCTTCCTTCCTTCTTTCTTTCTTTCTTTCTTTCTTTCTTTCTTTCTTTCTTTCTTTCTTTCTTTCTTTCTTTCCTTCCTTCCTTCCTTCCTTCCTTCCTTCCTTCCTTCCTTCCTTCCTTCCTTTTTTTTTCTTTTGAGATGGAGTCTCACTCTTATTGCCCAGGCTGGAGTGCAATGGCACGATCTTGGCATACCACAACCTCTGCCTCCTGGTTTCAAGCGATTCTCCTGCCTCAGCCTCCCATGCAGCTGGGATTACAGGCATGTGCCACCACACCCGGCTCCTTTTTTTTTTTTTTTTTAGTAGAGACGCGGTTTCTCTATGTTGGTCAGGCTGGTCTTGAACTCCCGACCTCAGGTGATCCACCCACCTTGGCCTCCCAAAGTGCTGGGATTACATGTGTGAGCCACCGCTCCCAGCCCAAGCTATTTCTTAAGGAAGATAATTATCTCCCTAAGAAAAATTTTATTGTCAACTGTTAAGACATTAATGTAGCTTTTAAAAATTTTATTTATTTATTTATTTGAGATGGAGTCTCACTCTGTTGCCCAGGCTGGAGTGCAGTGGCGTGATCTCGGCTCGCTGCAACCTCTGCCCCCTCCCACCCCGGGTTCAAGTGATTCTCCTGCCTCAGCCTCCCTAGTAGCTGGGATTACAGGCATGCGATAATATCACACCCAACTAATGTTTTTTCGTATTAGTAGAGACGGGGGTTTCGCCATGTTGGCCACGCTGGTCTCGAACTCCTGACCTCAAGTGACCCCCGCCTTGGCCTCCCAAAGTGCTTGGATTACAGGCATGAGTCTCGCTATGTTGCCCAGGCTGGAGTGCAGTGGCTATTCCCAGGCACGATTCCGCTATTGATCAGCACTGGAGTTATGACCTGTTTGGTTTCAGACCTGGACTTGTTCACCTCTCCTTAGGGAACCTGCTGGCCCCCGTCTCCGGGAGGTCACCATATTGATGCCGAACTTAGTGTGGACACCACATCAGCATAGCTCACGACAGACCAGAACTCCTGAGCTCAAGCGATCCTCCCGTCTCAGCCTCCAGAGTAGCTGGGACAACATCCTCAGGCTCCGCGCTGGGCTTTTTAAATTTTAATTTTAATTTTTATTTTTTAGAGGGAGAATAGTTTAATGAACTCCTTGTACTCATCACCCCAGCCCCCAGCTTCAACAATTATCTTTTCCTTTCATTTTTATCTTTCTTTTGCCAATCTTGTTTTCGACGAAGATAAATTCATCTCAGTTACTTTTTATTTTTATTTTTGTGGGCTTTTAACATAAAAATACAGATACTCCCGTCAGAGCAAGGCATCGCAACCTTCTGTTCTTCCGCAGCGCCGGGAATCGAGGGGGAGGCATGGAGCGCGGGAAAGCAACCGAGAGAGGCAAAGGGATGGAGCGCGCCGCCTCCCCCGCCAACCTCGGAGCCAGCGGAGAGCGGAGGGCGGAGGGCGGCGCAGAAGCCGCTGGTTGGGGTGGCGAGGGAGGGGAGACCCGGGACCGAGGGCAGGGTCCCTGCCGGTGTTGGGGCGCCACGGCGCGCGGGGTTAGAGCGCAGTGTCGGGCGCGAGGTCCTGCAGCGCCCCCTCGCGGGAGTAGAACTCGTCGATCACGGCCTGCGGAATGCGCTTCAGCATCTCCTTGGGGAAGATGCGCAGCAGCTTCCAGCCCAGGTCTAGCGACTCGAACACCGAGCGGTTCTCGTAGGGGCCTAGGGACAGAGCGGGATTCCCGGGAGTGGTAGAAATGTGTGTGGGGCGGGAGGAGGGTGAAGAGTTTACTGGCTCCACGCCAGCGACGCGCCTTACCCTGGTTGATGAAGTTCTTCTCAAACTTCTGCAGGAATTCCAGGTAGAGCAGGTCCTCAGAGGTGAGCGCCTCCTCCCCAACCACTGCCTTCATGGCCTGCACGTCCTTCCCGATGGCATAGCAGGCGTACTGCGGGAGGGGCAAGGCGTCGGTGTCCGCTGCGAGCTTACCACGGGAGTCCAGTAGCCCCCAACCTGGCTCTGCTGGGACCCCGTTCGGAAAGGAATTTTGACGGGAGAAAAGCTCGTCCTTCAGATGGGGCTCAGACCTTCAGCTTCTGAAACTAGAGGACCCACCAGCCCCGGACCCTCTCCTCCTTACCAGCTGGTTGGAGACATCTCCATGGTCCTTTCTTGTCATGCCCTCCCCAATGGCTGACTTCATCAGCCGCGACAGGGAAGGGAGCACGTTGATGGGGGGGTAGATCTGAGGGAGAAGAAAAAGGAAGTGGTGGAGAGCAGGACTCAAGCTTTGCTCCCCCCGTCCCCAAATTGTTCTCAGGAGAAGCTCCTCATTTATTCTACATTCCGAAGGGTCAACAGGCACACCCACCCTCTCTTATCTCCCACAAAGTCTAGGGCTTGGGCATGCAGCTGTCATATGTGGCCCTAGACAGAACAGTGGAGGGAGTAGATGACATGGCATTAGTTAATAAAAGGCTCAGTATTTCAAAACTTTTGATAATGTGGACAAAAACCTCTTTGAAGCTTAATGGTTAATAGCTGAAAAAACAAAAACAAAAACCTGCCAAGCAAAGAGAAAAATGTCATAGGGGTCGCCTTTAACCTACACACAGGACAGATGTGTGTCAGCCGTTGTTTTCTCTCTACCAAAGCAAATAACTGGAAAGGGAAGGGAAATAGTATTTACTATCTGCCAGATGCTGTCTATATGCCAACTTATTTTTATCCTCCACAATGCGTCTGGATGATATATTTGATTATTCTCATTTTATGGATGAGGAAACCTAGGATCCAAGAGATGAAATTATCTTCTCAAGATCCCAGAGCCAGGTAAGCCAGATTCTGCTCAGGCCTGTCTTCTGTCTGTGAACCATGCAATCTTCCCTGTGGCTGTCTCCTGTTTGGGGTTCGCTTTGACTGGCCCCTCCTAATTCATGCCCGGGGGCAGTGGAACATCTGTTCCTCAGTGTTTCTCTGGGCTGAGAGCAGGAAGTGGGCAGGGACAGGGCAGTACCTGTCTGTTGTGAAGCTGTCTGTCCACGTAGATCTGTCCCTCGGTGATGAAGCCCGTCAAGTCTGGGATGGGGTGGGTGATATCTACAAGAAAACACAGTGGTCTCAGTGTGGGTGGGGCCCAGGTCTCCAACCACTCAGGGCTACCTGGGTTCTGTTTCCCTCATGGGAGTGATAGCGGTGTGTGGGGGACATGGATGGTGGAGGAAAGGGCTGTGTCTATCTCAATGGAGGAAAAGCGCTGGTGCACATCTGTGCAAAGCAATGTGGGCTTTTTAAGTGTGTGGTCAGAAAAGGGAGGGCAGGGGAGCTCTGGAGGGTAGTGGGCTGTGAGGAGGCTACCGTCATTGGGCATGGTGAGGATGGGGATCTGCGTGATGGATCCGCCCCGACCCTCCACGCGGCCTGCCCGCTCGTAGATGGTGGCCAGGTCTGTGTACATATATCCAGGAAAGCCTCGGCGCCCAGGCACCTCCTCTCTAGCAGCAGAGACCTGCAATATCCATGGGCATTGAGGTAAGAAAGGGAGTGAGAGGCTGAAGCTAGGAAGGGTGGGTGGGAGTTCAGTGACCCTGTGAGAAATGGAGTGGGGGGCAGGGGAGGAATGGCCAGGCTGAGACCAAGCCCTGGAACTCATGGGAGTGGGGCAGGCTTGGGTGGGCCAGCTCCCCTCTGTTTGCAGGGTGACCCTCTGGGGTGTCAGGCTTAGGGAGGGGTAGGGAGGAACCTGACACCCCTTGCTAGCCAGCTCACCTCCCGCAAGGCCTCTGCGTAAGAGCTCATGTCCGTCAGTATGACCAGCACATGCTTCTCACACTGGTAGGCAAGGAATTCAGCAGTGGTCAGCGCCAGGCGTGGGGTGATGATCCGCTCGATCCTGGAGGTGTGGCCAGGTGTTGAGAGAGCCTGGAGCCTGGGCTAATGCTCCACATAGCCCGGGGGTTGAGTGCAAGGTGAACTGGGAAGCTGGTGTTGTGCATAGTGGCAGAGGAATGGATAAGATGAGCCCTTGGCCCCATCCCCTAGGCCAGGACCACGGTTCCCGGGAGTAGGCAGACTCCAACACACACCTCGCCTACTGTCCGAGGTAGGAAAGGGGACAGAGGCTGAGGCCAGGAGGCAAGTTGGGTGGGAAAAGCCAGGCAGGGCCAGGACTTTGTCTGGTGACGAAGAGAGTGGCTTTTGTCCCCTGTGGGCTGAAGGGGAAGGACTCTGGCATATCACCCTGTAGATGAGTTGGGGGCACCTGCTTTACCTCTGTCTTACCCTAGGGCACCCACACTTGGGTCAGCTGGAGCACTCTCACCCCACATTCTCTGGATGGTTTCGTCCCTCTCACTGCTCCTCTCAATGTCCCTTTCAGTGCTCCAAGCACACCTAATGTCCCTGTCTCTATGCTTGCCAGCCCTACAAACCCTTCCCACGTGGAGCGCTCCTGAGCACCGTACCTTGGCTTCAGACACTCTCAGGTTCCAGCTTTGAGGCTGTGGCTCTTCCCCTTGGGGATGTCACCAACACCTCCAGGATTCTATTATCTGCTTTCTGGAGTACCCTCCAGAAACACCCGGGACAGTTTATTAGAATTGTTTTATCCACCTGGCCGCCAGATTTAAACTCCCATTTTCTACACTTTTAAAATAGCAGTTTTTCTAAACAAATGTTTAGGGAAATGATCTCCTTGGGGTGACTTTGTGGATGTGACACGGAGATAAGGAGCCCTGAGTTGGGATGGTGGCTGGACATGGGTTGTGGGAAGAGCAGAGGGCACAGGCAGCAGGCAGAGTCATGGTCTGGCTCCCTCTGTCTGCGGGTTTTTCCTAGCCCTTCCTAGGAGGCTAGCCTTTCCTAGCCCTTCCCAGGCCTCAGTTTCCCCATCTACACAATGAGGGTTGTTCTCCCAGCTATGGCCCGTGGCTGTAGTTCTGGGATGCCCTGGAGCCCCGGCACTCTAGGTCTTGGAAGGGGACAGGGTCTGCCCACCTGAGGGCAGTTTGGGCCTCAGGGGAGAGCTCACGTGGGGTCGTTGGCCAAGTTCAGGAAGAGGCAGACGTTCCCCATGGTTCCATTCTGCTCAAAGTCAGACTTGAAGAATCTGGCTGTCTCCATGTTCACCTGGATACACAGCAGGGTCGGCTGGAGGTAGGGCCCTGTGGCCTGAGGGCAAGGCCCGGCCCCTCCCAGCTGTCCTCAGGAAAGCCTGTGGACTGACCAGCTACCAGTCGCTAGGCACCATGGCCATGGGGTGGTGACCCTGGGGCTGGAAAGGGCAGGCTCTGGGTTTGCTGCCCCAGTCCTCACAGGGCCTCGTCAGATGCCCCTGGAGAAGCTGAGACTTCTTTAAGTCCAGCTCTGCTCAGTGCCATCCCTGCCCCTCCTGTCACCAGCTGCTGCTCTGCCCACCTCCCTGGGCTCCCAGGCCTCCCCTTCCTGAAGCTATCTTTTCTCCCCAAATCCCCTGGCTTCCCCTCCTTCAGGCCACCCAGGGCCCATCTTACCACTGTGATTGCCTTTGGGACACCCTGAGGGCCATATGGCCCTGGTCACTGCTCCCATCCTCACCCCTCCTGGCTGGCCGGGACACTGATGGCTTCCCCATCAGATCAGGTCATGCCAGGGGCTGAGGGAGACAGGCTGCCTGCTCCCAGCCTCCAGAACGTGCCAGTCTGCTAAGTCCCTCACCCCCATGGCTGCAAAGACGATGGCGAAGTTGTCGTCGTGGTAATCCAGCACAGCCTTGGACTTCTTCACCAGCCCCGCCTGGCGGCAGATCTGAGCGGCAATCTAGGGCAGAGTGGATTGGGCGGGAGTACTTCACAGTCGGAGCCGACGCCCACCCCATTGAGCACCACTGGCTCATGGCCTTTGGTGGGAGGGATCCAAGCCCAGAGAGGTGAAGGGGCTGCCCCAGGTGTACAGTCTTTCTTGGGGTGGAGGGTGGGGGCTATTGTGCAGCTGCTAGTGGGCTGGGGGTGCCTGATACGAGAGGCAGGACAGAGTAACAGTCCCAAAGAGCAGCTGCCTCCGTACGGGTCTGGGCACCTTGGCATAAGGCAGGGCCATACCCTTCCACAGCCTGCTGGGGGGCTATCTGGGCACAGAGTTGCCCTGGGCCTGCAGTATGTGGGCCTCCAAGACACCATGCCCAGAGTCAGGAAGGAAGGGTCACAGTAGGGTGGGGGCACTTATGCCCTCTGATCGCTCAGGCCATTTTGAGTGGTCGGGGTGCTGGGTGTCTGGAGGAGCATCTCGAGACCTTGTCACACCAGCTGCTCTGAGAGGAAGCGGCTGTTCACTGTGGTGGTTGAGAGAAGCAGGAACGGGTAGTAAAGATGAGTGCAGGGACAGTGGTGGGGCTGTGAGCTCCCCTGAGCAGGACTTTCTACTCTGGGAGCTCCCCATGGGCTCCCTTGCTTGGGGCAGCCTGAATTTTGGACCTGGAGGAAATCTTGTACAGTCCTGAGTCCCTGAGCTGCCTGGAGACAGCTGCCAGTCTTGATACTGGTGACCCCAGCCCCGCCAGCCCCTGCCTGCTTGGCACAGGAGCCATCCTCACTGGCCCAGCAGCCCAGCCACTGCTCTGTCCCTCCCCCAGCCGTGCCTGCTGGCCATGCAGGCCTCACCTCATTGTGGGGGAGCCCGGCTGCTGAGAAGATGGGGATCTTCTGGCCACGGGCAATGCTGTTCATGACGTCAATGGGAGAAATGCCCGTCTGAATCATCTCTTCTGGGTAGATGCGGGAGTGCGGGTTGATGGGCTGGCCTGGGAGAGAGCGATCACAGAGCCATGCTCAGGCGTTCAAACCCTTCCCTGACCTCCTCAACGCTGACCCCAGACTCCAGAGCAGCGCTGTTTGACGGGCCTTCTGGCGATGATAGAAACGCGCTCTGGCCGTGCTGCCTGATGTAGCCCTAGATACAAATGGCTACAGAGCACATGACATGTGGCTCTGAAATGGGACTTTCTTTCTATTTGAATTAGTTCAAATTTAAATAGCCACAGGCCCAGTGCTACCTTGGACAGCGCTGCCCTCGTGCTTTGGAAGTGGCAGGCAGGCGGAAACTCAGGCTGAGGCTCTAGTGCCCAAGGGGGCAGCGCCCTCATCACCACCTCCAGGTACTAGTGCAGGGTTCAGAGGGCCTGCGGGTGACTCAACCTCCTGTCTGAGCAGATGAGTCTTCTGTGCTTGGCCACTGACTTTCTGTGTGGCCTAGGGCAAGCCATGGGTCCCCACAGGCCTCCAGCATGTCCTCAGTAAACAGGTGGGATAGGGTTTGAGGCCTGGGGAAGGTGCCCACTTGAATGGACGAGAGCTGGCAGAGCACCGCAGCCCACTCTCAGGATTGTGGACAGGAAGCCAAAGGCAGGGGCATGATGGCCTGGGGCAGGCATGGAGCACTGCCCAACGATGATGGCATTTTACAGAGGATGGACATGGAGTGCTGATGGCAGTGTTGGGGTTCAGTGGAAGATTTGGGGATAGAGACGCACGCCTTTGCTGCTCTCCCATCACATCTGATCTGCTCATGAGTCTGGGCAGAACTTCCAAGAGTGGGGAAGGTGTTAGGGCTTGGTCCTGAAGCCATCCAGTGCCTCCAGTCACTCACCGTTGATATCCAGAAAGTCCTCCGCCATGACCACTGGCCCCTTGTCAATGGGCTTGCCGGAGCCATTGAACACCCGACCTGAGTGTGGGCGAGGAGTGTTGGAGGGTGCTCAGGCTAGCCCTGTGTCCCTCACTGCTGCCTACCCTCCACACCACCACCAGCTCCCTCCCACTCCCCAAAGGAGTGTCCCGTGTCCCCTTCCCCTGCAGCCCACAGGTAGCCCTGTGACTAGCTACAGTGACTGTTGCTGTGAGAGTCTTCCTTCCTCTCCTGGAAACCTTTACAGGCAAGGCCTTGGCCCAGGACAATGACTCTAATGGGGGATTCCAGGACTAGAGAGAGGAGAGGGCCAGGCCGGGTCTTGGGAGAGAATTAGGGGATATTCAAGGTTTAGCAGTCCCTTTCAGCCTGGCTCCAAATAGGTGGCTACCTACTGTGTCTCTAGTCTATTGAACCCACCTTCCTCATTTATTGAACACCTGTATGTCAGACCCTGCGCTGGGGTCAGGAATCAGAGAGAAGACACACCCCAGACCTCAAAGAGCCCACCAGGGAGACAGGCATATAAACAGGGAGCGACAGTGTAGTGTGCTGAGGGCTTGGTCAGAGAAGCTGGGCTGGGAGGGCAGAGGAGCACCTCCATCCCTTCTCCTTCCTGTCCCTCACCCAGCATGTCCTCTGACACCGGAGTCCGTAGGATGTCCCCTGTAAATTCGCAAGTGGTCTTCCTGGCATCGATCCCTGATGTCCCTTCAAACACCTGTGGGAACAAGAGGGAGTTTCTCCACTAAGGGGCCTGCTGGAGGGAACAGGGCTACCCATTCTGGACATGTTTTGTACTCTCAGGGAAATAGACCATTTCCTCCTGCCTTCAGAGTTTGTAAGATAGTGTGGGAACTTTATGGGTTAATTCATTGATTTAACTAGCCAATGTCCCATTGACCCCACTCACCTGAACAATCGCCTTGGTGCCAGCCACCTCAAGCACCTGCCCGCTCCTCTGAGTCCCATCTGGGAGGGTGAAGTGGACGATCTCCGCATACTGGGCAAACTGGCAGGAGGGGAGAGCAGCCATGTGAGACAGTGAGACCAGAGGCAAAGTCCCTTCTCCTCAAAGACTTCTCCGGCCACCCCTGACCCAGTCCCAAGCAGTTCTCTCCCCTCTTGTGCCCAGACACTTGTGGAAATGAACTCGAGGGGCTGGAAAGTGAAAGTCTGAATTCTGTTTGGGAGGCAGTTGCACCCACTTCGGAGTTGCAAGACCAGGTTAGAATTGAAACTCTGAAGCTTAGTAGCTGCCTGACCTTGTGGAAGTTACTTTACAATTTCAGTAACTCATTAAATACGTAAGTCATAAGTAATGAGCTTTAGTTTCCTCATCTTTAAAATGAGGATAATAATAATACTACTTCCCACAGCTGCTATAGGGAAGAAATGAGATAATATATGCAGATCCATTAGCATGGTGCCTGGCACTTTGTAAAAGCTCAATAAAGATGTAGTAATGATGCCGGGCGCAGTGGCTCAAGCCTGTAATCCCAGCACTTTGGGAGGCCGAGACGGGTGGATCACGAGGTGAGGAGATCGAGACCATCCTGGCTAACACGGTGAAACCCCGTCTCTACTAAAAAATACAAAAAACTAGCCGGGCGAGATGGCGGGTGCCTGTAGTCCCAGCTACTCGGGAGGCTGAGGCAGGAGAATGGCGTGAACCCGGGAGGCGGAGCTTGCAGTAAGCTGAGATCTGGTCACTGCACTCCAACCTAGGCGACAGAGTGAGACTCCATCTCAAAAAAAAAAAAAAAAAAAAAAAAAAGATGTAGTAATGATTGGGCTGCCTCGGGTTCTGGACAGCGTATCTGTTTCTGCCCCTGTGGACTAGGGGTCAACACACTGGCAAAGTGCTTGCCTCTGCTGAGGCACCAGGAGAAAGACTCTCTGCTCACAGGCGTCTTTCAGTACCAGTGGCATGGGACTAGAATTGACTTATGTAGTCCTTCCAGGGATCAGGAATTTTAAAAATCAGGCTAATATTCAGAATATATACAGAACTCTTAGGCTGGGTGTGGTGGCTCATGTCTGTAATCCCAGCACTTTGGGAGGCTGAGGCGGGCAGATCACTTGAGGTCAGGGGTTTGAGACCAGCCTGGGCAACATGGTGAAACCCCGTCTCTACTGAAAAAAGAAAAAAAAAATATATATATATATATATATATACGCATATATTGCCAGCTGTGGTGGTGCACACCTTTGGTCCCAGCTACTCGGAAGGATGAGGCTGGAGAATCGCTTGAACCCAGGAGGCAGAGGTTGCAGTGAGCTGACATCGCACCACTGCACTTCAGCCTGGGTGATACAGTGAGACTCCATCCAAAAAAAAAAAAAGAACTTTTAAAATGCAATAATCAAAAGGATTTGATCAAAGGATTTGAAAAAACATTTCTCGGCCGGGCGCGGTGGCTCAAGCCTGTAATCCCAGCACTTTGGGAGGCCGAGACGGGTGGATCACGAGGTCAGGAGATGGAGACCATCCTGGCTAACGCGGTGAAACCCCGTCTCTACTAAAAAATACAAAATCTAGCCGGGCGATGTGGCGGACGCCTGTAGTCCCAGCTACTCGGGAGGCTGAGGCAGGAGAATGGCGTGAACCCGGGAGGCGGAGCTTGCAGTGAGCTGAGATCCGGCCACTGCACTCCAACCTGGGCGACAGAGCGAGACTCCGTCTCAAAACAAACAAACAAACAAACAAACAAAAAAAAACATTTCTCCAAAGACAACATACAAATGGCCAATAGCCACAAGATAAAATACTCAACATCAGTAGTTATTAGGGAAATGAAAATCAAAACCACAATGAGATAGATGTCACTTCACACACCCTAGGATGGCTATAATAAAAAAGATATGCAAGGTGAGGTGGTTCATGCCTGTAATCCCAGCACTTTGGGAGGCTGAGGCACATGGATCATATGAGGAGTTTGAGATCAGCTTGGGGAACATGGTGAAACTCTTGTCTCTACAAAAATACAAAAATTAGCCAGGCATGGTGGCAGGCATCTGTAGTCCCAGCTCCTTGGGAGGCTGAAGCAGGAGAATCCCTTGAGCTGGGGGTGGGCAGAGGTTGCAGTGAGCTAAGATCACACAACTGTACTCCAGCCTGGGCAACAGAGCAAGACTCCGTCTCAATACAATACAATACAATACAATACAATACAATACAATACAATAAAAAGATAGATAATAACAAGTGTTGTTGAGGATGTGAAGAAATTTGAATGCTCGTACAGTGCTGGGAGGAATAGAAAACAGTGCAGCCACTTTGGAAAGCAGTCTGGCAATATTCATAATAGCCAAAAGTGAAAATAACTCAATGTCCATCAACTGATGAATGGATAAACAAAATATGGTGTATTCATACAGTAGAATATTATTCAGCATTAAAAAGGAAGAGACTGCTCTGGAACCCATGGGGGCAGGCAGCCAGCTCAAGGGGCGGCCCTGGAATGGGGCTATGGTGGTACATGTGGACCCAGCTATGGTGGCTGCGGGGCTAGTGAAAAACTTCTCAAGATCCTTGGGAAGCAAAGGAGGATTTCATAAGAAAAAAATGGATGGAGGGGAGAAAACCCATGGTGGCTGCGAAGGCCCTGATGCCATGTATGTCAAATCGATATCATCTGATGGTCATGAATGTACTGTAAAAAGAGAACATACATCAGCACCAGGCACTATAAAATCTATGTTGAGTGGCCCAGATCAGTTTGCTGAGAACAAAACCAATGAGGTCAATTTTAGAGAGATCCGTTCACATGTGCTATTAAAAGTATGTTTGTATTTTGTGAACAAGTTTCACTACACTACCAGCTCCGCCAAGATTCCCGAATTCCCGATAGCACCCGTAATTGTGTTAGAACTGCTGCTGGCTGCCACCTTCCTAGACTGTTAAAAAAAAAAAAATTATAATCAACTGTTAACTCTTTTCAGTAGTTAATACCCAAGCTTCAGTTAGCAATTTTTTCATACATAGTGTGTTGCCTGTATGCAGTTGAATTATATAAAGTTCATTGCAAAGCAGATTTGTTTTTTGCATAGCAATCAGAGTTGAAATTTGTTTGTTACATCAACAAATTAAGGACATTTTCACAAACTGAGAAATAAATATGCCAATTCATAAAAAAAAAAGAAGTACTGATAGATGCCGCAACATGAATGAACCTTGAAAATATTATGCTAAGTGAAAAAAGCCAGGCACAACAGGCCACATATTACACAGTTCTGTTAATAGAAAATGTCCAGAAAAGGCAACTCCATAAAGACAGAAAGTAGATTAGCTCAGGGCTGGGAGAGGGAGGACTGGAGTGAGAACTAATGGACATGGGGTTTCTTTTTGAGGTGATGACAATGCTTTGGAATTTGATCATGATGATGTTTGCATAACTCTGTGAGTATACTAAAAGCCACTGAATTCACAGTACGCAAATTATATTTCAATTTTTGTAACACATCAGGGTCCCAGATAGTCAGGTGGCTGAGACAGGAGGATCACTTGAGCCCAGGAGGTCAAAGTTGCAATGAGCCATGATTATGCCACTGCATGATCATGTCCCACTTCAGCCTAGGTGACAGAGTGAGACCCTGTCTCAGAAAACCAAACCAAACCAATCCAAACCAACAAACCATCAGGCTGTCCCTCCAGGATCACAGGCAGCACATGGGCAGGTAGAGCTTTGTCCCGGGGAATCCCTAAGCTCTGCTGTCTGTGCCTGCTCTGGGAGCCACCCAGTCCCAGTCTTTACCCACAGCGAAAGGAGACCACAGACGTGGCCAGGGAAGCTGGGCTAGCAGAACACACCATCCCCATTGACACTCATCATCAGCTGTCATAAGCACCAAGAGATCTAAGCCCCGTACCTGCACCTTCTTCCTGGAAAAAGTCCTGGAGCAAACGCATTGCATCCCCTAGGCTCCCTCACCTCACTTCCCAGGTGGCTGATTTACTCCAGGGAGTAAACTATAATCTTAATCCAACTAAAATTAATGGTTCCAGGCACAGTGGCTCACGCCTATAATCCCAGCACTTTGGGAGGCTGAGGTGAGAGGATTACTTGAACGTAGAAGGTTGAGATCAGCCCGGGCAACACAGTGAGACTCATCTCTACAAAAAACCAAACCAAACCAAACAAAAACCCAAAACAACAAACAAACAATTGATGGTAAAAAGATAACACTTTCCTCCCAAATTCCTAATATTCTGGGAAATTAAAGCACTCTTCTGAATTACCTTTTGTCATTAGAGGCAATCAAGACTGAAATAACAGATTATCTGGAAAAGAATGAGGAGGTCATCATTTTGTGCCACGACCTATGAAAGATATAAAGCTGTACCATGTTCTCTGACCATAAAAGTAAGTTAGAAATCAATAACGACAGAAAAAAAAAAAGTCAGAAAAACCTCTTACATTTGGAAGAAAAGCATTCTAAGTATAGAAGCATTTATATCAGAATTAGAAAACATTTAGCTCCCATAATAGTGAAAAACTGTATATCAACATATGTGTGAAGCATTTAAAGCTTTAAATGATTATATTAGATAAGAAAAATAGTTGAAGAAGCTAAAAGTATGCAATGTGAGAAGTCAGAAAAAAGAACAGCATTAAAACCCCAAAGAAAGTAGAGGAAATAAGAGTAGAAATTATTAAAACAGAAAACAAATATATAATAGAGAAGACCAGCAAAGCCAACTGGTTTTTTGAAAAGCTGACTAAAACAGACAAATTGCTGGCAACACAGATTAAGAAATAAGAAAGGCATCAATAAATAATTGTTGGAATAAAAAAAGTCACAACTAGATAAACTGATAATATTTAAAAGATAATGAAAGGAACTATGAACAATTTTATGCAACACATTTGAGAAATTAGATGAAATGGATAAACATAACTCAAACCAAAGCCAACTGAAAATGAAATTGAAAGCCAGAATAATCCTGAAATCTTGAAGATATTAAATAAGCAAAGAAAACACCAGTCCCAGATAGTTTTAGCAGTGAGTTCTAACAGTCAAGGAATAAACACTTTGAAACTTAAGCTCTTCAAAGCTGGGAAGAGAAGGTACCGTATTTAACTCATTTTATGAGGCAATTATAGCCTTGATACCAAAATAAAATAATTATGGGAAACTGGTAGGCAATCTCACTCATGAACATGGATGCACAAATCCTAACAAAATATTAACAAATCCAATCTAGAAATGCATAAAAAAGACCAAGTTGTAAGCCAAAATAGTAAAGAAAAGAAATAAAGATAAACATATACACACAAACAGAAATTTTAAAAGACCAAGTTGGGATTATTTTAGGAATGTTAGTCTGGTCTAGTATGAGAATATCTATTCATATAATTCACCTTATTAACAAATTAAAAGATTAAAAACTATGAACATCTAAAAACATTTTGAAAAAAGTTTTTTTAAAAAAACCCATCCAGCCGGGCGCGGTGGCTCACACCTGTAATCTCAGCACTTTGGGAGGCCGAGGCGGGCGGATCACAAGGTCAGGAGATGGAGACCATCCTGGCTAACACGGTGAAACCCCGTCTCTACTAAAAATACAAAAAAATTAGCCGGGCGCGGTGGCGGGCGCCTGTAGTCCCAGCTACTCAGAAGGCTGAGGCAGGAGAATGGCATGATCCCGGGAGGCGGAGCTTGCAGTGAGCCGAGATCGCACCACTGCACTCCAGCCAGGGGGACAGAGCGAGACTCCGTCTCAAAAAAAAAAAACCAAAAAAAAACCCAACCCATCCATGATTAAAACCAAAACCAAAAAGAACAAAAGTACTCTTTGAAAACAGGAAATAAAAGGAAAATTTCTTAACCCCAAAAAGAATATCCTCAAAAAACCCTAAATAGGCTGGGTGCATTGGCTCATGCCTGCAATCCCAGCAGTTTGGGAGACTGAGGTGGGCGAATCATTTGAGGTCAGGAGTTTGAGACCAGCCTGGCCAACGTGGTGAAACCTCATCTCTACTAAAAATACAAAATTAGCCAGGTGTGGTAGCGCATGCCTGTAATCCCAGCTATTGGGAAAGTTTAGGCAGGAGAATCGCTTGAACCTGGGAGGCGGAGGTTGCAGTGAGCTGAGATCGCACCACTGCACTGGGTGACACAGCAAGACCCTGTCTCGACAAAAAACAAACAAACCCTACAGAAAATATGATATTCAATGATATGATGCATAAAGCATTCCCTTTAAAATTAGGAGCAAAGCGAGAATCTCTGCTATTTTCATTCTATTCAGCCTTGTACTGGAGGAACTAGTTAAACTAATAAAATAAAATGAGTAACAATTAGAAGGAAACAACTACCAAATAGAAAGCCCCCCTAACTCCCAAATACATTAAAGATAGTACCAAAAGGAAAACTATAGATCAATTTCTCTTATTAACATAGATGCAGAAATAAATTATTAGTCTAATCAAGCAGTGTATTAAATAAACATGTATGACCAAGTAGGATTTAATCCAAGAATGCAAGACTAGAGCAATCAACATTACGGAATTTGTCAACATTTGATAACAAAAATTATAATAATAGAGAGTTCGTCAACATAGATTAAAAACAAATCCTACAAGATTATGTAAATAGAAGCCGAAAGGCTTTTAATAAAATTCAGCATCTGTTTCGCTTGTTTGTTGGTTTTGAGACAGAATCTTACTCTGTCCCCCAGGGTGGAGTGCAATGGTGAGATCTCGGCTCACTGCAACCTCTGCCTCCCGGGTTCAAGCAATTCTCCTTCCTCAGCCTCTCAGGTAGCTAGGATTACAGGCGCACACCACCACGCCTGGCTGATTTTTTGTATTTTCGGTAGAGACGGGGGTTTCACCATCTTGGCCAGGCTGGTCTCGAACTCCTGACCTCAGGTGATCTGCCAGCCTTGGTCTCCAAAGTGCTGGGATTATAGGGGTGAGCTACTGTGCCTGGCCAAGCATCTGTTTCTAATACAATTCTATATAAAACAGGAATGGAAAGCAACTACTTGAACACTAAACTATTGACCAAAACCAACATCAGCATCCTTGTACATGGTAAAATGTGAAAGTTACTTTTATTTCCAATAAAAATCAGTAACAGACACAGATACCTATATCACAATTGTTACCTAACATTGTTTTGGAAGTTTTTGTTTATACAGTAAGACCAGAAAAAGAAAGGAGAAAATTAAACATAAACAGAAAATGTCCTTTTTTTTTTTTTCTTTGAAACAGAGTTTCGCTGTTGTTGCCCAGGCTGGAGTACAATGGCGCGATCTCGGCTCACTGCAACCCCTCTGCCTCCTGGGTTCAAATGATTCTCCTACCTCAGCCTCCTGAGTAGCTGGGATTACAGGCATGCGCCACCATGCCCAGCAATTTTTTTGTATTTTTAGTAGAGATGGGGTTTCTCCATGTTGGTCAGGCTGGTCTCGAACCCCTAACCACAGGTGATCTGCCTGCCTCAGCCTCCTAAAGTGCTGGGATTACAGGCGTGAGCCATCACAACTGGCCGAATGTTCTACTTTTTTAAAGATGGTGGTGGGAGGTGACTGTATTCTTCAAAATGTCAAACAAAGGCTGTGGGAAAATGTTCCAGATGATAGGAAGCTAGACAGACATGACAAATGCAATACCTGACCTTAGACTAGATCCTATACTGGAGTGAAGAAAAAAAATGCTATATTCCAATTTATCAGCTTACCTGGGAATTGGAATATGGATGGTAGATTAAAGTATTGTATCAGTATAAATTTCAGAAGTTGATAGCTCTACTGTGGGTATATAAAAGAATATCTTAATTCTTAGGAAATACACACTGAAGTACTTGAGCTTAACATACCCTCAAAAGATTCAGGAAGTCCAGGTGTGGTGGCTCATGCCTGTAATCCCTGCACTCTGGGAGGCTGAGGCGGGTGAATCACCTGAGGTCAGAAGCTCAAGACCAGTCTGGTCAAAATGGTGAAACCCTGTTTCTACTAAAAATACAAAACTTAGCCGGGCGTGGTAGAGGGCACCTGTAATCTCAGCTACTCGGGAGGCTGAGGCAGGAGAATCGCTTGAACGGCCGGTGGAGGTTGCAGTGAGCCAAGATTTTGCCACTGTACTCCAGCCTTGGCAACAAGAGTGAAACTCTGTGTCAAAAAAAAAAAAAAAAAAGTGTCAGGAAAAAATGATGCACACACAGCCACACATGGAGAGCAAATGATAGAGCAAGTGAGATAGTATGTTAACAGTTGGTGACATGGATGTTCCTACTACTATTTTTATTTTTGAAAATTTTTATAAAATTGAAATTGTCTCAAAATAAAAAGTAAAGTAAAAGTATGCTGATGGAAAAAGAGACATAATTCCCTTTATTTGCAGATTATATTATACTTTAGAAAAACTCAAGAGGCTCTGGTTTAGAAAAAAGTTTTAGAATGAATAAGATAATTTGGCTGTTTATAAGACAAATATATAAAAATCATCCCCCCCCTTTTTTTTTCTATTTTAGTAGTAACCAGTTAGAAGAAGCAATGGAGAAGACTATCCCATCCGCAATAGGGCCAAAACTCATAAAATAGCTATAAATAAACAAGAAAGATACAAGAAAAAAATATTATGGAATAACATTAAACAAGTCCTAAACAATGAAGAACATTATTGTCTTCCAAGACAGAATGACTTACTAGCATAAAAACATGAATCCTGCCGGGCGCGGTGGCTCACGCCTGTAATCCCAACACTTTGGGAGGCCGAGACGGGCGGATCACGAGGTCAGGAGATCGAGACCATCCTGGCTAACACGGTGAAACCCCGTCTCTACTAAAAAATACAAAAAAACCAGCCGGGAGAGGTGGCGGGCGCCTATAGTCCCAGCTACTCGGGAGGCTGAGGCAGGAGAATGGCGTGAACCTGGGGGGCGGAGCTTGCAGTGAGCTGAGATCCGGCCACTGCACTCCAGCCTGGGCGACAGAGCGAGACTCCGTCTCAAAAAAAAAAAAAAAAAAAAAAAAAAACCATGAATCCTTTTAAAAAGTATATAAATGTAATCCAACCCTAATGGATTATCGTTTATTTTAAAATTTAATAAAATGATTTTGAAGTTCACATAAATGTCTGAGAATAGCCAAAGTAGTTATGAAAAAGATCAGAGATAGAGGACTTGCCTTATCAGCACGGTGCTGGTGATTATCATCATCATTACTATCGTTTTATCACCTCCTGGCCACAAACTAGTGACCTTAAGGGCTTGGGGGGAGGAGCGAAGGGCCCAGTTCCCCAGCAAGGTGTGACCAGGGTAGGGGCCACTACGCCAGGAACCCTTGCTGGTCGAACTTGAGACTAGGTTTGCAGCTCTGACAGTCACACGGAAGGAAGCTCTAGCTTAGGTCCCTCCTTGTCCTGTGAAGAGGATGCCAGGAAGGTGACCTGTGGTTCCCCAAACCACCCCTCAGCCTTGCGGAGTGGGGGCCTTAGCAGGAGGCCGGCCCAGGAGGAAGGCTCCGAGGTGGGAGGAGGTGCTAAAACCCCGGCGTCTTGGGTTCTCAACCACAAGAGGGAGCCCAGGAGCACGGACAGCGAGTGCCTGGGAAACGCGTGGAACACACGTCCCGGCTCGTCTCCCACTCTGATAACCTGTGTTTCGATACCAAACGGGCCTTGCCTCATTGTTTATTACCTCCCTGGAGGTGACGGAGGGCTGTTTTTAACCTCAGGGGAAAAGTTGCTGTACAGAGCACAGGCCAGAGTGTGCCTCAAAGAAATCAGGCGGAGTGATTAAAAGTGATCATTTTCTGTAATCCCAGCTACTCGGGAGGCTGAGGCAGGAAAATCGCTTGAACCCGGGAGGCGAAGGTTGCAGTGAGCCGAGGTCGTGCCACAGCACTCCAGCCTGGCGACAGAGCAAGACTCCGTCTCAATAAATAGATAAATAAATAAATAGTGATGATTTTCATGTGGGCTTATGTGGGTGAGGGAGGGAGGGAGGGTGGAGAGGAGAGGGGTGTGTTCTGTGTCCCTGAAGGATAAAATCAGAGAAAATGAACTTTAAATAGCAAAAATTATGGTCAGATCTGGGGAAGGGCCATCAGGTTTTCACACCCAGGCATGGAGGGTGTAGTGTCTGGAAACTTTAGGAAGAGCCCCAGGCTCTAAGTGTGTGCTGGCTCTTCGTCGTTGTTATTGTTGGTGGTGGCATCTCATGACCAGTTAGGGCAGTGGGTGCCAGGGAGAATTCCATTGGGGGATAGCGAGTCCAGGAGCTTGTATCTTAAGGGGCCCTATTTCCCAACCACATACTGAGCAGGCCTGATCCCATCGACTCTCACTGTGGGTTACTAAGAGGGCTGCAGGAAGAGGGCATGATGCAGTGCAATGGAACCCTGTGCTGGAGATTCACCTGAGCTCTCAACCAGCAAGTGGCCAGGCACCGGGGAGCTGCTGCGTACACACAGAGGACTGAAAGTTCTTAGCAAGCCTGTCGGGATTTGTGCACAGGAATGCTGCCTCTAAGGTCCCTCCTGCTTACAATGGCCAGGGCAGTGCGGGAGCTCCTCTTTGGAAATTGTCTTCAGAGCTGATGCAGACTCTTTTGAAAGCAGCCACAGACATTGGGGGTCGAGTCTGGTGGTTAAGGTGAGTACTTACTCCAATTCTCAAACAGGGAGCAATTTGAATCACAGAATACAGGAGTCAGAAAATTCTCTAGAACAGAGGTTCTCCGTGTGGTCCCCATACCAGCAGCATCACCTAGGAATTTGATAGAAATGTACATTCTTGGGCCTCCTACGCCAGACATGCTGCATCAGAGCTCTAGGGTGGGGCCCAGCAATCTGCCCGTTAACAAGCTCCCTGCACCCCCGATATTCTGATGCTTGTTCAACTTCTGCAAATCAGTTAGCCTTTTCTGGGTCACAAACATCTGGAAAATCAGATGAAACTGTAGAAACTCCTCCCAGAAAAATGCACAGGCACATTCATGCATACCTTCAGAGGTTTGCACACAATTTCAAGGGCCTAATTCCCTAAACTAAGAACCTCTGATCTACACAAAATTCTTCTCTCAAATGTTCTTACATTTGAGGACGGAAGCAGGAAGAGTAATTGCCTGTGTGATTCAATGTGGGCAGAAGGTGGCGCTGTAGAAACGCTGTAGCATTTGCTAAATCCTGGAAGAGGGAAACGGGTAGGGGCAGAGGAGAGGAATGCGGAGAGGTGCCTCCACCACCCAATTATTTTCTCTGCCAAAGCTACAGATGCAAACGATAGTCACAGAACCACAGATCTGGGGACCTAGTTCTGGTTTCCTAGGTCGGCCTCATTTTACAGTGGAGAAGGTGAACACCTGTATAGGTTCCGACTCCATGCCACCCTGGGTCCCATGGGGAATGGCAGGTGTGGTGGAGAGTGTGGTGGAGGTGGAGAGGGGCAGGAGGTGGCACCAACTGTTTAATCAGGCTTATTAGCATTTCTGCATTCCAGGCAGAAATACTGCTGGCTATTCTCAAGGGAGAATAATGCTACATTTGTCTGATGTGACCCTCACAATAACCCTATTATTATTTAATAGATGAGGAAACTGGGACTTGCAATGCTAGATCGATGGTTCTCTAAGCATCAGTTCATCTGGAAGGCTTGTGAGGACAGACTTCTGGGCCCTGCCCCCAGAGTTTCTGATTCTGCCGGTCTGAGGTGGAGCCCAAGAATTTGTATTTCTGACAAGTTCCTGGGTGGTACTGATGCTGTTGATCTGGGGTTGGCAGGTAGCTAGTAGAAAAGAGTGGGATGGAGCTGGGATTAAAATCCAAACCCAGTGTGCTACACTCAACTACTCAGCCACACTTCCTCCTGGGGCATCCCTTACACTGGGGGGTCAAATGGTAATGTCCCTATGAACTCAGAATCTGTTTGCTAGCAACGAATGGGTCTGATTTCTTTAATATTGCTGGCTCAGGTTTTGACAGGTCCATAGCTAGTCATGCTAACATTTATTCATTCATTTATCTCATTAATGTACTCACCTTTCCTTTGAGCAAACATACTGAGCACCTACTATAGCCTACGTGTTCAGTAAAAATGCTGTGTTGGGCTTCTGGAGCTAAAGACGAACAAAACACAGTTCATGGCCAATAGCAGGGCACGGTGTGTGTGGGGAAGGGCAGGGAGGAGATATGTGGCCAGATCTTGACCAAATGCCTCAATGGATGCCACTAATAAAACCACAAAAAGTAGAAAAGAGGGAGAGGCATCCAGGAGAAGGTGACCTCTCAACCCTGGGGATGAGTCAGAGGGAGGGAACAGGGGGAAGGGTAGGATAGGAGGCAGAGGGAAAAATCTGTGCACAAAATTACAGCTAGCCAGGAGCAATAAGTTCTAGTGTTCTATACCACAATAGGATGACTGTCCATGACTCTAGTTAACAAATATATATACATATGTCTTCAAATAGCCAGAAAGCGGATACTAATATTCCCAACACAAAGAAAGAATGCTGGAGATGATGGATATGCTAATTGCCCTGACCTGATTACTATGCATTATATAAATCAAAACATCACTGTGTACCCCAGGAATATGTACAATTATTGTGTGTCTATAATAAAATACCCAGACACAAGCCTGCAATCTTTGTCGTTCCTTTCCACATACTCTGTCCTCTTGTCCAACTAATTGTGAGAAGAGTTCTTTGCCTGGAACCTGTCTCAGAGTCTACAGAGAGAACTCAGGGGTTCTGTGATCTTGGATGGGAAAGTTATATTTTTACATTCATTAATGTTTACAGAAATTTAGTGTTTCCTCTAGTTCTGAATGTAAGCAACAAACCACAGTAGAATTAGCAGTTCCACAGTACCTGTGACTTTGTCACCATCAGAAATCACAGATATTTTCATACCAGTTACAGTTGTTGCAGAGATCTCAAAATCCTATTTGTGCTCATCACTACTTTAAAATTATAGCAGTGAAACTGGTGGCGAGATCTCGTTATTTAATTTGTTAATAAACATACATTACTGATCACATTTTTAAAAAATGATATGCAAGTGCCCAGAGATCTCAAATGGCAGCCCCATGCAGACACTATTTCAGGTGTTAGTTTTTACACAGGGAAGGGAGAGTGATGAGCGTGAGCGGAAAGGCTTGCAGCCACCTTCATAGAAAAGACCTGTAAGTGGCCGGGCGTGGTGGCTCACACCTGTAATCCCAGCACTTTGGGAGGCTGAGGCGGGCGGATCACAAGGTCAGGAGATAGAGACCATCCTGGCTAACACGGTGAAACCCCGTCTCTACTAAAAATCTAAAAAATTAGCCGGGCGTGGTGGTGGGCGCCTGTAGTCCCAGCTACTGGGGAGGCTGAGGCAGGAGAATGGCGTGAACCCGGCAGGCGAAGCTTGCAGTAAGCCGAGATTGCGCCACTGCACTCCAGCCTGGGCGACAGAGTGAGACTCTGTCTCACAAAAAAAAAAAAAAAAGAAAAAGAAAAAGAAAAGACCTGTAAGCTGAGGGCACTGGGGAGCCCTAGGCGAATTTGATGCAAGGATCAGGTCTGAAAGGCTGGAGGATGGAAAGAGGATAGGAGGGTGCCAGGCTGGGAGCCCAAGGCCATTGCCATAAAAAGGTAGCAGTGGGGTGGGAGGGAGCTACAGACATGGGTGCTGGCAGGTGTGGGGGCTGGGACAAGAGGGTTCAAAGGGGCACTGAGACTTCCAGTTTGCTCAGCTAGGTCGTGGGGTGGGAGGCTGAGGGATTGGGGCTGGTTGGTGGAGGAAGGATAAGAGAGTGATCTTGTACCTTTGCAGGGCTCTTTATGGCTCAAGAATTCCCAACCCCAGGACTCAAGATACTGTGAGTGTCTGCCAGTTTCCCAGGGGCTACAAAATAGCCCACAGCCCACTTACCTTTGGTGGGGCCACTTCACTTCCCACCCATGTTGCTGAGACTGAGATATTCCAAAGGCCTTTGGAAGTCATCAAGATCCCTAGAAATTTTAGTTGGCATTGACTCGCCACCTCCTCCTCTTTCCCCTTAAAAGAAGATCCTGTGAGAGCTGCGGGTGGGGAGAGTCTAGCCCTCGAGGAGGTTAGGTGCAACCGTGCTACGGTCCAGCCTTCCTCTGAGGTTAGGTACGCCCATGCCACTGATGGGGAAACGGAGGCAGGACAACTCGTTAGGGGTAGAAGCAAGTTTCCCAAGGCCCAGGGCTGGGCCTCCATGGGTTTTTATGGTTTTTACTGAAAAGGCAGGGAGGAGAAAGCTTGGATGGCTGCGGTTACAGCTAGGGTAGGAGAGTGGGAGTGGGTGCCTGGACGGAGAGAATAGAGCAGGCCCTGGGGGCCATGGAGGGAAAGGGTAATTTAAAAGAAATCCTGCAGGGCAAGGGAGAGGCGCCCTGGGATTTGGCCTTAGTGCCAGGGAGGCGGCGGAAGAGTCTTACCTTGACCCGGTCCAGCACCACCAGAGGCCCGTTCACGCTGCACACAGTCCTGTAGGCTGGGGGAGGGGCAGGGGTGAGGAGGGGTCTCACCCCAAACACCTGCTCACACACACAGAGGCATCCTCCGCCTTCCCTTCCTCTCCACACCCCACCTCCTTCCCAGCCTGGGCCGTCAGGGTCATTAGCTGTGACAGGGCCAGCCACCATTGCTGTAAGGGTCATGCCCCTGCCCGCAGGGCCCCCGCTGCTCGGACACCTGCAGGAGGCTGGGGGAGGGCCGGGCAGAGGGCAGAGGCCTCCTCAGAGTCCGCCCCCATCACACAGAGGCCTCTCATCCCTGGGGCTGCTTCCCCTCTGGCTTCCACCCCCACCTCACCCACTCCATCCTCTCTCACTCCAAACATTTTCCAAAAGTTCCCGGCCCCCGGCTGTGGCCGAAAAGTGCCCTCCTCTGCCCTCACCAGGACTGTGTGTGTGTGGTGTGTAGGGGGTGCAGGTGTCAGTGAGAAAAACCAAATGGGGCTTCTGCTCTCATCACAAGGTTTCTGGACTCCCCAGGCTCACTGGGTGCTCAGCATGGGATGGGAGGGAGTGCAAAGGCAGGGGAAGGAGGGAAATGCCTGCAGATGTGGCAGCTGCAGAGACCCACACATGGGAAATGAGCTCAGCTTGCACAGGGAATTGGGTTAGATGTCAAGAAACACTTCCAAACTCCCATAGAAGAAGCTGTGGACTGGCAGGAGGCAAGCGTAGTTTTGGTTCTGCTAGAGGCTGGCTGAGAGACCTGGGACAATCCCTTGCCCATAGTCCTGGGATACCAGTGCCCTTCTCTGGGGTTCTTGTGATGCACCAATGAGATGAGACACCTGAAATGAAGGCACTTGGCAAGGTGGGCATAGGGCCTGTGAGGCCACTGGGTCAGTCACAGGCTGGCAGGATGCAGAGGGGAGTGGCCCAACCCCTCTTTCACAGGCAAGGAAAATGGGGCCCAGAAGTGTGAGAAGCCTTGGCCAGGGCCACACAGCACATCTGTGGCAGAGCTGGAGCTGGGACCCCGCCTTGTGCTTCTTGCTGGACCACACTGGTTCTCGGCTCACTTACCCTCCTGCTTTGGACAAGCCTGGCCCCAAGCCACCACATGCCAAAGAAAAACCAGAAGTCCCTCCCCTTCCCAATCTGGATATCTGTGGTCAAACTTCTTATTTTTGTTTGATCTAAGCTCTTTTCACCAGGACTTAAACTAGGAAGACCGACTGGGCACAATGATTCTTGCACAGATCTTTACAAGGATCCTCCAAGTGTAAGAACCATTTGGAAAACTCTGGGCCTCGAGGACAGCCAGAGATGACAAGTTCAACTTGCACTTTGCTGTAGCAGGGGAACTCCCTCAGTTCCCTGCCTTCAAACCTACCTTACAGACCTGACTGGCCTGCACCTGAGCCACCCTCTTTTTCCTTCCTATTCCCACCAAGGAGGTGTCCCTGCTTCCTTCATAGCGGGTCCTTCCTCTGCACTGGGAAACAGGCTCTAGAGATGACTCCATGGGGTGAAGGACCAGAGCCTCCTTGCCTCTCTCTCTCTCTTTCCTCTCTTCCCATGAAGCTCTGATGTTTCCAGTCCTAAAGAAACCTCGCTCAGTCCCAGTCCTTCTCCAGCTCCTCCCCTCACAAGCATGGCCCCCACTACTGGCTTTCCTTCCCCACCTTTCACCCTCTCCTTGGCCCTGTCAACTCTGGCTTCAGTGGTCTCTGATGCTATACTCAGAGCCCGGGCACACTGCCCTCTGGAAGATCTCCTCTGGGGCTGCCCATCAGTCTCCTCTGAAGACTCACACTCACACTCCTCACTGTCAGACCTTTGGGTGCCAGAGGACTTCAAGGCTTGGCCTGGCTCTCCACTTCTCCCTCTCCTTTCCTCTGAGATCTGCTTTCTTCCTTCCCTCCCCGCTTCCTTTCTTCAAGCATATCTACTGCATGGATGCCTTCTATGTACTAAGCGAGGCAAATGAAAGTGACAAATGAAAATATGAAGTGCCTACAGGCTAAAAGGATACAGAGCAAATAACATAATTACAAACTGCAGTGGGTGCTCCTAAGGGAAAGATCAGGATGGGTGAACGAGAGTGGGAGGGAAGACCAGACTGGGTGCGCTTGGAGGAAGCATCTTATGGGAAGAGCTGTTTGAGTTGAGCCTTCAGGGTCAATGGGTCGAGCCTCCCAGGGAGCTAGGGAAAGGGCACTTCTGGCAGAGGTGAGAAAGAACTCATTCAGGGCCTTCGGGGAACAGAAAGAGGGCAGTGGGCTGGCATGCACAGGCTCACTTCAGGTGCAGTAAGACCTGTCACCTCCAAGAGGGCAAGACATCATCTGTGGTGCTCATCGCGGTGTCCCACTTCGTGGAGTAGTGCCGGGAATATGGTACACACTAAAGAAATATTTGGACAGGTACAGTGGCTCACGCCTGTAGTCCCAGTGCTTTGGGAGGCTGAGGTGTATGGATTGCTTGAGCCCAGGAGTTTGAGACCAGCAATATGGTGAAGTCCCGTCTCTACAGAAAATTAAAAAATTAGCCGGGCACGGAGGAACATGCCTGTGGTCCTAGCTCTCAGGAGGCTGAGGTGGGAGGATCACCTGAGCCCAGGGAGGTTGAGGCTGCAGTGAGCTCCGATCATGCTATTACTGCACTCCAGCTTGGGTGACAGAGTAAGATCCTGTCAAGAAAGAAAAGAAAGAAAGAAAGAAGGAAAGAAAGAAAGAAAGAAAGAAAGAAAGAAAGAAAGAAAGAAAGAAAGAAAGAAAGAAAAGAAAAGAAAGAGAGAGAGAGAGAGAAAAAGGAAGGAAGGAAGGAAGGAAGGAAGGAAGGGAGGGAAGGAAAGAAAGAAAAAGAAATCTTTGCGGCTGGATTATGTTAACTCACCCCATCTGCTCCTTCCCATGCTTCCCACATCAGAACCGTTGTGTGTCCCCTCCTGACCTTCCCAAGCCTCCAAACCAAATGAGAGTCCTATCGTCCAGCCTAAAGGGTTGCACCCGTAGCACCAGTCATACGTCCTGAAAAGGCAGAGAGTAGAAGAGAAAGAGGATGCACTGGGCTAAGGGGTTGTTGGGCGTAGGAAGACTCCTCAACGAGAAAGGGTAGGAAACAGAGGCTTGGGCATTACCCTTCCCACCAATAAAAAAAAAACCTCTAAACAGCCACAGCACTCCCACACCCACATGGTGTTTGGATCAGACTGTCTGGATCGCTAGTGGATTGTGCAAGCAGGGGAATGCAGGGCAGGCAGGAGAGACCCTCATTTTTATAAGCCCCAGGGAGAGCTGGCATCTGGCATGCCACACCTGCCAAAGGGCTGCGCTGGGGGAAGAAAGCAATGATGAAAAGATGCAGGGTGGGTGGGCTGGATAGGGAGGTGGGGCTGTGGGAGGGGATGGGGCCCAAGGACCAGAAAAGTCCAGGGAATCATTTCTAATTCCACCGCCTCCGGAGACAAGTCTTTCAACTTCCTCCCTTCCTTCACAGCTGCTCCCCCACTTCACAACCCCTGTCATGTAGAATCCCCATTAACCCTGACATCCAGCAGCTCCACCTGGGAGTGGGGGCAGCAGCAGAGTGGTGATGGGGGACAGAGGATTAGGGGATCCACACAGCCCTTCCCTCTGGAGGAGGGGCTGGCCTGGAAGAGGCCTAGAGGCGGCTGCAAAGTACTTGCCGCAGGCCCTCTGGGAGTCAGATGCCTTCCCCGGCCAGGCCACTCTGGTGATCAGGGTGAGATATCAAAGCTCAACATCTTAGCACATCAGCCTCAGCTGTGAGTTGCCTTCCTGGGCTTCTCGCAGCTTCCAGGCCTGGCTCTGCGTGAACACATCGCTTCATAGCCTGGACCCTTCATTGCAGATAATCCACTTACGCGGCTGTTTCTGTTCAGCACTGGACTATGTACATCCTTCAAGGCCTTGCCCCTGACTGACTACGGCAGCCCACTGGGTCCTCTCCCGACTGCTGTCCCACAGTACTATAGACAGGGACCCTAGAGGGATGATGTCTCTCCCCTCAGATGTCTTAGAGCTCTGCCCCTCCGCCGTTAGGCCAGCCTGATCTTTTCTTCTAGGCTGTTCGGTTTGGACACAGCCAAAATGGGGGCTGAGCAACAGAGGTGTCCTTGACTGCAAGCCGGTCCTTTTGTTTGTATACTGCAGCCTCCACCTCCATATGTCCCTTGCATGGAGTGGCAAAACGAGGCCCAGAAAGTGGGCTAGTTTCTCGTAGGACGCGCCACAGTTCAGGACGGTATCCTGCAGCGCTCAGCGATTATGGCCACTCTGCAACCCTGGGATGTTCGCCTGGACCCTGGAGAAGGAAGCGGGTGCATTGCCACAGGCAGAGGGGCGCTCCTTCCATGGGCCTTCCAGAGACTTTGCCGACACTCCCTCCAGCTGCCCGGCCCACCCCCTCTCCATTGTCCTAGCTGACACTTTGGGTTGTGCTCCGGCCTTCTGGCTGGTGGAGCGCCTCTCTGCCCCCACCTCCCTACCGCCTTTTCTGTCAAAGGCTCAGCGGGGCTTCCGCGCGGCCCACTAATTAGCGCTGGCCCAGCCACACCTGCAGCGTCCTGGGAGAGGGCTGAGACAGGCGCCCATGCGTGAGGCCAGGGTGGGGGCAAGCCCAGGGCAGCAGGTCCCGCACCTCCTCCCCGATCCCGCTGAAGGGATTAGGGGAGGGAGGGCAGGGGCTGGAAGCTGAGGGCTCTTCAGCCCAAGACCCTGCTTGTTGGCACTCTCTCCGTGTAACTCCTTCCCCTTCCAGTTGAGGAAATCGAGGCGGGGAAGCAAAGCCAGTGGTTTGACACTCAAGCTCCTGGGGGATCTGCGGGGATCTGACCTGGCTTCATCCCTCCAACCAGGCTGCCAGCTTGTCCTTCCTGACCTTTGCTCCTGCTGGGCACCTCCACCTGCCAAGCCCAACATCTTCTGCCCAAACAGATGAAGCTCCAGGATACCTCCTCCCCGGCTGGGAGCCAAGGTCCTTGGGGAACAATTCTAGCTCCTCCACCCTTTCTGGTGTCTCCCCCTTTCTGGCCAGTCCTCTCTCAGCCACTGCAGTGAAATCACCCTTAAAGTCTCAGGCCTCTTTAGCCCACCTGCCCAGGGAAGGCAATGCCTCTTAAGTCACCTGGACTCATCTCCACCCATGGCTGAGCGAGCCCTGGGGACTCCTTGCCCTTAGCTCCCCCCTCCCCAGCTTTTCTGCCAGAGTTCTGTCTGGGAGTGCTTACAGACCCAGGGTAGGAGGCCAGGCTGGCGGGGAGACAGGCGGAGAGGGACAGAACAACCCTGCCTCCAGTGTACTGAGGGTGCAGCCCTAAATTTTCAAACCCTTGCCAGCCCTGCGCCTGTCCACAGGCCCCAGGGAGAACCCCCCCACCCCTCCCACCCTCAGAGCCTGAGGAGGAAGCAAGTGGGGTGGGGAGGGGATTGGGAGACACTGCAGATGAAGGGACACACCGAGGAATCTGAGCATGCCCCTGGGGCTGGGAGGGCATCTGGGCTGAGCTGAGGCTGGTCCCGTGCATCCTGTGAAGACACTCGATAGGCAGCAAAAGTAAAGGTGCTGGCAGCGAGCAGAGCCTAGAGGGGCTCCCCTGCACGGACCTTTGCTCTGGGTCCCTGTTGGGTTGTTGGGTGTGAACACATTTTCCTGGGTGGAGGCCATATACAGCCAGCATCGAGGGAGGCATGCAAACATGGGGTGGCGGGGGGGACACTGCCACCCCTGGGTTCCAGCCTGGGTCAGAATCTCCAGGGAATGTTGACTATAAATAAGGGGCTGGGTGGGAAGGAGCTGACAGGAGGTGGCTCCAGGCTTGGGCCATCCTACCCAGAGGAGTGTGGGGTTAGATGTTATCTATAGGGTCCCTGGGCATCAGGAGGTGGGAGCACATTCCAGGAAGAAGGAAAGCAGAGCATGAAGGTGCAGATCACACACCACGCTCGGCACCCAGCAGCTCCCCAGTGCCCACAGGGAGGAGGGACGGCCTGCAGGGAGTGGGGCTCATCACAACAGACTGGCAAGAGTCACACATCCTAGCTTAGGGCTCCAGGCCTGGGCTCTGGACCCAAGGGGGCCCAGTCACTGCATATTTTTGGGCCTAGGCGACCCTAACTTTGGTCTAGGGAGAATCTGGACCTCCTATCCTCCCCCAACCTCCATGGGGCAGGGCCTACAGGCCTTCCTTGAGAAATCTGACCCACCCCATTCTCACCATTTCTTCTTCGCTGGAATGTGCTCCACCCTCAGCACCTGCCTCAGGCCTCAGGAGGTGCCCCACACCCCAGGGCTCTCCTCCCATGCGCCCCTGGGCCCCTTTGCTCTGATTTCACCCCTCAGCTACCCTCTGAGTTCACGCCACCTCCTCTCCTGGCCTGGATAGTAACAGAGGAACGGAGGGAGGTGGGGTGGCTGTCAGGCTCACTTCCCCTCACATCACACTCCCTGTTAGGAGCCTCTGGCTCTGCATAGCTGTGGCGGCCACGCTGGTTTACTCCAGTGAGCCTCTGGCTCTGCATAGCTGTGGCGGGCCACGCTGGTTTACTCCAGTGAGCAGGGCGGCCTGAGAATTCACCAGGCCAGGGAGAGTGACCTTGGACAAGGAGATGCAGGGGTTCCTTTTGGTCCTCTGGACCTTGCCCCAGACATCTGGGCCACCCTTGCAGGACAGGCACAGGAGCCACACGTAGGGCCTCCCCTCTGAAATTGACAAGGGTACATCCCAGCGCCTGTGGACACTTCCATGCCTCAAACCTGGATACTCGTTCTTATCCCAGCTGTACACACTCTCACCTTACTCAGATATATGACCCTGCCGGAACACATACACACGTGCTCTCTCCATAAGCCCACATGCACACACATACATCACACCTAAGTGCACACACACACACCTTTGCCCTGAGTGCATAAGCATGCTGTCACACATTTCCTCACCCCAAGTGAAGGTGGGAGCACCCCCTAGACACATGCTCCTACCTGCTTATGCACACAGGCACCTCCCCAGTCGGGAGCAGAACATGACATGCACCCATTGATGTGATGCACACAAGGCACCTATTTCCTCAGGCTGAGAGTGCTGACACTCTACACTGCCACACACGCCCCTCCAAGTACACTTAATCACACCCCGCCTCACGCTGAGTGCTTGGGTGCACGCTCCTCACACAGGCACGTTTACACAAGAGCAGGTGCACAGCACACCCCACTCTCAAGGGCAACTGGAAGCTGTCTCTGGACTTGGGGTGTTACGGCAGGATTGGGCTGATGACAGCTATTCCCCAGCCCCTCTTCTGGGGTAGGCTGGGCTGGGGACCTGCAACCCCTCACCTGCAGAGGTGGCCCCTGGTCCAGGTGGCCCCACGGTGTCACTCTGCTGGACAGAGAGCCCTCCAAGTCTCCCCAGGTCTTGGGTCCTCCTCCTTTTCTGAGGCCAGAAGCAGAGCCAGGGAATCTGGCAGCCCACCCCAGCTCCCCACCCTGACCTCACCCACCATGGTGGAGGGGCTACTCACTGACACGGGGGTGGGTGATGTAGTTTCGGGTGACTGCCTGCATGTGCTCTCGGGCTGCGCCTAGGTTGCAGCCACTGCTGGGGAGCCCCCCAGGCCTGCTGTCTATCTCCATGGCCATGGTGCAGTGCCCGGCTGGGAGCCCAGTGCCTGAGCCTGCTGCTGGTGGCAGCTCTGAGACCTCAGGTCCAGCTGGAGCTGGAGAGAGCCGCTCAGCCTTCCCCTGCGGCCACCCCTCCCCTCTCCCCTCCCTTCCCTCTCCTCCTCCTCTAGGTTGACAGTAAACAAGGAAGCCTCGGGCTCTGGCTCCCAAGCTTTCCTCACACTGAGTTGTGCAGGTCTGGGAGGGGCACCGGTCACCTGGGAGCTGCAGGATGTGGAGGGAGAAGGGCAGAGGGGAGGGCTGGCTTTTTCCTGCTTCTGTGCTAGGCGGTCCCTCCCCGCCAACCCTAAACTGTGTGAATTCAGTTCCTCCCCCTGGACCTTCAGGTGCTGTCAACATTCCCACACTCGTCCCTCAGCACAGCTCTTTCTGGTCTCTCCACACCCAACTTCTGGCAGGCTGCCCTCTCTTCACTGTTCTCGCAACCTGACCTCACCCTGCACTCCTTGCCCTGACTATACCTGGATACTTCTTCCCCGCACAATTCCATCGTCATCTTTTTGAACATCTGTAGAGAATTATTTCCTGGTCAGCCTCAGTTCTGCCTCCTACATGAAGCCTTCTCTGGATTCTCTAGCAGCCAAGATTTACTAAACATCTAGCCTCTTTCCTAAGTCATGCCCTTTAGGAGAGGCCTCTCTTGTCCCTGCCACTGGGCTGTGAGCCCCCAAAAGCTGAGCCTGTGTCTCCACCCACAGACCTGGGTCTCCTGAAGCCTGTCTGTCTCATTTTATTGAGAGATCTTGAGAACGAGGGCTGGTCTCTCTCCATCTGATCGTAGAACCAGGTCTCATCTTCTTACATTCACCTCCAGAGTTCTGTACAGCAGGCCTGCCCTGACCTTTCCAGTCCAGGTCAGAAAGTAAAATAGAGGTCCCTGTATCGTATAACTAAATACCTGGAGTTATAAATCAAGCTATGTGCACAGCCTGGCCTGGGTTCCACCCAAGACCTCACCACTCCTTCCCAAGAACTCTCTTTGTGTCATGAAACTAAGAGTTGTGGTTTCTCCTGGTGAGTGGAGTGTGGTACAGGTCCACTGGGCAAGGCAGGGTGGACCCTGGATGGTAGCTGGACCTGCCCAACCCAAGGTCTTCCGGTCACCCCCATGCCTCATTCTAGACTCAGGATTTCTGCATTTCTAAGCTCCTCCCCAAACCATACCACTGAGCAGAGGGTAGGGCAGAAGTATGTTTGTCTAGGGATCACTGTCCCCAAGCACCCACTCCAGGTGACTCAGGACAGCCAATCTGAAACCAAAGCAGTGGCTACTATGTTTCTCAGAGCAGACTGGAGGAGACTGTGCTTGTTATTTCTGTTCACAGAGTCAAAATCTGACCCCGCATCCTCCCGCCTGAGGACCCATTTCAGGTCTCTGGTTCCTGTCTCGTAATGCCCATCCTTTCAAAGAACTCTCCTGTGGAGGGCGGGGGTGGGTGTGACCACCAAGGAGCAGCACGAGGAAGATCTTTGTGGTGATGGAACAGGTCTGCATCTGGATTGCAGTGGTGAGTCCACGAATCTATAAAATGACATGGCACTATGCACACACATGGTACCAATGTCAATTTCCTGGTTTTGATATTGTACGATAGGGAAGATGAAGCTTATCTGTCTCATACGATTGAGTTCCTGCCAATGGAGGGAACTTCTCTGTCCTATCTCTGCAGCTTCCTGTAAATCTACAATTACTACAAAATAAAAAGTTAAATAAAAGGGTCTTGAGCAAGACTCTTAAATTTAACTTTTAAAAATTTTATATTGTTTGAGCAATATAAAATATATACATTATATATATATATTTTGAGACAGAGTCTCCCTCTGTTGTCAGGCTGGAGTGCAGAGGCATGATTTCAGCTCACTGCAGCCTCCGCCTCCTGCGTTCAAGCGATTCTCCTGCCTCAGCCTCTTGAGTGGCTGAGATTGTAGGTGCCTGCCACCACGCCCAGCTAGTTTTTGTATTTTTTGTGGAGATGGGGTTTCACTGTGTTGGCCAGGCTGTGTGTATATATATTCTAAAGGGTTTCATGTTGCAGTCTGTGATGGGTAGGCCCACTCTGAACACCTGGACTCTTGCTTGCATTTACCTTTGATGCCCTCTCTCCCTCTCTCTCGACCTGGTCTCACCTTTCATCATTCACCCTCTTCAACGTGACAATGTTTCCCTCTCTCAAGTATTTTTTATGTTTGAAAGAGAGTTTGTAAAGGGCAACATTTAACCAAAGAATTCGTGTTGGTGCCATGGGCCTCTATTGAGTGGGAGTCAGGTGCCTGCTGACCCACACATGTGAGTGCCCTGACCCCCAGAATCCCAGTTTCTGCCCCCTCCCATCTGAGATCCCTCTGACTCTAAGCCCATTTTCCCTTCCAGTGACAAGAGGGATAAAAGAGATTGAGGGGTAAGTAGTTGTGCTGTGGGCGCTGTTTCCCTTCTTGTCATTGTTTTCCTTTTATTTCAGTGAGAGACACACACACGCACACCACTCACGCACACAAGCTGCGGGACCAAGGCCGTTTGGTCTTGAGTGTCTGAGCTGGGGGGCAGGTGGGGAGGAGTGCGAGGCTGCTGCCCCTCCTCTCCGGGGCCTGCTCAGTGCAGTCCGCTGGGGCACAGGAGGCTGGGAAGGTGCTGTGCTCAGGACTCAGTGTCACAGGGTAGGAGTCTTAAGTGTTAGTTTTCTTGCCGCTGCCGGCGCTGCCCACTTTCCGTTCTAGCCAGCTGTATGGCTCGAAGGCCGAGGAACCCAGTTCGTAGCCAGCAGGCAGGTCCAGCAGTGGGGCCGAGGAAAAGCAGACAGCTGGCAGAGGGGGCGGCAGCGGGGGGGAAGCCGAGGCCGAGGGCAGCGGGTTGAGGCGTGGAGAGGAGTTCCTGGGGTCACCTAAGGAGGTGCCCCTGTGGCTGGCAGGTAGGCCTGGCAGGCTAGGGGTCAGCGCCAGGAGGCTGGGGGCCCTGGGCACAGAGAGCAGCCGGCCCTGCTCCAGCAGCCGCAGAATGTTGGAGGTAGCAAAGGCCTCGGAGGCTGAGGAGGACGCCCGCTTCTCCAGGTCTCTGCTCTGGTCTTTCTTCTGCTTGGTGCGGCGGTTCTGGAACCAGACCTTCACCTTGGGGTGGGGGAGGGGTTGTCAAGGAGGGAGATGGGACAGGCGAAGCAAAGTGGGGGCAGGCAGGAGGAGGAGAGGAGAGGAAGGGCATGGGTAGGGCAGGTGGTGGATGGGGTGGGGCAGGGTGTGAGGGTGGAGCGAAGAAGGGCATGGATGGGGCAGGTGGTGGATGGGGTGGGGCAGGGTGTGAGGGTGGAGAGAGGAAGGGCATGGGTGGGGCAGATGGTGGATGGGGTGGGGCAGGGTGTGGGGGTGGGGCAGGGTGTGAGGGTGGAGCAGGAGGGAAAGAAGAGCAGATTGTTGTTAGGGTCTCCCCACAACCAGCCTGCTCTAGACCAACTGATTAGGGACTCTGGTCCCCCAAATTATGGAGGCCCCTCTACTGCTAAACTGACTCTGGCCTAGGATGGAGGAACGGATTGACAGACAGAGGATGGAGTTTGGGGGTACAACTGATGTTCTCCTCTTGACCCACATGCCCTTGGCTCAAAGTCAAGTTCACGGCCTCAGCCACCATTTATGTGCTGGTAATTCCAACTCTACCTCAAGCCCAGGAGTCTGAACTGAGATCCAGGCCACGTATCCACCTGCCTGCTAGACATCTCCCCATGGATATCTCAAAAAACACCCCAAACCCCACATGTGCAGCTCTGTCCTCCAAACAGAGGCTTCGCATGTTCCCTCTTCCATCATGGCCGCCTCCACTCACCTATGCAGGAGCCCCTCTCCCCGCTCCCTAGAGCAGACCCTCCTCTCTTCCTTTGTTCTCTCTGACCTGGACCATGGCACTGTCTCTACAGAAGCACCTCTCGACCCTGGCTGCCCATGAGAACCTGGGGAGCTTTAAGACCCTAGTTCACTTCTCACCTTGGACCAATAAACTCAGAACAGGGGAGCCTGGGACCCAGACTCTACTAGTTTTTAAAGCTCACCAGGTGGTTCCAAGGTGAAGAAACTGGTGTTTTAAAGGTGTCTCTGCCCCAGGTCTAAACTGTAACATTTAGAGGGCTTGGGGCAAGAGAAAAAATGGAAGCCTCTGGCTCATGGCCCACCCTGGCTCTGATCCACACGTGTGTGGCTGCCCCAGCCTGTTCACACTCTGCAAATAACCCCGCATTGGCTGCTTCTTGGGCCTGGGGTGCTGAATAATGTCTGTGGTCTGCCCTTGGGAGGACTGACCCTGGAGAGGCCCAGACAGGTGCTGGATGTGGGCTCAGGGCCATTTGGCAGGGAATTCTGAAACTGGACACTTTGGTGGCAGGGATGGGTGGTCTCGAAGGTGGGCACAGGCTTCTGGCAGGCTAGACCCCTTGGCTTTGCAGAGTCCTTATCATGTAGTGGGGGGGCACGGCCAGAGGAGGGGCCAGATTCCTGTCTGAGGACGGTGAGGCCTCTGCCTCCATGCTGGCTGCTGCTGCCTTTGGAGGGAGCTCTTTCTAACCTGATCTGACCGTTGCCCGGTTTGAAGTTTTTAGCAGCACCCTCCCGCCCCATCACCTATAAAGGCCAAGTTTCTCAATGTGACACCAAGTGTGACTGGATGTGGCAGGTTGTTGAGGGGGACTTCTGTTGGCCACACAAAGCTGAGGACACTGTGGTGCCACAGTCTGAAGAGAGTCACCAGCATCATGGAAGAGGTCTTTTTCAGGGCCTCTGAGAGGAGGCAGAACTGGCCCTGCCCCTACCACTCAGCACCCAGTGCTCCAACCCCCTTCCTAGTCTACGTGAGGAAAGGGAACTGGGCAGGAAGCTCAGGCTCAGTCCCCTGGGGGCCACAGAACCTCATGGGAGGAAGGGTGTGCTGCCCCACAGACACAAGTTGGGGGAGGGCCCAAAAGAATCACTTGTAGGCACTAGGAGAGACTGGCATTCATGCCCCAGTCCAGAAACTCATCAGGCCACAGCACCTACAGGCCCATGTCATGGGGGCCACCATGGGAGGACCCAGAGTTGTTTCCCTGGGAACACAGAGGCCAACCCTTCTCCTCACCTGGAGCTGGGGCAGGTGTACCAGGAGGGAGGTTGAGAACCGTGGAGGGGAGGGCCCAATAAGAAAAGGTCAGGAAGACCTTGCTGGTCCCTTCCTGTAAGGAAGGTTTTGAGAAGGTGCCAAGAAATGGGTGGAGGAGGAGGCTGGAGCCAGAGGGTTGCCCAGGTTAAGAAGACAGGCAGAACCAAGGCAGACTAGGCCACCTTGGCCATGCCAGACATCACCACCTCCTAGGAGTGACTGGCCCTCCAGCAAAGGCCTTCAGAAAGTGAGGCCTGGGTGCCTCCCCTCCTCACACCAGAAGATGTCCAGTCTTTTAAAAATATCTCCGCCTCCTTGAAGCCACCCTCTACCCTCTGATCCTGGAGGAGGTGGCTGTTGGGGGAAGAGGGAGCAAGTGACTGAGACAGATCACAATCCCCTCCAGAGGCTGCACTGGGAGGAGGCAGAGTGGGCAGGGGTCCTTTCGTAGTTCTTCAGCAGGATGATTGCGTGTTCATGCTCCTATGTGAGATGTGCTTTCCTCAAACCTCAAACCTTGCTGGCAAGCAGTGAGTCAAGGCTGTTCTGAGTGGGGAAGCAGTGTGGGGCTTCAGGAGAAGATGAGATTTAAACTAGATGTGAGCTTGGTGTTTTGAAGGACATTGGATTGAGTTTCTTTCTTTATTTTTGTTTTTAGAGACAAAGTGTTGGTTTTCTGCCCAGGCTGGAGAGCACTGGTGTGATGAGAGCTCACTGCAGCCTCAAAATCCTGGCGTCAAGCGATCCTCTTGCCTCAGCCTCCCAAGTTCTGGGACTATAGGTGCACACCACCGCACCTGGCGGACACAGATTCAATAACCAAAAATGACCAGAAAGTTATGGGATCTACTTGAGGTTGATTGCTTCCTTTATGTGTTCATTCACTCATCAGATATACACTGAGGCCCAGGGAATCAGCAGTGAACAAAGCCGAGTGAATCCTTGCCATGTGGAGTGGGCAGTGGAGTTGGGGAGGCAGAGGATGAACAACAAACACAAACAAGCCTATCTGTCAATTGGCAACAAGGACTTTGAGCCGTGTTTCTCAAATTATTTGAGGTGAGGACCATTTATTAAGTGTCCAATTTTGTTGAGGACCAATACTTTAAAAAAATACAATTAAAATGAATTACTGGAAAGATTACTATATACATTTTTTTTTTTTTTTGAGATGGAGTCTCACTCTGTAGCCCAGGCTGGAGTGCAGTGGCACGATCTCGGCTCACTGCAACCTCCACCTCTGGGGTTCAAGTGATTCTCCTGCCTCAGCCTCCTGAGTAGCTGGGATTATAGGCGTGTGCCATCACACCCAGCTAATTTTTGTATTTTTAGTAGAGACAGGGTTTCACCATGTTGGCCAGGCTGGTCTTGAACTCCTGACCTCATGATCTGCCCACCTCAGCCTCCTAAAGTGCTGGTATTACAGGCATGAGCCACTGCACCAGGCCTTTTCTAAATACCTATTGTCTATTTCTGTACTTACCGTGTCATAGACAGGTAACAGTTTATGGGCTGGCAGTGGCCCAAGGGTCATACTCTGGGGGGCACTGCTTTAGAGAAAGGTGGCAGGATAGCAGACAGGAAGGAGCGGGGGTGACTATTTTGTTAATGGAATGACACATGCAGCCTCCCTGAAGAGGGGACATTTGAAGAAGATACCAGTAAGGGATGGTCAAGGGAGATTCAGCCAAACCTAGCTAAAGGCAGTGACTGGAAAGAAGAAAATCCTTTCCTATTTGTCACCTCTGGAATCTGACTGCTGAGGGAAGCAGTCCCACCAGATCCTCAAGGACCATAGCGCTGCACACTGCTGCATTCCCTGTCCCTGCTGGGAAGCTTCCTGACCTCTTAGCCAAGCCAGCACCTCCCCGTCCTAGGACGTGAAGCCAGGCACCACCTCCAGGAACCCCTGAGCCTCAGTGTCTCATCTTTAACATGGGGACAATAATACTTGGCTATTGCAGAGATGAAAGAAGAAAACCCATTGAGGGGGCTTAGCATCATGCCTGGCCCACAGGAAATGTGGGTAGTTATTTATCGCTTGCTTTCTTTGTTTCTAGCTCTGTTTCTGAACTAGAGGGAGAGGAGACACAGATGTCATGATTCTGGTCCTTGGGAAGCTGAAGGTCTAGTGGGGGAGTGGCACTAACTCATTGCCGACAAACAGAGGGCAATTCGTACTCAGGGAGTGGCAGTAACGGGGTGTGACAGATGAATGACCAGGCATTTGCAAGGTGCTCTCCCACATATCCCATCTTCCTGCAGCTCTGAGTGTAGCAAGGAGAGGTGGGTGTGAGCTGGTGATGGGTTTGGGCATCTCCTGAGAAGGTGAGCCTGGACTCTAGGAGAGGAGAAGTCAGAGGCAGATGGAGCAGGGGCTGGGACCAGGGGTGCTTGTTTCTTGGCCACATATGGGCTAGGTCAGGAATTCTCAAACTTGGCTGCACATTGGAATTTTCTGGGACAATGTCCAGGCCTCATTCCACACCCATATTAAATCAGAATCTCTAGGGAATGGGGCTGAGGCCTGAGTATTCTTCTAAAGCTCTGTGGGTGATTCTAATGTGCTTCCCAGCATTGCAAACTTCAAGAGCAGGAGTAAGAAGGCTCAACTCTCTACTTCCCACCATCAATCCCATCAGGCCCATCAGGCCGTAACAGGTAGGTTCATAAGGTCCTGCAAATGTTGTCTCTCTGTCTCTCTGAAGAACAGACAGGCTCAGAACCCTCTGAATGTGTCCCTCCTCCCCCAGGAGGCCTTCATTTCCACCTCCGGGTCATCCTCTTCTCAAGGTTAAATCCAAAGTGATCCGTCCTTTTCCGCTTCTGGGAAACCATTCCTAGCCAACTTCACAGGGCGGCGAGGCCAGCACGCCTCTCCCCTCACCTGCTCAGTGCACCTTCTGGGCTGTCTCCCTCCTCTGTCTTCTCAGGGCCCTGTGTGACCTCCTGGAGGCTGTCATCTTGACTCCCTGGGACTCAGTGAGTGCTTGGTGCCTGCCCTGCCCGCCTCCCGATCTCTTGCTGGGCCACACTGTGACCCATGGCCCCGCCCCGCTCCCTGATGTCTTGCTAGGCCACACTGTGACCCACAGCTGCGCACCAGGGGATGGGCATGGTTTCCACTTGGCTGCCAGGACTACAGAGGAATTTTCCAGGAGATTACCCACCAGCTTCTTTGGGATCATGGTCAGTATTAAATTCCAAGATTCATTGTTGATCTGGAAATGGCATTCTTCTTTTAAAGACTGTTTCCTGTGACCATGGGCCCATACTTAATCTGAGGTGAGCGGTATCTGTGTATCTAGGATGGCCTGGTTTTTGTAATCTGCACTGGAAAGGTATAATCTATTCTGCTGTTCTGGAAGAAGCCATCTGGGGCACAGGCATCAAGCATGAGGCTGAGGACAATGCTGAAGGGCTGGACCAGCTCTTATCCAAGCTAAGTGGGCATCCCGGGGGCATACTGGGACTTGGCAGTTTGTTCTCCGCCTGACTCCTGGGCTCCTGGCCCTAAGAACGTCCTCCAGGCCAGCTGCAGGAGGGGAGTCCTGAGCCAGCCTCTCACCTTCCCTTCCTCTGCAGCCACATCCTCTTATGTCCTGCTCGGACCCTGGTACTCCGGTCATTCATTCAGCAACACAGAAATATCAAGCATTTGATGCAAGCCAGGCATTGCCAGGTGCTGAAAAAACAAAGATAAATAAAACTCCATTTTGACCCTCTTGGCTGTCAGGCACTAGCAGGGTGGGTCATGGGCAAGCAGTAAGTGTTATGGTATGGTAAGTGTTTTGGTTGAAGTAGCAGACAATATAGTGGAGAATCAGAGGTCAGACAGCCCCTAATTCAATTCTGGTTCCCTTACTAGCTAGATGACTTAGGACAAGTTACTTAACTTCTTGGTGCCTCAGTTTCCCCATCAGTAAAACAGGGTTCATAACTCTTCCTCATAGTTTTGTTGTAATGACTCCGTAGGCTAATAATCATGGACTTAGTAAAGTGCCTGGCAGATGATGAAGTCTTTTTTTTTTTTTGAGATGGGGTTTACTCTGTCGCCCAGGCTGGAGTGCAGCGGCACAATCTCGGCTCACTGCAAGCTCCGCCTCCCGGGTTCACGCCATTGTCCTGCCTCAGCCTCTCAAGTAGCTGGGACTACAGGCGCCTGCCACCACGCCTGGCTAATTTTTTGTAATTTTAGTAGGATGGGGTTTCACCGTATTAGCCAGGATGGTCTCAGTCTCCTGACCTTGTGATCCGCCTGCCTCGGCCTCGCAAAGTGCTGGGATTATAGGCGTGAGCCACCGTGCCCAGCCGATGATAAAGTCTTTTAAGCAACATGGTGATCACATCTGGTCAAATTTGCTCACTTTTCCGTAAGCCAGTGATTCTCAGACATCACTGTGCACCTGGAATGAAAAGTATATAGGTTGTGGGGTCTTCCCTAGAAATCTGACTGGGAACCTCTGGGCTGAGGGTGGCACAGGCATCTGTATTTTACCCCAGGGGAGCTGTACGTACAGCTGGTCTCCAGAGCATACCTTGAGAAATGCTGCTTTAATCAAACACCAAACTTTCTTTTTTAAACAAAGCATGGTGACAAGGTGTATCAGAATGTTTCTAAAATTAAGGAGAACTGGACTAAATGGGGCTGTCCCTGTTCTCCAACATGAGAAGAGCTTTGAGTGCATGCTACTGTTGGGCTGATAAAGGTGGGCAGAGGGTTCTTTTGTAGTCTCAAGAGAGAGATTCCTCTGAGGCTGCCCCTGCTCTCCAGGGCAGCCATGCACAGCCTCTATTTCACAGCCATGGAGTCTGGGCAAGGCTGGGACGGAGGTCAGCTGCACTGTGTCTTGCTCACTGTTCCTACTGTGGTGGACTCTTTATCCTGCAGAGCCCTGTGGGTGGTGGGGAGCCAAGGAAAGGGCTTCCCCATTCTGCCTGCCCAATCCTGTAAGTGGGCTTCTGATTTAAATCTGCAGACAACTCAACTGAATTGGGCATGCTAGATTATAAAAAGAGACTAGCCATGGAAATGGGCCCTGAGCAAGCTCTGTGTTTTCTCTGCCTGAATTGGAACCATGCCTGGGTCCTCTGAGTATCCAGGGAAGAAGGTAGAGATGCTGTTTGGCAGAAGGAAGAGAAGAGAAAAAAGAGAGAAGAGAAGAGATAAGAAGAGAGAAGAGAGGAGAGGAGGAGAGGAGAAACAGAGAGAGAAGCAGGTATTTTGGAGAGCAGTTGGAGTGCATATTCAGCAGAGCACTGGGAGGAAGGTCTGTGAGCAGCTGGTGCTGAATCTGTTGGGCCCAAAAGAACCTTTGGCTTTCAGTCTCTTCCAATTCCTGGCTACACCGTGGTTCCCGTTATTGAATTTCCACAAGGCTATGGCTTCTGTTTTTATCCCTGGGGAGACCACCCATTATCTGAGGGCACCTGAAGGAATTTCTTATCTTTTCCCCCAAAAGAGCTCTGACAGAGACTCTCAGATAACTTAACTTAAATCAGAGAAAAACCAGTCCTCCCCAAAATCTGACATGCCTTCCTGACATCTCTGCTGGGATCTCAAACTTAACTAATCCAAAACAATATTCTTGATTACGCTCCCACCATCTTGCTTCTCCCCTACTTTCTCAACTCGTTAAATGGTGTCACCATTCTCCCAATTGTTCAACCCAAACCACTTCCTTTCCCTCACCCTGTGCGTGTAATCCATGAACAAGTCCTAACAGGTTCCAGCGCTAAATTAGAGTACCTCTCACGTCAGTGCGCTTCTCTTCTCCACCACCGCTCTGTTCAAGGTCCATGTCAGTAGTCCCTACCCGTCCACTCCTGTCCCCTGTGGTCCCTTCCCTGGGTGGCAGCCAGAGCAACTTCTGTAAAATGCCAATCATCTCCTGTCACTTTCTCTTCAATGTATTATCATGATCTCTAAGCCCCGCATGATCCTCCCCTACCTACTTACTCTATTACCCTGTAGCTCCAGCCACTCTGGCCTTCTGACACTTCTAGAGCATTCTATGCCAGTTCCTGCCCCTCAGGTCTTCATAGTTACCCTCTGCCTTGACATGTCCTGGCTCCTCATCTGGCTGTCTCTTCCTTCTCACTCAGGCCTAAGCTCAATGTCATCTTCTCAAAGAGGCCTTCCCTGAACACCTCAATAAAACACTTCCTTCTAGTCTCTCTCCTATGACCCCATTTGAGCTCCCTCATAACACTTATCACTCTTGGAAATCCAGTTTGTCTTTGTCTCCATGGATCTTAACTGCACAAGGGCAGGTGCCTGGTCTGTTTTGTTCTAAGCTATAGCCCTAGTGCCTAGAAGAGTACCCGCTATATAGTAGATATTCAATAATATTTTTGAACAAAAGTATGGGTGAACATACTGAGAATGCCACAGAATCCTAGCTACAAGTTAGTTAACCTCTCTGAGGCTTAGTTTGCTTAAATGGGGATAATAGGACCCATAAAGCCATCTTCTTCTAAAGGTTAAATGAGCTCATGAATGCACCTGCTGCAAATCTTGAGCAAGTTATTTATTTAACTTTTCTATGCCTCAGTTTCCTTTTTTTAAAAGTGGAAACCATATACTCTTATTGGCTGGGCATGGTGGCTCACACCTATAATCCCAGCACTTTGGAAGGCGGAGGAGGAAGGATTACTTGAGACCAGGAGTTCCAGGTCAGCCTAGGAAACAAAGCAAGACCCTGTCTCTACAGTAAATAAATGAATGAATGAATAAATAAATAAATAAATAAATAAATAAGACTTACTGTCGTATGCTAATGAGGTGATTCAGGGTGGATCTCTAGGTAGTTTCAGGACTGGGGCTGGTTCTAGAAAGACCATACTTGTGATTAGAGGGTGGAAACTTTCAGCCGACCCCATTTTTTCCTTCTAGGCAGGGGAGGGAAATGGAGATTGGATTATAGTCTTTTTTTGTTTGTTTTTGAGATAGAGTCTTGCTCTGTCACCCAGGCTGGAGTGCAGTGGAGCTAACATGACTCACTGTAGCCTTGACCTCCTGGGCTCAAACAATCCTCTCACCTCAGCCTCCCAAGTAGCTGGTACTACAGGTGTGTGCCACCACACCCTGCAGTTTACTGTTTAAACTGTAAAAAATGTTTCAAAAAACTGTTTTAGAGATGAGGTCTCCCTGTGCTGCCCAGGTTGGTCTTGAACTCCTGGGATCGTGAGTGATCCTCCCTCCTTGGCCTCCCAAAGTGCTGGGATTACAGGCATGAGCCACTGTGCCAGGCCAGCCTGGATTTAGTCTTGAACAAGGAGACCAGGAGAACTTCTGGTTGGTGAACACGTGGAAGCGGTGGGAACAGGGACACTGGAAACGGTATGGGAGCTCCACGCACCTCCCCCTTACCTTGCCCTTTGCCTCTTCCATCTGGCTGTTCCTCACTTGTGTCATTTATAACAAACCAGCAAGTGTAGGGGAGGTGTTTCCTGAGTTCTGTGCGTCATTCTAGTGAATTGTCAAACCTGAAGAGGGTGATGTGGGAGCCCCCAGTTTTAGGCCAGTCCATTCAGAAGCACAGGTGGCTCCTGGAACTTGAGTCTGCTGTGGCACTGTCTTGTGGGACTGAGCCCTTAACTTGTAGGGTCTGAGCTAGCTCTGGGAATTGCTGTCAGTATTGAACTGTTGAATATACTCAGTGACGCTGGAGAATTGGAGCACTGCCTGCTGGTGGTTGGAACATACCATACGCTTGGTGTTGGAAGAAAAATCTCACATGTATCCCACAAGGTTGTGGTGAGGACTAAACTAGTTAGACTATGTCACACCCTTGGAACAGGACCTGGTGCATGGGAAGTGCTCAATAAGCATCAGCTGTCCGTGACTTTTACTATCTGTCAACCCTAGGACTGGGGACAGAGAAAGGAGGGTCATCAGTGGGAACAGTGCGGAGGACTCGCTGAGGGCCTACTGTGTGAGCAGCTGTGTTCTGGTTTCCTTGCGGAGCGCCACGAGGGGCCGTGGCCTATAAACACATTCTTGCCCTTGGGAAGCAAATACTGGTGGAGATCCAACACCACACACATGTACACATACGCGCACACTCACACACACACGTACACATGCGCGCACACACACACATTCTCTCTCTCTGTGTCTCTCTCTCCAGGTCAAGCCATGTGGAAAGGTCTCTTGGGAAGAGGGCAAGGCACCTGCAGAAGGCTTCCTGGAAGAGGAGGGGCTTGGGCTTGACCTCCAAGGGCAGCTCCGTGTAGGGAATACGGGCCTCGGTGACTTCCCCAGGAGCTCTGGCCTGGCCCTGCCACTGCAGCCTCCTCTCTGAACACAGGCCAGGCTTCCCAGCCCCCTGTTGAGCCCAGCTGGAGAGAGGCCCTGAAGGGTTGTTTGGGAGCTCTGCAGTGGCAGCTGGGGGAAAACAAGTGCAGGTGGAGATGACCCAGCCCTGCAGGACAGCAGCTGCTGTCCTTCCCCAGCCTGCCCCTCCTCCCGGTCTGCCCCTCCTCTGCCTCTCGCCCCTTCTTGCCTCTTCCTCTGTCTTACACTCAGTGTACCCCAGGAGGAGCCTGCTCACCCCTCAAGGGGACCAGGACTTCCACGGGCATCTGACTATCCCCTCCCCAGGGGTGGGCTACACAGCACTCTGTTGGTGGGATTTGAGGGGCTGGAGGAATTACACTGAGGGAAGCAGGGAGAGCTGACCTCACTGAGGCAGGGACACAGGGGAGGACAGCAGCCACACAGCACAGAGGGGAAGCCCTCACTCCAGCACAGCCTCCTGCCTCACTCCAGGAAGGAAACCAGCACACTGCTCCAGACCAGCGCTTCCTCACTCCCCTCCTCCCTTCCTCTCCACTTTCTCAATCCTATTTTGGCCATTGTTTGCAATGCATGTATTGATTGATCTCCCTCAAATATGAAAGCAAACTACTAGAGGTCTGGCTGAAAGAAGGGTCTCTGAGTTATTCTTTGACAAGCTCAAGGAAGGTTGCCCGTTTATAGGCAGCATGAAGACGAGAGACTGCTTGTCCAAAGCCCAGCTCTGGAACGAATTAGTTCTCTGACCTTGGGCATAACTTCCTGTCACCTGTAACATGGGAATGACATCATCTGCTTCTTGGCAGGGATTAGTTACTTAACATAGGCAAAGCACTTAGTGCCTGACACATGTTAAGTACTAAGTATTATTATTATCATTAGTAGTAGTATTCTGTAGCTCTAGTACCAGCTTGAAGGGTCTCCATTCATACAGGGTAGGTGCTTAATTTACAAAAGTTTTTTTCTTTCGAGTTAAGCATACTTCAGTTAAAATGCCAGTCCTACCCAGGTGAAGGGGGTGTGCAGACCCCTCCTTTCCAACAAGAGACTGAGGCACCCTGAGATGAAGGGAAGGTGATGGAGAGTGGGAAAGGGCCAGAAATGGAGAAGCAAGAGGTCCCCAGCCCAATTTTATAATGTTTCATCTTCCCCAGAATCTTTATTTCCAACCAGCCAAGCCCTCACCATCCCTTCTCGTCACTCCTCTTACATGCCAACACCCCCTCAAGCCATTCCCTGCGCCCTGAGGGCTGCTCTCCCCGTTTCTCTGAACCTTTTCCATATTCCATCCAAAAGTGCCTGATGTATCCAGAAGGGCCTCGCTGGCATTTCCTGACTGTCTATGGTCACGGTGTGTTTATTTGCTCTTTCGCTCTCATTTACCTGTAGCTGAAAGTCTTTCCCTCGTGTTTGTCTGAACTCCTCCGAAGTTGGGTCTCCCTGTAGCAGTTCACAGGGCCTCATATCCCCAGGAGTTCCCAGGCTGCCAGGACAAGAGTGGAGTGGCCTGGCCCTGGTCTCTTACCTGGGTCTCGGAGAGGTTTAGCTGGCGGGCCAGCTCAGTGCGCTCGCGGCCCACCACGTACTGGCAGCGCTGGAACTCCATCTCCAGGCGGTACAGCTGCTCGGCAGTGAAGGATGTACGTGTCCGCTTGGGCCGGTCCAGGTCCAGGCCCTTAGGCAGGACAATTTCCCGAATTGTCCCCTTGGCATCTGCAGAGACCATGAAAGGAGCCAGGTTAGTTCATTAGCTAGGGAGTTAGATCACCAGAAAGCATCTTAATAAAAGGTGGTGTGATCTATCGCGGAGCTCCTCCGGCCTGGATCTGGTTGCATGACCTGTAACAAGTTGCTCACCCTCTCTGGGCCCAGATTCCTTAACCACCCAATGCAGGATATTGTATCGAATGAGTGGCTAAATGTATGTGAATAGGCCTCAGTACAAATACCATCGTGGTCTGGGAAGAAAGGACTCACTCTGACCCAGCCAGGATTCTGGGCCTTTGCAGAGTAAGGAACAGATGGGAAAAATATGCTGGATCCTCAAGTACATAGGGAATGATGGGTTAGAATTGAGTGTGATCAATCAGGTAAGGCTTACTGGAGAGGTCAGAGCCGGGTCCTAAGCTGTGTGTGTGTGTATGCGTTGTGTGTGTGTGCATGCATGAAGGAGTGTTATCCACAGACCTGGGGTCCATGAGGAGGCGGCTAGCTGATGAGGGGCAGAGGACAGTCTGGGGAGCTGAGGTCCCCAGGAGGAGCCCAAGGACAACTGCTGTCATATCAGGCTGCTGGGATGCTTTCCAGATGGGGGCTTCTGCCACTCCCCATATACCTAGTCCTGAACAGTAGGGCCACTCCTGGACTCTGACCAATGCCCTCCACGCACAGGGCCTCCAATATTTTGGAGCCCACTGAAGAGAGATTGAAAACCCAGCAGCCCATGTTCCCCATGCACTCCTGATAAAGAACTTAGTAACATTTAACTACAGGGGTGGAGATGATCCATGTTTGACCCACACATACTGATGGCTTGAAATCTAGTTATTAGAACATTTTCTGTTACAAATTAGATTGTGGAAATATGCAGCATCACACCTGTAGGATTTACAAAATCACTACCAACAAATGATGTCCATGATAACGAAGCTAAACTAACAGGAATTTCCATTACTTAACATTGGCAATGGGAAGCTTACCAACTCAAGGACGCCGTGAGGAAACCCAGGGAAGAAAGCAACCCTCCACAGGTGCAGGAATTCCAATACCCTCCAGGGGGCGCACGCAGTCGGAGTTTGCAACGCGGCCAGACTGGGCAGTGGCTGTTGACGTTGCAGCCATAACAAAGGGTGACACGTCTGCAGTACTTGCTCTGGGTCAGGCACTTAATTTAATTTAATTTTGTTTTGTTTATTTATTTTTTGAGACAGGGTCTCACTCTCTCGCCCAGGCTGGAGCGCAGTGGCGCATCTCAGCTTACTGCGGTCTCGACTTCCTGGGTTCAATCCATCCTCCTACTTCAGCCTCCTGAGTCGCTGGGACTACAGGAGCGCACCACAACGCCCAGCTAATTTTTGTATTTTTTGTAGAGACGGGGGCATAGGGGATTTCACCGTGTTGCCCAGGCTGGTCTGTAACTTCTGGGCTCAAGTGATCCGCCCTCCTCAGCCTCCCAAAGTGGTGGGATTACAGGCGTGAGTCACTGCACCCGGCCTTATGTTATTTTTATTTTTTTCTTTGTTTTTAAAAAATGAGATGGGGTCTCACCCAGGGTGGTTTTGAACTCCTGGGCTCAAGTGATCCTCTTGTCTCAGCCTTCCAAAGTGCTGGGATTGCAGCTGTGAGCCACCACACCCCGCTGTTTTAAGCAATTTAACCTTCCCAATGTCTCCATGAATTTGGAATTATTATGATCCCCGTTTTACAGATGAGGAAATGGAGTAACAAATTTTAAGTAATTTACTCAAGGTCATACTGGCAGTGTCCAAGAAACTCTTGAAACACCGTCAATTTTTTTTTTTTTTTTTTTTTTTTGTGAACACACTCTGTTGCTTAGGCTGGAGTGCAGTGGCACCATCTCAGCTCACGACAACCTTCTCCTCCCAGGTTCAAGTGATTCTCCTGCCTCAGCCTCGCGAGTAACTGGGACTACAAATGCGTGCCACCATGCCCGGCTAATTTTTGTATTTTTAGTAGAGACGGGGTTTCACTATGTTGGCCAGGCTGGTCTCGAACTCCTGGCCTCATTCATGATCCATCCACCTCGACCTCCCAAAGTGCTGGGATTACAGGCATGAGCCACTGTGCCTGGCTCCATCATTTTACTTTATGCCTTCCCTCGGTTCGTTCTTTCTTTCTTTCTTTCTTTCTTTCTTTCTTTCTTTCTTTCTTTCTTTTCTTTCTTTCTTTCTTTCTTGCTTTCTTTCTTTCTTTCCTTCTTTCTTTCTTTCTTTTTCTTTCCTTTTCCTTCCTTCCTTCTTTCTTTCCTTCCTTCCTTCTTTTCTTTCTTTCTTTCTTTCTTTCTTTCTTTCTTTCTTTCTTTCTTTCTTTCTTTCTTTCTTTCTTTCCTTCTCTCTCTCTCTCTCTCTCTCTCTCTCTCTCTCTCTCTCTCTCTCTCTTTTCTTTTCTTTTCTTTCTTTTTGAGATGGAGTCTCACTCTGTTGCCGAGGCTGGAGTGCAGTGGTGCAATCTCAGCTCACTGCAAACTCCATCTCCCGGTCTCACACCATTCTCCTGCCTCAGCCTCCTGAGTAGCTGGGACTACAGGCACCCGCCACCATGCCTGGCTAATTTTTTGTATTTTTAGTGGAGACGAGGTTTCACCATATTAGCCAGGATAGTCTCGATCTCCTGACCTCGCAATCCGCCTGCCTCGGCCACCCAAAGTGCTGGGATTACAGGCGTGAGCCATCATGCCCGGCCCTCAGTTGGTAATTCTTAATAATTCAATTAATAGGTTGAAATGAAGTGGACTTGGTCATGAGTAAAAGATGGAATCTTCTGGATGAGTTCATCACTCCCCTGGAGAACATAATGGAAAGAGCTGTATTTGGGACATGCTGTCTACCAGGAGGCTCCTTGTGATCCACAGGGACTGAGGAACCTACCTTGAGAATCCCTGCTCTAGATGGTTACCCTGAGTCCCTCCCTCCAAATGTGGCACCCCAGGAGACTGACTCTTTCTGGGTCCTGCCAGTGCCAGTTGATGCTCCCTCTCCAGGGTATGATCTGGCTCCTGGCTCAAGAGTCCTGGCTCTGATCTCACAGGTTCTCAAGCACCATCCTGTTCACAGTCAGCCTCAGGGAGAAGGTGAGCCAGGGTGGAGGATGTGTCACTGCTCACTCAGAGGTGGCCTCCCTCCCCATCCCAGGCCAGGTCCTACCAGGCTGCTGGGCAGAGCCTATCAAAAGCTGTGTCGTAGAAACTATAGACCTCTTAGGACAACTCAAGCTTCCCAGCTCCAATTCTGTTCACATTCTAAAATGATAGGGTAATATTTGTGACCCCACTGTGACTGGATCAGTCTCCTTTGCTCAGGTTCCATAATTTCCAATTGTGAGAGCAGACTCAGAACTTTGTCACAACACTCCCAAGTGAATCCATCTCAAATGGCACTGATTTTATCAAACATGTTTTGTGGGGTACGAATAGGAGGAACGGTGCTGTTACAGCTGGTGTCATACTCTCCCCTTAATCAGCCTCCTCAAGCCCACCCTGGAGCATCTGAACCTGAGCCCCTAACCATAAGATCAAACCACCCCTCCCTCTTTATACAAGACCTAAAAGGAGGATTGCCACCTCAGGGAGCAGCCAAGTGCAGCTGTCTCCCTCAGGGTCAGGGAGGCACGAACCAGACGAGAAAGGCAACCTCAAACTTGCCACCAAATATCAAAACATGCCATGCGAATAAGTGCATGAAAAATGTTCAACATTGCTGGCCGTCAGGGAAAGGCAATTAAGGTCACAATAAGAAACACCTATCAGAACAGCGAAAAGAAAAAATACCAAGAGTGGAAAAGCTGGTGAGGATACAGAGAAGCTGGATCTCTCCTACATTGCTGATGGGAATGGAAAATGATACAACTAGCTTGGCAGTTTCCTAAAGAGTTAAAAATATACTTATCCTACAACTCAGTGACTGAACTCCTGGGCATTTATTCTAGGGAAATGAAATATTTGTTTTGTTTTATTTATTTATTTAGAGACAGAGTCTCGCTGTATCCCCCAGGCTGGAGTACAGTAGTGTGATCTCAGCTCACTGCAACCTCCACCTCCCAGGTTCAAACGATTCTTATGCCTCAGCCTCCTGAGTAGCTGGGGTTACAGGCACCTGCCAGCATGTATGGCTTTTTTTTTTTTTCTTTGAGATGGAGTTTCACTTTTGTTGCCCAGGCTGGAGTGCAGTGGCGCGATCTCAGCTCACTGCAACCTCCACCTTCCAGTTTCAAGTGATTTTCCTGCCTCAGCCTCCCAATAATACCAAGTAGCTGGGATTACAGGTGCCTGCCACCACACCCAGCTAATTGTATTTTTAGCAGAGATGGAGTTTCACCACATTGGCCAGGCTGGTCTCGAACTCCTGACCTCAGGTGATCCGCCTGCCTCAGCCTCCCAAAATGTTGGGATTACAGGCGTGAGCCACTATGCCCAGCTGAAATCTTATGTTCACACAAAAACCTGTATACAAATGACCATAGCAGCTTTATTTGTAATAGCCCCCTAATGGAAACAAATCAGACGTCCCTCAGTGGGTGAATGGTTAAACAAACTGTGGCATAACTGTACTCTGGGATAACACTCAGGAAAAGAAGGAATAACGATTGATACACACAACAATTTACTGAGGAAATTATACTGAGGGGAAAAAACAGTCCCCAAAAGTTATACACTATATGACTCCATTCATTTAATATAAAAGTAACAAAATTATAGAGGTGGAGACCAGATCAGTGGTTGCCAGGGTTTGGGGATGGAGGAAGGACCTGGGCATCAATGAGTAGTAAGAGGAAGTTCCTTTGTGGTGACACCATAGTACCGTATCATGGCTGTGGGGGTGGTGACATGGATCTATAAATGTAATAAAATGTCATAGAACTATATACAAAACCCCAAAAAACAGTGCAAGGAAAAACAGGTGAAATCTGAGGAGGTCTGTAGTCTAGTTAATTATATTGTACTAGTGTCAATTTTCTGATTTTCATAATGTACTATAGGTTTGTAAAATGCCACCTACAGAGAAGCTAGGTGATGGATACACAGGACCTCTCTGTACTATTTTTGTAACACCTTGTGAGTGTATAATTATTTCAAGATAAAAAGTTGACAACAAAAGCATGCCATAAAGCTAGAGTGATGTGTTGTCACAGAAACTGACTAATCCATTAGTAGAAAGAACACAATAGTGTCCCTGTATTCCATCTGTAAGATGATTTAAAATGGTACACAAATAAACATATGTCATGTCAAAAGTTAGGCATTTATTTTAATGTTTACTATAAAAAATTTAAACCTATAATTTTATAAGCTTAGGGTGAGGCTAAAGTGGAAATTTAATCTTAAAATGCATTAAGCTAAAATATTAAGAAAATAAATGGAATATGAATATAACAAATGAAGATGGGACTCAAATGGCTGCATATGGGGAAACAATAGCGTGGAAAGTACAAGATAAGGGGATATTAGACACATGTATCTATAGTCATAGAGTTTATCATAAAGGGGCATTCGAGATGGGAAAAGAGTGATTTAGTCCATTAGGCAGATTGGTGATCATAAATTGTATGTTTGGAATAAAATTAAGTTAAATTTCTGTCTTGCTCCATAAATAACAACACATTTAAAGTGGATTAAACAGCAAGTCATAGATGATAAAATGATAAGCGCATTACAAGAAAATACAGGAGGATGTTTTTAGAATCCTAGGCTTGGGATGAGATTTCTCAGCAAGCTACAAAACTGGAGGCTGTAGGCCAGGCATGGCGGCTCACGCTTGTAATCCCAGCCCTTTGGGAGGCAGAGTCAGGTGGATCACCTGAGGTCAGGAGTTCGAGGCCAGCCTGGCCAACGTGGAGAAACCCCGTCTCTACTAAAAAATACAAAAATTATCTGGGCATGGCGGCAGGTACCTGTAATCCCAGCTACTTGAGAGGCTGAGGCAGGAGAATCACTTGAACCTGGGAGGGGGAGGTTGCAGTGAGCTGAGATTGTGCCATTGCACTTCAGCCTGAGAGAGAGAGCAAGACTCGGTCTCAGAAAAACAAATAACAAACAAACAAAAAAATACTGGAGGCTGTAAAGGAAACATAAAGGATGTATTTGACTACATTAAAGCTAAAAACTTGGGTGACAAAAGCACCAAAATCAAGGTAAAGTAAAAGAAACAGATTTGAAAAAAAAATACATTTAAGAGTCAAAGAGGCTGGTTGTGGTAACTCACGCCGGTAATCCCAGCACTTAGGGAGGCCAAGGTGGGCAGATCACTTGAGGTCTGGAGTTGGAGACCAGCCTGGGCAACATGGTGAAACCCCTTCTTTACTAAAACTACAAAAGTTAGCTGGGCGTGGTGGCATGCACCCGTAATCGCAGCTACCCGGGAGGCCAAGCCATGAGAATCACTTGAACCTGGGAGGTAGAGGTTGCAGTGAGCCGAGATCACACCATTGCACTCCAGCCCGGTGACACTGTGAGACTTTGTCTCAAAAAAAAAAAAAAAAAAAAAAAAAAAAAAAAAAAAAAAAAATTAAAGTAAATAGCCTAGTAAAATAAATGGTCAAGTAATTTATCTGGGTCATTCACAGAAAAAGACAGCTAAATGGCCAATAAACCTATGAAAGGGTAAGCATAGCTTTATGGTAATCAATATAATACAACAATGTTTCCAGCAACAATGGAAAGCCCTTTATATCCCATAAGATTGAAAGGACATTAACAGGTGATTAAAAACAATGATGACAATTAATAACAATGATGCACTGTAGGGAAATCTACATTCCTATACGCTATTAGTAGAACCATAAATGAGTCCATCTTTTAAGGCTGCATTTATCAAGATTAAAGATGCACATAACTTTTGCTTCCATTATTTTATTTTATTTTATTTTTTTTTTTTAATTTTTTTGAGATAGAGTCTTGCTCTGTCGCCCAGACTGGAGTGCAGTGGTGCGATATCAGCTCACTGCAGCCTCCGCCTCCTACGTTCAAGTGATTCTCCTGTCTCAACTCCCGAGCAGCTGGGATTACAGGTGCCCATCACCACGCCCCCTAATTTTTGTAATTTTTTAGTAGAGACAAGGTTTCACCATGTTGGCCAGGCTGGTCTCAAACTCTTGACCTCAAGTGATCCGCCCACCTCGGCCTCCCAAAATGCTGGGATTACAGGCATAAGCCACCACACCTGGCCTGATTTTATTTTCGTTGGCATTTGTGCTAGAGAAACACAGGCTCAGGTGCTCCAAAGTATATACAACAATGATGTGTATTGCTGCACTGCTCAAAACACCAAAAATTTGAAAGCATCTTCAATATTTTCCACAAGAGAAATGGTTGAACAAATACTGGTACATTCATATTATAAAACACCATGTAGTAATTGAAAAGAATGAGGCAATAAGCTATATGAACAGACATTAGTGTATGAAAGTAAGGTACAGAATAACATGTGTAGTTTAATCTCATTTATGTAGATTAAAACAACTGAATATTTTCAACCATTCAATATGTATTTAATAAGCACTTATGTGTCAAATACTATTCTAGGGCCTGGGGATACAGAAATGGGCAAAAGAGAAAAGTACTTGTTTCCATAAACCTTGTACTAGGGAGGGAGACAGATAATAAATGTAAAGTTATTTATTTATTTATTTATTTATTTATTTATTTATTTATTTTGAGACGGAGTCCCCCTTTGTCGCCCAGGCTGGAGTGCAGTGGTGTGATCTCGGCTCACGGCAACCTCTGCCTCTTGAGTTCGAATGAGTCTCCTGCCTCCACCTTCTGAGTAGCTGAGATTACAGGCGCCCACCACCATGCCCACTAATTTTTGTATTTTTATTAGAGGCAGGGTTTCACCACGTTAGTCAAACTGGTCTCAAAATGCTCAAGTGATCTGCCCGCCTCAGCCTCCCAAAGTTTTGAGATTACAGGCGTGAGCCACTGCACCCGGCCTTCAAACAACCTATTTTTAATAAAAAATAAATTTTAAAAATATGTAAGGCAATGATGAGTGCTGGGAAGGCAATAAAACAAGATAAGGGGATATTACTGTCCCTGCCCTAAATAACAAAACCCAATAACCAGAGAGAGTATGTGTGCTGCCACACCCTTTCTACTTTGATGGTCTTGGAAGCAGGAGTGAAGAAGCTTTACCAGCCTGGGTTTCTGAGTACCAAGATGAGCCCCTGTCCACTTGTGATGGACTTATGTGAGTGATAAATGCATTTGTGTTTTGTTGGGCCTCTAAAATTTGGGATTGTCTCTGCAGCAAAATATAGCCTATCTTACTAAAGTAGCCCTCTTTTTTTGAATTGCTCCTTTTCTGGGAGGAGTTTGGGAGGAGCATCAGGAAAGAGGAACAGCTTTCATTCCAGGGCTTCCTTGCAGGTAGGCACTTATTAGGGTGAAATGTACTCATTCCGAGTCCTACATTTTGCTGCCCCTCAAGTCTCCTCAAAGAGGGGTGAGCTCTGGGGGTATGTGGGAGGATGAATTCTGCCCAGAGAGCCTTTGCTTGGGAGAGGTGGTGACCCCTGGCCTAACAGTAGTTAGCTTATGCTTCTGACCTCAGGTGCCCTGCTGGCACCTCTCCAGTAGACACCCCCCGCGACGCCCCGTCCCACCTCCAAAGCCCTATCTCACTTCTTTTCCTACCTAGAACCAGGTAGTCTCTGTGCACAATAAGCTGATAATATGCTGACTTTTTTTTTTTTTTTTTTTTTTAAACGGAGTCTCGCTCTGTCACCCAGGCTGGAGTGCAACGGCGTGATCTTGGCTCACTGCAACCTCCGCCTCCCGGGTTCAAGCGATTCTCCTCCCTCAGCCTCCTGAGTAGCTGAGATTACAGGCGCCCACTGCCGCGCCTGGCTAATTTTTGTATTTTTAGTAGAGACGGGGTTTCGCCATGTTGCCCAGGCTGGTTTTGAGTTCCTGACCTCGGGTGATCTGCCCACCTCGGCCTCCCAAAGTGCTGGGATTACAGGCATGAGCCACCATGCCTGGCCGATAATATGCTGACTTTTAAGTGTGCAAGGCCCTTCCTGCCCCTACCTACAAACATAATGTGATTACTATAAAAATTCCTTATGGAAAATTCATTCTCAAGTTTATTGGGAACATTGAAAATGCTAGAATAGTCAACAAGAAAAGTTAAACAATAGGAGTGAATACATGTATTACCACACAGCAAGTATGTTACAAATCTACAGCAACTAAAATGGTATAATGCTGCACAAGGGTTATGAAGCAAATCCATGTGTCTGTGTGGATCTGGTATGTTATGAAGACAGTATTTCGAATTAGTTGGAGGAAAGACAGGGTTATCAGAGATATGACTTTTGGACAATTAGTTCATTATTTGGAATAAAGTTATTTATCTCACACTGTGTGCAAAAATAAACACAAATTTAAATGTAAATAAAGCTCTAAAATTTGAAGAACAAATATAAAATAACTTTCTAAAAAGGAAAATAAATGACATATTTGAGTACCAAAAATAAATGCTTCTGCCGGGTAAGAGACAGTTAAAACACAAATGAAGATTGGGAGAAAATATTCATAATGAATGCTTAAGAGAGTCCTAATGTCTGGTGTACACACAGCCTCTGTAAACCAGTGAGTAAAGTCAAGCAGTCCAGGGAGAAACCAAACAAATTATTCAGAGAAGGAGAAATGCATGTGGTTAATAAATATGAAAAACGACTCGGGCTAGAGGAATCAGAAAAATGAAAGTTTTAACAGCAATGAGATACCTCCTTTTTTTTTTTTTTGAGATGCCATATTTTATCTATCAGACTTGGAAAGTTGTGCTGGCAAGGCTGAGCAGAATTAGGTTCTCTCAAGCTGTGTTAATAAGAACATAAATTGATATAATATATGGTTTTTGAAGAGAAATAATGCCTAACTAAACTTAAAATGCACAGTGCCTTTGTCTCAGAATTTTTATAGAGCTTTCTATCACACAGAAACATTGGCATACTTGATAAATACAGACCCATTGTTTGTAGCATAGTTTGCAAGAGGGAACAAAAGGGAAAAAACTGAATGTTTATCAATAGGAAAATTGTCAATAAAATCATAGTCTAGTAATAACTTTCGCTATATGTAGACATTAACAAGAATGAGACACATAACCTGGATGGATGTTTATTGTATACTACTAAGTGGAATGGCAAGTGTGCATAAACCCATTTTTATATTTTAAAAAAGCAGTAAAAGTAAATCCTCTGTGTGCATGTGTCTGTGTTTTTATAACCACACAGGAACAAATCTGGCAAAATAAGTACCTCACTCTTCTCTTGCCTCTGAGGAGTGGAAACTGATCAGGGAGAAAAGATTCTATGCATTTTTTGTCTTTCTTTATTATTTCTTTTGCTGAAAAAACTAGGTAATAAAATTTTTTTGGTAACAAAAATTTTTAATATGTTTGTATATGTATATATAATGTTTTAAATGCTGGATGACGATTTTTCTAACTAAGAGCTAGAATCTAGAAGCCCAAAAAGGAACGACCATTAAATGTGATTAGGGTTTAAATGTCAGTTTAGGAAAAAAAAAAAAAAAATCCCACGAAGAAAGTTTTTTGTTGTTGTTGTTTTGTTTTTTTTGTTTTTTTAGAAAGTGACCTGGGAGTTGTTTGCAATACATGTCACAGAAAAAGGGCTCCTTTCCTTACTATATAAGTAGCACTGCCAAAGATGAGAAAACGATTAGTGATTCGATGAAGAAATGGCTAAATATATGACTAATTCACAGAAGAGAATATTAAATGAAAAATAACTACATAAAAACATGCTTAACCTCACTAGCAATTTAAACTACTAATAAAATGGGATTATTTTGTCACTTGAAAAGATTTCACTCTAAAAAATTAAGTATATCCTGAGTTGGGAGGACGTAGAGAAATGGCACTTTTATACAAGATGGCTAAGAGCATAAATCAGTATTTTTGATATAAAATTTGGAAATACTATCATAACTTTAAATTTATATCCTTGGATTTTAAAAGTTTGCTTCCAGGAATTTATCCTGTAATTATATTCATACCGTGTATATGTAAAATGATTGTTGTTACTTTAAATATTTTATTATGACAAATTTCAAACATTTACAAAATTAGGGAGAGCAGTATAATGAGCTCCAATATACCTGTCACCCAATTTCAACTATTAGAAACTCAGGAATAATCTTATTTCTTCTATTCTGCTGTAATTGTTAGCAAATTCTAGAAGTCATAACATTTCGCTTACGAGTATTTCAACATGTATCTCTAAAAAAGGGGGACTCTTAAGAAAGTCACCTACAATACTATTATCACAATAAAAATTGACAGTTATTCCTTAACATAATAAAATATCCCACCTGGTTTTACATTTTCCAAATTGTCTCATAAATAAGATTAAACAAAACCATTTGTTCAAAGGAGCACTCATTCTATGGTAAAAATGAGATGTTGCCTGATAAAAAGATAGGAATAATTAAATATAAAACAAACCATTTGTTCAAATTAGGATACAAAGATGTTCACTACAGCCTTGTTTGTAATAATGAAAAATTACAACCAACCTAAATATCCATCAATAGAGAACCAGTTAAATAAGTTATATTATATCTACATAATGGAATCCTATGTGGTGGTTAAAAAAAATGAGGGAGTTCTAGAAAGAAAGATTTCCACAAATATTCTTTTACCATACTTGCAAGCTAAGACAATTTTTTTAAATTAAAAAAAGCCATTGCCAAAAATCCCATTTTTGTAATATATAACTTACATATTTGTATTTTTCAATTACTAGGTAAAGTTTGGAAGGTAAATCTTAGGAGTGGAAGTGTATTATGTAAGAGAAATGAGAAACTTTTAAATTTTATATGACATAGCAAAATAGTATGGATTGCTTTTGTAATTAAAAAGATATTTTATGAGAGGCCCAGGCAGGAGGATTGCTTGAGGCCAAGAGTTTTAGACTGGCCTCCTCAATATGGTGAAACCCTCTCTATTAAAAAAAAAAAAAAAAAAAAAAAAAAAAAAAAAAAAAAATTAAAGCCAGGTCAGCATTGTGGGGATTGCCTGTAGTCCCAGCTACTCCAGAGGCTGAGGCGAGAGGACTGCTTGAGGCTAGGAGTTCAAGATTATAGTGGGCTATTGTTGGGCCACTGCACTCCAGCCTGGGTGACAGAGTGAGCCCTTGTCTCTAAAAAATAAAATATAATGACATAACAAAAATAAAAAGATACTTTATACTTTTGAAAACAAAAGACCATCCTAAACCGAATCAAAGGATAAATTGTAAACTAAAATGTTGCAACACATATTGAAAGCAATACATAGAGTTTCTGCAAATCAGTGAGGAAACAGTATATTTGCAAATTAAACTGGTCAAAGGAAATGAATCAATAGATAGAGGAAATACAGCTGGCTAATGAATATGAAGATTGACAAAGATGAAATGATACAAAATGTCCAATGTGGGAACAGGGCAAAGGGGTGGGCATAAATTACTAAACTTCTCCTGCAGAATAACTTGGCTATATTTATCAAGATGTAAAATGTGAACTGTGCTGGCAAATTTGGGGAAACAATCACTTTCAGACATCCCTGGTGGCAGTGTAAATTGTTACTATCTTACCGAGGACAATTTGGGATTATCTTGCAAATTTCAAACACAGATACTATTTGACCCAGTAACTTACTTTTAGGAACTTCTCTGACAGATATACTCACACATGTGGAAATGACCAAGAACAAGTTTTTTTATTTCAGGATTACATATAATAGAAACAGATAAGAAAATAACCAAATGTCCACAAATAGGGCACTGGTTATATGATATTCATTATGATCCACCTAGTCCATTTAAATTGAATATTATGCATCTATAAAAAAACAAACAAATAGCTATTTACACCCCGAGATATATTGGGAGAAAAAAATTATATAACTGCACTGATTTCCATAGGCATAAACATTATCTGGAAGGACATATTAGAAAGTCCTTGAGCCAGGTGGGAAGTGGGTGATGGGGACAGGGATGGGAGAGGTTTTTCACGGGATAATTTTTAAAAAGTGCTGTGGCTCCCACCTGTAATCCCAGCTATGTGGGCGTTTGAGTCCAGCTTAAACCCAAAATAGTGAGACCCCCATCTCCTGATGTCTGAAAAAAAAAAAAGGATTTTTGATGAATTATCTATTTTACAATTACCCATTACAGAAAATGAAACATATTTAAATTGCGTGTGTAAACCTTTTGAAGCAGCAATCACACTGCTAGAAACTTATCCCACAGAAACAAAGGTCGAGAAGGCCGCTGCCTTCGAAGCTTACTTCAGTGTTTATACAAAGGAAAAACAACCCCGACGCCCCTCCTGTCTTTAGGGAAATTAGGCTCTCCCCAACCAAAGGAATACTTAATTCTACAGTCAAGGGACAGCAAGAACTAGTTCAGCAGAAAAGATGATCACTGCAGATTAAATTTTTTGAAATGGTAAATTGCAAATCAGCCTATGAAATATGATCCTGCTTTTATTTATTTGTTTGTATAAGAGCATGGAAAAATCGCCTGGAAGGACTCGCCCAGAATTGAAAACAATGGCTGTTCCTGGGATCCTTCTCTGCCTTTGGTTTTTAAAAAAAATCGAGCTCGTATTACTTTTTGAATTTAAATCCTCTATTTACCTGTCTACATTGTAAGTGTGGCCCTGCCGGAGGCTGTGCTTTGCAGTGTCCTTTGCCCGGCCCTGGCTCCCGCAGCTCCGCGGGAGGACGCCGTGGGCTGCCAAGCAGTGGGGAATAGAAGGCGGGATAGGGGCTCTGAAAGTCAGTGTCTCCAGCAAGACGCTAAGGAAACCGTGGCATCAACTGCGCGGTTATTTTTGGCTCCAGTCGTGGGCTGCAGCCTTGTGAGCTGGCAGGGGCAGGGGCACAGATTTATCTAGTTATTTCTGTCAACCCTCTGGCTGGCTTTGCCCGTGGAACCTCACACCCAGCAGCCGCCAAAAGCCGGGACACTCACCATTGACTTTATGAGCGGCCCAGCGCTTCCCAAGACCTCCGCTCCAGCCTGGGCCGGCCTCTAAGCGGCCGCATATGTGAGGGTTTTCAGTTTTTGTAATTTTGTAGTTTTGTAATTTTGTAGTTTCAGGTTTTGTAATTCAGTGCTTCCCAAAGCTGCGGATTGCACAAACAAAATTCCAAAGCTATGGCGTTGCCAACTTCATGTTTTAACAATTATTCTATGTCCTGCCATGATCACTGTTTCATATAAGAAGGACATTGCAACGTCAAAAAATAAGATAATCTTAGAACACACGTTCTTCCAGGAGAAGGCGTTGGCCGCCTAGTACCTACAGAAATACGCGATGTTGATGAATTCTGTCTCGTTTAAATTATTTGAGAAGTATTTATTGAGTGTCTACTGTACGCTAAAAGCATCCGGGAAGATCGCCTGGATTTGGTGGGCACAGTGACCACCTTCTACGCGGTCTTTGCCTGGCGTCGAGGGAACAGGGCTCGGGGAGCGTGCCCCCTAGACTTCAGCGCGGAAGTCCCTACCCAACTATTCATGGCCTGGCTGTGGGAGCTGGGCAGAAATAGCTCACATCCCTGGGACACTGCATGCCGGCAGCTTCAGCCAGGATCAGTCTGGCACACAGTAGGTACGCATTAATGTTTGTGGAATAAGTTAAAGAACAAGAAATGCGCGGTAGCTCAGTCCTGTAATCCAGCAATTTGGGAGGTCGAGGAGGAAGGACCGCTTGAGCCCAGGGGTTCAAGGTTACAGTGAACTATGATTGCACCCTTGCACTCCAGTCTGGGCGACAGAGCAACCAGTGTATCTAAAAAAAGTGAAAGAAAAAAGGAAAAAAAAAAAAGAAAGAAAGAATAAAGTATGTTAAGGCTACCGGGGAGACGTTCAAGGAGGGCCCTGAGCCCTTACAAGCCCAAGCCCCTATCAAGACCTTACAGCACACTCCTCCAGTCTGGCACTCACCCTGACTCTCCGGGTGCATTCACCCTGGCTCTGTAGGTCACATCCAAGCCTGGGGCTGCTACCTCTTTCTGCAGTGCTGGATGTCCCCAGTTAGCATCCACCAACAGTGGGAGAACCTAGGGCACTGAAACCCCCAACCACCTTCTGGGATAAGCGCGGTTGGGGGTGTGAGGAGTGAACTAGGCTCCTAGATCTGTCTGGCCCCAGGGATTGGTGGGCAGGCTCATGCAGCCTTGGTGTCCTCTATCAGAGTATCTTGAACTGGGGTACAGAATCTGCAGATGCACAGCCAGGTAACTGGCTGCTGGCTCTCCAAGGGTAGTCAGGTCTAGCATTATTTGTGATTTTATATTAAGCAAAGAGCAAATAGGCAAAATTCACATGCTCCACCTCCCACCATTAAAATAGAAATCAAAGAAATGTAGCCAACAAGAAAGGAGCATGCGGCCAAGAGGTTTAATTGGGGAAATGGCACCCAGGCCAACATGATGTATAGACACCCTGTCTCCTTACAGATGGTGCACAAAAGAGGAGGACTTGAGCCCGGTGGCTTTGACTGACTGCGGGTGCATGCCACTGCCATCTCTTCCCTTTTCTGTAGCCCCAGGTACCCACTCACTGTCTGGACTTCCAAAGAATTTGGCTTCCTTGCCCCTCGGACTCCCCAGAAGCTACCTGGGGGACCGTTCCTGAAGAGGCGGGTGTGTGGGGCGGGGGATGCGGTGGCGGTTCCATGGGTTCCTGGGTCTACCAGACCAGAAGGGGAACAGAAATCGCCTGAGGAGGGAAGGAGCTGTCTAATCTTCCTGAACGGTTCCCTGAAAATGAAAACTGGGCACACAAGACACAACTACAAGATGATTTTTCGGGTTGCTGGTCTGCTTCAGTGTGTGTTTGTGGGGGTGAGGGTTATGGAAGGGGGAAAACAAAAGAAGACCCAAATGAGAGGGCCTGCTGGCATAGACCCACTAAGGGAATGTGGGCCTCCTGCCGAAAACAAGTAAAAGGGAAAAATAACGTAAAGCAACTCCAAGAAAACAAAACAAAAAAAGAAACCCTCTACAAAAGCTAAAACCAAAAAATAAAAACAAGTACAAAAATCTAAGTGTAGTTCCTTGCATGAGCCATTTACACTTTTCCACGTCTGCCTGGGGTGCTGGTCCTGGGTTATCAGGTCTATTAACAGACTCAGATATTGAGACGAAAGTCCCACGGTCCTTGCTAAACGCCTGCGCAGCAGGGCTAGGCCTGCGGCCAGGGCCGATCTCCCCAAGCCCAGTGGCTGCTGGAAATCCAAGCAGAAAGCGAGCAGAGGCCGGCCGGCCATGAGCCTGGACCCGGCTGCTGGAGGCGAGGCGTCTGTCCCTGCAGTAACCTGCCAGCCGGAGCCCCGAAGCTGCACCCCCTTGCACGGCTTCTTCAAACGCGCCACTGGGAGATAGGGCCCCAGCGGCTGCACGCCATTGTGCTGTGTGTACGAGTTTGGACTTGCGTGTTTCTGGAGCGTGGGTCCCGGCTGCCCGCAGATTCTCCGAGGGGCTGGACTCCACTAAGGTCAATCCCACCCGTCCCACGGCGGGCATCGCCCAGCCCAAGCAAGAGGCCTGGGCTTCACGAGTCCTCTCACGGCCCCCAGCCATCCGCGCATCCATTCAGCTCCCGGGTGAAAGCGTTTTTGCTGCTGGTGGTGGGGTTGCAGCGAGTGGCTTCTTCAAGGGATCCTGCAGTCATCACACCCTACCGCTCCCAGACAGAGGGGTTCGGAGGGTTTCGAGTGGGGTTTGAGGACCCACAGTGGTGGCTCTCAGCCCAGGGTGGCCGCTTTGGGTGAGCAGGAACGGACACTACGCATTGTCTGTAAAAGTTGCTGTGTTGGTGGACAGAATTTCCCGGATCTATCAAAATCGGTCGTTAAATTCGCGTCCGGATTAATTTGGGAAACAGGTGCGTTTGAGTGTGCAGGTGCGAGCGTTGATCGTGGGGTCGTAGGGAGTCTGGGGTCAGAGTTGTCCACCTCTTCTGCCTGCTGGGATCCCAGCTCCACCGAAAAGGCTGGTGCTCGGCCACTGCCCTGTGCTGTTTGAGCCACGACTCAGGCGGCCTGTTCCTTTGGTTGCTTCCTGCCTGCCTTTGGTGTGCGGTTTCCAATATAAAACAAAAGGATTCCTCCGTCCCCGCCCTCACTGGTCTAGGGACTGTGCACGCGGAGGTGTGGAGCGGCCTTCTCGGGCCTTAGGGTCCGAATGGGAGGCTCGCTGTGTCCGCGGTGCGACGTGCGGGGTGCCTGTTGTGCGCCCGGCCTATCATCTCAGCAGCTCCGGTCCGTGCCCTTGTGTGACGGGAAAGAGCCTTCATTTTGATGCACGGGAGGCATCACATTTGGCCTCCCTGGCTCCCTACCCTGCATTGGCAGAGGCTTGAGTCACTGGTCCCAAAAGGTTCCCACCAAGGAGATTGGGGAGGGCGGCACTGTGTGGTCTGCAAGATGGTGCTGATTTTCCTTTACCATCAGTGTGTTCTTGACCCCTAGGTGCTCACCTCCCAGTACAGCCCAGACCCTGGGCCAGAGCCAGAAGGAGGGGGAAAGGGGTGACTTGGGAGAGGCCTCAAACAACAAAGGTCCACTGCCCCACCCATCAAAAGTGGTTAACCTCAGAGCTACACCCTTCCTTCTGTCAACAAATATTTATGGAGATCCTACCGGGTGTTTGCAGTTTTAGACATCACCTCTGATTCTTGGCAAGTCCTTTAAGGTAAGGGCTATGGGTCCCTTTGTAAGATGAGGAGGCAAGCAAAGAGAAACAAAGAAATTGGTTCAGGTTTAAAGGGCTATAAGGTCAGTAATCTAAACCAACTTTGCTTAACTCTGGCGCCCAAGTTCTCCTCCTACTCCCTGTGCCAAAGGACTCCCTCAACAAACCTGCTCCCTTGTGGTAGGCTCTTAGGTGGAGGAGTGCAGAATGAAAGGAGGCAGAAAGGACCCAGAAGGCCTCCCCAAGAAAGGGGAGGTCCTGAGGAGGCCCCAACCCAACATTGACACAGGACAGCAAGTGCAAATGCCTCCCTTTTACCTTTTAGTGGTTTCCTTCCAAAGATTCTTTGGGAGGATGTGTTCTCAGAGGTCAAGGGAAAAGTGTATTGAAGGCCTATGGAAGGGATGTTCATTCAGGGGCCAAGGCAGTTCAGACTTTCCTTCACCAGTCCAGGCCTGTCTCATTGATCAGAGCCCTGAGCCATGGCAGGACTGCCAGTGACTCAGGTGACCCTGGCTAGGAGAGATTAGTGGTAAATCACATCCTGAGCGTTTCAGGCCCATAATAACCTCCCCATCATTAAATGGGGAAGGGCAGAGGGATTTATAAAAGCCACACTTGCCTTTCATTTCTGTTACGTGTGTAAATATATCCTCTATGCTTTATATCTAATATTTTGATTATATTTTACAAACGCAATGGCACCTCTGTGTGTGCACATACATTTATAAAAAGTACACCCCCTGAAGACTCACACAGGCTGTCTTACATCCAGTGCAAGCCCATCTCTGCCTGACTGTGGATTGCTCCAGCTTGGGTGGCCCCACCTCACAGGCTGGAGGGTCACTTTTGAATTCCACTTCCTATTAGTTTACCCCTGAAGGCTATTTAATTGACATCTGTACACAAAACTTATTTGCTCTACATAAAGGGTTAGTAGGGCAGAGAGGGTGTTAGGTGGGCACAGAACTCACAATTGTCCTGGGGGGAAGAAAATGCCCACCCATAGGTGGGGTTCAAAGTGATGAGTGTCACAGGCAGGGACTTTAGATCTTCCCCTGGGAATGTGTGGGATTGGGGGACTGAGTTCTCTGGCAGTCCTACAGATTTTTTTAAAGGAACCAAAAGGGCTGCTTATGCCTTCACTCAGGACACCCCACAGTCTAAAGAACAAAACCGGATTTAATCCCTGGTGCCCAACAGGTCCATACACCTGCTAGAATTCCTGATGGTATAACTGCCTTGACTTAAGCAGTCAACTATGAGTGGCAGTGAGCACCCACTGTCCCAGTGACATCTGGCACCAGCAATGTTTCCCAGAGCTAGGGCCCCTACCTCTGTATTCAAGGCAGTCATCAGTCACCCTCACACTGGGCTGCCTTCATGCTCTGCACTCCAGTCCTCAGAGCCACCCACACCCAGCAGTCGCAGAGAGGTCGTACCCAACTGGCCCAGGGTGTCCCAGTCAGCTTGAGGGTAGCCGAGCTCAGACCAAACAGAATCCCTTCGCTGGAACGACCCAGGGCCAGCTTCCAGCCTGTTCCCTTTCCCCAGGCGGAGGCCAAAGAAATCAGCTGGGGACAGTGGCCTCCAGAGGCCCAGAGGCTCTCCCGAGCGGCGCGTGTGAAGAGGCTGGAAAGAGGCAGCGGGAGGAAGCCGGGAGGAGGGAGCCCAGGAAGGAGCCTGGGGGAGCCATTACCGCCAGTGGCCTCTTCTGGCGCTGGGTCTCCCGGTCGCAGGGCTTGGGGTGGAGGAGGCAACGGACTTCAGTCTCTGGCCGCGACCTGGGGTCGGGCTGAGGGCAAGACCCTGGAGTCCCCTTTCTCCTCCCATCTCGCCGGGCAAGGCCCAGATCCTGGGAAAGCGGAGCCCTCGGCACTGCGAAAGGCTGGCGCTGGGGGCCTGGGGAGCCTCGGCCTCGCGGCGAGGAGGCCAGGAAGAGCTGGGTAATCGGTCGCAGTCCAGATCGAGGCGCTTGCAGGAAGAAGGTGCCGGGAAGACGCGTTCGGCTGAGAGGAATGGCCGGGAAAGAAGAGAGGAGGACGAAAGCCAAGGGAGAAAGGGAAGGACGTGAAGGCCAGGCCGCGGGAAGGCGGCGCCGAGAGCTGGCTGGGCCCAGGCGCCGCGAGGAAGTGGGAAGCGAGAGAGTGAAGCACAGCTGGCGAGCGCCGCGCACGCCACTCTCCGCGTCCCGCGCCATCTCCCCCGGGCAATCCGTGCGGGTCCGGATTGCCGGGGATGGGAAACGCGGCTGAGCAGGACGGGAGGAAGCACCCCGGCCGCCCTGCAGAGCCAGGGCCTTTTCCTCCCGCGGTTGCCGACGCTGCTCTCTCCACGTCCTGTCCCCGCGGAGCGCGCGTGACGCTTTTCTCCGCACTTGCTTGAGGGTCACGGGACAGAGACCAGGCTCTCAGCATCCGGCACTCCATTTCTGCCCCCGCCACAGTAGAGGTCCCGGGTGGGCCTACGACTAGGGGACTGGACCGAGAGGCGGAGTAACGGGGACCGCTTCGGTCCCATTCGCTGCTTTGTCCCCTCACTCAGCTCAATGTCCAGCACACAATAGACGCTCAAAATATTTGCTGAATAAATGACTGGATGACGAATAAATGAATATATGAATTGGGAGATGTCACCTGCAAGAAGGTCGGGGGCCCCAGTATGGGTAGGGTGAGGGTCCAGTGGAGTAGGGCCACGGGTTGTCCCCTTACCTCGCACCAGGATGCGGCGGCAGTGGTCTGCCTCGCCGGGCCCGGGCTGCCCGTCGCTGTCGGCTCCGCTCTCCCTGGAGCCTGCGGGACTGGAGGCTGAGGTCCGGGCCACCTCCGTTGGGCTGTGGCCACCGCCATCAGCTCGCAAGTCCTCCGCTCCGCCGCGGTCCCCGCCGCGCCCACCGCCGCCAGCAGACTCCGCCCGGCGCGCGGGGCCCCGGTCGCGCTCGGCGCCCCCATCGCCCATGCCGACCGCCACTGCCAACCCCACTATCGAGGAGCCAGCCTAGGCTGGTCGTGAGCGCCGCTCCCCGCCCCTCACGCCCCCGCCCGACTCCTCCTCCTCTGGCCCCGCCCCTGGCCGCTGCTCCTCCCCTCGCCGCTGATTGGGCGGGAGTCAGGGTTCCTAGACTCCCAGCTGCGCCGGGGCTCCGCGCCAGGGGGAGAGATGGAGGGGGAGGGGAGCGGTGGTCCCACTCCACCCGTAGTCTAGCCCTGCTCCAAACCGGGCAGAGGGAGAATGGGGCGGCCTTGAGGAATGCCCTACAACCCCTCCTAAAGTTGATCAATCTCTCCTCCCCTCCACCGTTCCCCTAGCTTACTCACCTCCCCACTCCCTTGTTCCCACAGAAGCGCAGCCGCTGCGCTCCGGCCGATTCAGCGGGATCAATAACCAAAGTGCGCAAAGAAGGCGACCTCGGCGAGACCTAGCAGAGAAGAGGAGGTTGGCCTTGCTCGGGGGCTTGGCAGGGTGGGGTCGGTGGGGGTGCTGGAGGCGGGGGCGCAGGCCTGGGCTCAGTGCGCCAACCCCTAGATTTATACCCACACCCACACTCATGAACACAGACCGGAGGACCCCCTCCCCCGGCCCTCATGGAAGATCAAGGGCGTGAGTGGGCGAATGAGGCTGGGAAAGTGAGGCAAGGAGATCGACTCACCCGCGTCCCCGGGGGACACTGAACAGGCGCACAGACAGACAGCCGGGTGCAGGCGCCCAGAGACTCGAGAGCGAGGCTGACCGTGGTAGGCGGCAAAGTCCTGGTTTCCCCGCAGGTCTGAGGCCGTCACAGGGGACCGCACCACGAGACAGGGATAGAAGGTGGGGATTTCCTTGTTTCCCTCCGCGGAGCTTTCCCCGTGCTCTGTCGCTGTGTCGCTGTCCCGGGTCCCGCCTTCTCCGAGTCTGCGGAGAGGTAAAGGGCGGAGGTGAGCAAGGCTGGAAGTGTAGCAGGGTCAGGCTGTGAGGAGTTGAGCAGCTGGGATCCTGGGGCTCAGTACCCCTCCCCGAGGCGTGCGGATCCCCAGCATTTACTGGAGAGGCCGGCGCTCGCCCGAGCCTAGTGTCTCTCTCAACGCACTGGGAGGGGACTTTCTTTGACTCAGAAGGGGACCTGGACGAAAGATTGAGAACGAAGGTGTGTGTGCAAATGTGTGCACGCGCAACAAGGCCTGTGACCCTTCCCCTAAAGCACTACAATCTCAGACTTTCCTTCGTGTTTTTGACCTGCTGGCGTGAGCAGGGTGCTTCGGTCTGTCCAATAATCTGGTTAAGGGGGTCTATGAGAGCGGGTGTGGATATGCCCGTGAAAGTGGCTGTAGCGTGGCTGTAGCATGGCTGCATGTGTCCCTGGTGCAGCCTCCATTATCCCTGTGAGTGGGAAAGCAGTTATATGAGTGTGTGCGTGTGTCAGTACCATAGTGCGTGTACAGTGTTCATGTGAATGGTTGCCTGTTTCTGATGCCAGATATTCCTGGCAGAAGGTGAGGTTGCGGGGGGACACATACCAATTATTTAATTGAATAATTAACAACTACTCCACTTAGGATATGGAACCTAGGGAAAGGGGAGGGTAAAAAGGGCAGGTCGGGAGGTCTTGCTGGTAATAAACAAGGGAGGGAGAAAGGAAGAAAGGAAGAAAAGAAGGAAGGAAGGAAAGAAGGAAGGAAAGAAGGAAGGAAGGAAGGAAGGGAAATGCAGCCACAAAGTGATTTGGGTGGGTGGCAGGAAAGGTGGGATTGAGCCCAAGGCTTAAGTCAGCGTGTTCAGAGGGAGAACAGCGTGGACTACCTGTAGGTGCTGAGAGTTTGTGGGCCTGGGGCACAGGACTGTAGGAATGTGTATGTATGTAGGAGGAAGGAGTGAGAAAGAGGTTTCAGGAGGGTCCTGGGGAAAGTGTGACCCAGTGGAACTGAGCTCGGCTGAAGGAATCCATGTTGCCGGTGGCCATGAGCTCTGCACTGTTCCTCCCGGCCTGGCCTTGGAAGTGGCAGTGAACTCCTTACTGACTGCCATGCAGGTCAGACCCTCTCTCTCTCCATCCGCCAAGCTTCCCAAAAGTCTTGTCTCTCACCCAGCCACCACCTCTACTCTGCACTTCAGTTTTTTGCCTCTCTGGCTCTCTCAAGTTTATTTTTATTACTTGAGTAAGATACATGTAATATACAAAAATTATAAACAGAAATATAAGCGAACACTCGGCTTGCCTGGACACTGCATCCCTACCCCCAGCTCTAGCGGTTCTGCTTGCTGCAGATGAGGCCCCAGTTTCTGTGCAGACAAAAATGGAAAAGCAGCACTTGCTGGACCGTGCCAGGCTTCGTTTGTTGTCATCGTTTTAATTTTTTCATTTCACAAATGGCATCTTTCCATGCCAGTAACTCGAGTCTCAGTCCTGGAGTCCTTTTCCAGTGCCCATGGATGAGGTCCTGGGTGTGAGCACACTCCTGGGAGAGGTCGGAGGCCTCTTATAGAGTCCTCCGGAGCCTAGACTCTGGACGTTCTGGCAGCTTTCCCTTCCCTGTCTGCTCCTGGGAGCCTTGCAGGGAGCACCGCCCGGCTCCAAGCCAGCTAGGTATCGACTCTTGGGTGTTCCAGTCTTCTCCTTTCTCCTGCACCCTTTATTCTTCCTTTCTCACGTTCTCTCTTGGAGGTATAAGATTCGGCCTCCCTCTGGAATCCTGGGTGTCTCTTGTGGGCAGGCCTGGGCAGTGGGGCCCCAGCCCCAGTGCACGTGCATGTGGGGATGGAGTGAGGAAGTCAGGGCTTCTGTGGGCGGAGGCGCCCGGGTGTGTATGGAGGAGCAGTGGAGAGGAGGACTGGGTCTCCTCACTGAGCCCTTCCCTGACCCAGTCAGACCCCTTTCAGGCCGAGCTGGGAGCCTGGCCGCAGGAACAGAGGTTCTTGAACCCCAGGCCGCCTGGCCCCCAGTGCCTCCCTAAGCTTGCTGCCTGGGCGGTCTAATTCCCCACCAAGGAGGCGCTTTGTGCGGGAGCCACTAGGCTCCCACCCGCGTCCTCCCCTTCCTAAAGACAGAGGACATCTTGCTTCGCTAAGTCCCCCGGGTCCTTGGTGAGGAAAGCTGGACCACCTGTGCCCGGGTACAGACACATGGCGAGGGTGTACTGGGGGATGTAGGGGTGCGGTACCGCCCCTTCAGAGTATGTGTGTGGGTTGGGGAACAAAGCGTACCTACGCTGAGTCCCTGCCTGGCTCTAGAGGAAAGTTCCTGCCCAGTACAAGACCAACGCAGAGCTTGGAGGCCTGGCGAGTCCGCCTGGCGCGAATTCACTGGGATCAGGGATTCCCCATTCGCCACTAGCACCTGAGCGCCGGTGTCCCGGGCCTGCTGCCCTCCTCTTCACCTTCAGTCTCCCCCTGCGGCCTCACTGTGATCTCAACCCGCCAAGACCCCAGAGGCCCAAAGAATTTCTTCCGACTCTTCACTTCCTCTCTTTTTTGGTAAGGCGATTGAGAAACTGAACCTAAGGGAATTGGAAGGGGACTGCCAAACGGTGAGGGGAGGGCAGTAGTGGTTCAGGTCCTTCATTCTCAGTGGGAGAAATGGGAAGACCGTTGGCAGGGAGGGGCACTCCTGCTCCCAGCTCCCCTTAGAGACCCTTTAGAACTGGGATCCCCTGGGGCTTCTCCAAAGCCCGGCTGGAGTCGGGGAGAGAGGCCATCCTCTCTGGATTCAGCCTTGCTCAGCATCCTCTGCCACCCTCCAATTCCTGCCGCCTTTTCGGGGCGCGGGCCTGTTCCGGTCATTCCCTGTGGACCCTCCAGCCCTGCACCACACACCTTCTCGCCTTTTGGCCGCTCAGCAGGAGGGACGGAACTCCCGAGCCTTCGTGGCGCTAAGAACTGGATCCCCGGTGCCTGTGGATAAATACACTCCCCTGCCCCCTACCCCCAACACCACGACCCACAGCAGCCCTCTCTAGGGTCGGCAATGTGAGGCCTGTGCTGGCTGCTAGGGGAGCGAAGGGATGTATGTGGGCGCGTGGAATTCGTAGGCCAGGTTCCCCAGACACTACCCAGTACCTCTCTGCGAAGCCGTTCTGTCCTTTACTGCCAGCGCTCTGCAGTTCTGGAAGAGCCTTCAGTATCCGGCTCAGGTGCTCAGAACCTGTGTCCAGCATTCTGTCTACTTTCGTATCCTTCGGGATGCTCTGGCCGGTGCACCAGGCCGGCTCTCCAGGCCTGCACTCTGTCCTGCTCAGTCTGGCTACTTAGGGTGCGCTTCCCTCTAGCTGAGGCTGGGGCCTGGCTTCTCTCCCGCGGTGCGCAGTCATGCGGTGCCTTCGGCGGCTCCCCCTGCGTCTTTCCTGTCCTCCCCTTTGACCCTCTCTGCCTCTACCACCCCGTTGCCTCTCTCAGCTAGCGCATCCCCCCAGCCATTTCAGGCCCAGAGCCCCAGAGGCTCAGGCAGCCTGGGTTCCTCAGCTCTGCTCTGACAACTTTCTTTTTGGGTCTCTTGCCCTCCTCTCTCTTCTCTAGTTTTGGGGCCCACCTTAAGGTCCCTGGGAAATCCTCCGCAGCACTTGCCCTCCTCCCAAAAAATCCAGTCTCCAGGCCTGCCATTCTGCTCAGCCATCATGCAGGAATGGGAGTTCTTTTGCAGCTAAAGAGAGCTGGGAGCTTGGGATGAGCAGAGAGGAATAATCCTCACAGAAACTACTCAGGGAGTAGTTTCTTTGTCTGAGTTGGCAGAAAGCCTCTGCACCCCACTTCCTTCTCCAGCCCCCTGTCTGTGCCCCAACTCTAGTGCCTGGGATACTGACTTCTGCACCAGCCTGTTTGGGAGGGGCCCACTCACCCACCCACTGCTAGGGAAGGATTGACATTTTAAGATGTGATCGTATTGGATTTTGGTATTTTTACAATGAGCATTGTTATTTTTATAAAACAATAAAAATATATTTATTTCTGAGAAAAGTAGCAGCGCTGAAAGTGAAGGAGGTAGCTCCAACAGTAAGACCATAGGCAGGTCCTTGGGGTGTCGAGAGAGGTGGGGGAGCTCCTCAAATCTCACTGTGTAGGCCCCTCCTGGATCACTGGCCCCTGCAGGCTCAGTCACTGCTCATTTCAGACAACACAAAATGACTGTGGCATGTCTGTGCTGGATGCCAGTGTTGCTCTCTGGGGTTTATGCAGGAGAAGGACCCTTGGGCTGTAGGGGCACTCTCTATGAGCACAGGTGAGAGGTTACCCCTGAGTGGGGAACAGGGAACCCAAATTTGCTGTGCTGAACCCGCCTGGTTCAGGGTGAGAAGCCAAAGACTCCAGCCACTGCACCACCTCTGGACCCACCACCTGTCCAACCTGGCATTTACCTTCGCTGGCCTAGGCCCACAGGGTCTTCAGTTGGCTTTGTGTGCTCTGGGTTGCAGGACAGTAGCTTTAACTGCTGCTGAATCCTTCCCTCTGCCACCTCAGTGTGGGTTTCTGGGCCTAGTCTCCCCTAAGACACCTCCAGGGCACAGCACAGAGCCCCCTAAGGCAGCACTTACCTGCTTTGCCTCTCTTTGCTCCATCTTCTCTGTCCCAGCAGGGATTCCAGCCAAGCTGTGGGAGCTCTAGAGCCCATCAAGATCTGCTGCCTGTGTGCCAGGCCTGAAGCAAGGTGCTGGCAACTTTCCTGATCTGCTGAGTTCCAGGGCCTAACCAGGAGGGCTTCCCCCAGGGAGGCTGTGGGTCTAGGCCGGGCTGTAAAGAAGGCCACACTGGAGTGACCATTGCTAACATGTCAGACCTGAGGAGGTCCTCTAGGTACCTAACCAGGCAAATATACATTAGGCAGTACTGCCTTGGCTGTGGCCTTGGCCCAGGGCCAGGAAGGCTTAAAGAAGGAGGCAAACTGGAGTTCTCAACACTTGCCACATATTAAATCACCCAGACAACTTAATGGCTGGTGCTCAGCTGAAGACCAAATGGCTCCTTAGTGGTTCCTAGTGGCTATCCGTATATTTAAAAGGCTTCCAGGTGAAGCCGGGTTGGGAACCACCTGAATTTGGAAAAGGGCTGGGGAAGCTGGCACTTTGCTGGAGCAAAGGCCAGTGGTGATCAGCATACTCTGGTTCAGGAAATGAGAAATGGTCAGGACTCTGGGTGGGATCAGGGAGGGGGCAAGCCAGGGGTAGTGGGGTCTGGGAGGTGGGGGAAGTTTTGTGGGAGGAGGTTCATTCGGGGATGGTTGAACAGACCCGGGCAGAACATGACTGGACCCAACCTCCAGGTGTCCAACTTAATCTGAAAAGCCCTGTCCATCCACAGGACTCAGGATTCTCCAGGGCTGCCCAAGAGCAGGGAGAGGATGGCTGGGCCAGAATAGGGAGAGAGGTCCCAGTCGGCAGCCAATGGAGACCAGTGTCCCCAGGTTCTGGAAGGGGGGCTTTCGGACTCCTGACTTGGTAATCTTCTCCAGATTGATCCCAGACTAGTTGGCTTCTTCCTTCTTCTCCCCGGTAGTTCTCTGTGACTCTTCCTCCTCCTCCCCTTTCACCTGATGATTTGGTCACCTCCCCCTCCCTTTGCCTCCGTTTCTCCTTCTTTTCTTTAGCCTTCCTCTTTCCCTTCAGCCACCCCTTCCCTGGGCAGTTCTGTCCTTCCTGTCCCTTGAGTTTTCGAGGCAGTTTCCCTAGTATCCTCCTCACCAACACTCTCTCCTTCCTCCATCTCCCTTTTCCTTGCTTCCTTATTTCCCCTCTTCTCTTCTGCCCTCTCCCTGTAGGGGTAGGAGTGCCCTCTTTCACTTGTCCATTTTAGGCAAATACAATCCCACTAGGTGTGGAGTTGAAATGAACAAAAGAAATGCAAGAGACTTGAGACAATCTTCTAAAACTTTTTCTTCTTTCTTAACAAATTAAATCCCTTCACTCGCACCACTTTGATTTTATCTAGATCATTCCCCAAATTCGCTCGATCCTTCATCTGTTTTCTAACATGGAATGTACTGGCTAGTGCTGGAAGTTGTGCTAGACTCATAATTTCATGAAATACTCACAAGACTATTTAGGGTAGGGACTCAGTTGTCTCAATTTGCAGAAGAGGATACTGAGACCAAGGTCACAGAGCTGGTTCATGTGGGACCCCAAGGGCCCTGCCAAGGCAAGCATTTCTTCCCCTCCTTCCAACTTCACTCTGTGAAGGGGGCTGTCTCCCAGTCTAAGAGGTTCTTGGTAGGCTGGATCCAGGCTCCTGGCACAGCACAGAAGGGGCCTTTTGAATTGAGGGGCAGTGTCATTCACTGCAGGGGAGCTGTGGCCTCTACAGAGACTGAAGGAAACTTGGACTGCAAGGACATGGACACTTGCAGGGCAGAGCCTGGATCTACCTTGGCTGGGTGGTGGGCTTATGTTCTCAAACTATGTGTGTATGCTGTATTGATTTTTGTGTTTTGGTAATAGCTTTATTGAGATGTAATTCACATGTCATATAATTCACCCATTTAAAGTGTATAATTCAATGGTTTTCTCGTGTATTTACAGATATGTGCAACCATCACCACTGTCAATTTTAGAACATTTTCATCACCTCAAAAAGAAATCTGGATCTCCCAGCCTTCTATCTCCTCAAACCCCCAGCCCTAAGCAAACACTAATCTACTCTCTGTCTTTATGGATTTCCCTATTCTGGATACTTCATATAAATGGAATCATCACCTGTGGCTTTTGTGCCTGGCGTCTTTTATTAGCATAAAGTTTCAAATTTCATCCATGTTGTAGCGTGTATCAGTACTTCATTTCTTTTTCTGACTGAAGAATATTTCATTGTATGATTAGCTCACTTTTTGTCTATCCATTCATTATTGATGGAAATTTGGATTATTTCTACCTTTTGTGTGAGCATGCCTGTGACTCCCAAACTGGTTTTCAGCCTGCAGGTCAGCAGCTTGACCAGAAGAGAGGGGAGGTTTCCTGGGAGCAGCTAGACGAGCCCGGCAAGGCTTGGGAAAGGCCACTGATGGCTATGGGTCCCCAGCTAATCAGTCACCTTCTGGAAATATTCTTTCCGATTTTGTCCAATGGGGAAGAGCCACCTGGGCTGCAGCATTGTAGGAATACAGTCTCTGAAGCAATGATTCAGAGTAGTGGCTCCTGGCTAGGTTGGGTTCAAATCCTGGCTCTACCACTTAACTAGTTGCTAACAGGCTGCTGAACCTCTCCATGCTTCAGTGTTCTCATCCATTAAGTGGGAGTAATATTAGTATCAACCTCTGGAACTGTTAAGAGGAGTAAATTAATATATTTAGAGCACTTTACACAGTGCACTTTACCTGGCACTCTGTGGGTGCCGAAGGAAAGATTTAAGCTTGTGTCATTTAAGGCTTAAAGCCAACAATACACTGTAGCCCTAATTGATCCCTCTCCTCCTCCTGCCAGGGTGCATGAAGAAATGAGGTTAGCCATGCCCAACGGAGCAGCGGGAGACTGTCCAGCATGCGGGTTGTGAACCCAGATTCCAGGGCCCTCCACATTGACTACCTTAGTGCCTGTCCCAGATGGTGGGTCCAGGTGAAATGAAACTGGCTGCCAAGGCTGAGGATAGCAATTCTCCTCCCAGTTTGGCTCAACTTTCTGCTTCTCAAAAGTGGTCATTGGGTTCAGAGGACAGTGTGCTGTGAGGCCCGGGCTCGAACCCTGTCTTCCTTTATCCAACTCAGCTCTGGCACAGACACTGGGGAGCATTCTGAGTTTATCATTCCGCTCTCACACCCAAAGCCAGATCCTGCATTCTGCCCAACCTGAGAACCCCAGCCTATCCATCAGCCTTTCCTGAGGCTCAAGGAAGAACAATTCAGGGAAGAAACAACAACTCGAGCCCAAGAAAGATCTGAGTCCTCTGGCACAGAGACAAAGGGAGATTGTAAAGGCTCTGTGTGTGTGTGTGTGTGTGTGTGTGTGTGTGTGTGTGTGTGTGTGTGGCGGGGGGGTAGGGGGGCACACGGGAGGGGGCAGGCATCATTTCCCAGGCATTTCTCATGAGGTGCTCCTGGAAAGCTCAGGGTGCAGCTGGGATCACTGGGACTGCTCCCTGGGCTGTCTTTGGGGAGGGGTCTGGAGGCCAGCATGGGTGGCCTTTGTTATATCCTTTCATACCTTTTGAATTTGTGGTGTGTTAAAAGTCAAATGAATCCAGTAAAACACAAGTTTAGAATAGGCTTGAAGCATTTTGTTCCTGTGTTTCCATCAAGGGCAGTAGCTCACCTTTCCTTCCTGACTGTGCCTCAGAGAGCTTGCCTACAGTGACTTACCACTTAGGCAGGCCTCCTTTTTGTCTTTGCCACTAGTCACTACAAAGTAGGCAGGTCTCCTTTTCATCTTTTTGTCATTTTTGTCTTTGCCATGCCTTCTGTGCAAGCCAGAACACTGTACATTCAAGGTCACTAACCACCTGTCTCCCATATCCCCAGTGCTGGGAAAACCTCAGATTTGGGGCCCTGTTGCCTCAAGCAATAATCATTTATGATCAGTGATCCATGTCACCTGCAAGCGGGTTCCAGACTGAGCTTGGCAAACAGAAGTCAGGCATCTCTGGCACCTCTTCCTAGGTCACCCTCTCTCTGAAGTTTCCCCTTCACCATGTGAGCCAGAGTCCCTGCTCTCAGGCGCAGGTGGGTCCCAACACAAGCACCCAAGGCCGGTCTGCTGAGTGGCCTATTGTCCATGGTGAATAGGAGAGGTTACCCAGGGACTGGGTCTCTAGGAGCCACCGGCCTGGTGGGAACAGGCTAGAGGAATTCTCTATCTCTTAGCCCTGGGAGAGGACTTTCAAAATGCAAGAGTGAGGAGCTGAATGACAGCCCGTGTTGGGTGACAGTCGGGCCTCTGTGGGAAGGCACTGGCCACTATCCAAGGCCTTCTAGAGGTGGCAGCCTAGGCGGCCTGTCCTCTTACTCCAAGATGCTGCTAGGAATTTATATCTACTGGAAACAGTTATCCAGGAGCTGTTGCACATTCTTTGAAATATTTGTCATCTAACAAATGTTTATTGAGTTCCTACAATATGCCAAGCACTGGGGGACAGCTGTGAGCCAAACAGACTCGAATAGTCGGTCGTGCAGACTACATCACTGGAGATGGCCACCCTTCCTGGGACAGTCAGAGTGATACACGATCAAGGCTGGAACCCCGGAGTGTGATCTCTGGGGTTGGGAGGAGCATTCTACCTGGTTGTTTACATGTTGCGCATGCCAGGGGATAAGTTTAAGTATCCGATTTTTTTTTTTTCCTGGCTAGAAAACAGCCTCTGAAAATAACTCCCCTTAAAGAAATGCTTTTTACGAAGCCTCCATGGTCCTGGAATAATGAAACACCAAGAAGGGAAGTACAGTGCCTTGGGTTGGTTTCAGTTCGCTTACAAAACAAAACAAAACAACCCCAAACAAACATGCAGACCCCCACCTTGGAAGTGTTTCTGTGTGTGTGTGTGTGTGTGTGTGTGTGTGTGACCTGTTTGTAAATGCGTGTGGTGTGAACTAATTTCATCAACTTTTAAAATAATGACTTTTACTTTTTTTTTTTTTTTTAAAGAGACAAGGTCTCACTCTATAGCCCATGCTGGTTGCAGTGACACGATCACGGCTCACTAAAACCTTCTACTCCTAAGCACAAGCTATCCTCCGGCCTCAGCCTCCTGAGTAGCTAGGACCACAGGTGGGAGCCACCACACTCGCCTAATTTTTTATTTTTATTTTTTGCAGAGACAAGGGTCTCGTTAAGTTGCCCAGGCTGGTCTGGAACTTCTGGCCTCTACAGCTTCTCTCCCCTTGGCTTCCTAAAGTGTTGGGATTACAGGTGTGAGTCACTCCGCTCTGCCTTTTTTTTTTTTTTCTTTTAAAAGGAAAACTTGCATCTGAGAAAAAAATTCTAAGCAGCACAAAAGGTTAGGAAATGACTAGTAGGTGCCTCTCCAGAATCTCAGCCCCATCCCTAGAAGCTCAAGCTATCGTCCCATCTCACTCTCTGGCTGTAAAAATGAGATTAAGTCGCCCTGTCCGAGGTTCTTCCTGCCTGCCCGCCTCACCCGCGCCTGGCGCTGGCTCCTGGCTGCGGGTGTCCTGCTTACCTTTCCTGCGCCCTCATTGCGCGCCAGCCACGTGGGAGAGTGCTTGCTTCCCCACAGCGTCGCCAGCTTAGCGTCTTACCGAAGATTTTGATCTTTGTGCGTCCGACGGGTCTCTTAAAGAAAGGCATGAATTATGCTAGGGAAACAAGAGGAAGCAAGAGAACGGCAGAATGTTTGAGGCAAGAGACGGTTTGCTTGGGCCCTAGGGCGTGCGAGCGCAGGCTGGGGACAATGCGGGGCAGTCGTGGCCTGAGCTCCAGATCACACCTGCACTCAGAGGTGGGAAGCCCTCATGCCAGTCACAGCCGCGCGAGCCGAGGTGACGGGGCAGCGGGGTCAGCGGGAATTAGCGCGCCGGGGCCGGGGCGAGGGATTGCCGCGGGGCGAGAGTTCGGGACGGGATTAGCGGGTTCAAAAGCAGGTCAGGGAGAGCTAAGCAAGGCGACGAGGTCCGCGCGAGGTCAAGGTCCCCGAGAGAGGCGGGTTCCGGGCCGGGATCGGGAAAGGCAGCGGGCATTGGGATAGCTGGGAGGCTGCATCGGGAAGACCGAGTTCCGAGCGCGTGGAGGACTTGGCCAGCTTTCGAGCGTAGGCCGCGTCCTCTAACGGCCGCGGGGCGAGGACACCTCTGACCATGGGCCTTGGTCAGGAGGAATGAGCGAGCGGCGAGGTGAACCGGGTACGAGTGCGCGGCAACTTCAATGAATGTATCGGAGGTCGTGAGGCGCGCGCGCCGCATATCTGCAGAACCGGGTTTATCTATTCGTCTTTTACATCGTAATCTTGTTTCCTTTTATTTTTATAACACTTTTTCTTTCTGGCAAGGGAGATCATCTCTTAGGCAAACAAACAGTCAAAAAAAACTGCACTGAACAATGCAAAGAAATGTTCTTGCCAAGAGTCCGTCTCTTCCCCGTCCCCTGGCACCTGTGGCCTCCCTGCAGAACAGATCCCAAAGTGTGACACCTTCTGTGTAAAAATCATCGCAACTCACACTCCACCCTTCTGTGCGTCCTGCACGTGCACCAAGGGAGAGCTGGAAGGACAGCCGAGGGACACACGCTCTTCCAAGAAAGAAATAGGTTTTAGGGGTGTGTGTGTGTGTGTCTGAGCCCCTGACTTGAAGTTACTGGAGAAGGTATTCGTATATTATTTGGGTTCTCTCTTAAGGAGCTTTTGGGTTCTCTCTTAAAGAGCTCATGGGGAACACACGTGGCGGTACTGTGGGATGCGAAGTGGGCGCCTCACTAGGAAACCCTGGCCTTGGTGGATGATCTAAGAAAAACAAACAAACAAACAAACACCCAGACGGACGGATACATGGGCACTTTCGGAATCGCTGGGTGCAGGCCGCCCGGCCGCCGTCGCCATCTCCGCCGTTCACTACTCCAGGCACCTGCCTCTCTTCCCCAGCCACGGCCTTTAGGGCTCTCTTCCCGCAGATGTCGCCTGGAGAAATGGAGCCCGGATGCTCAGGCGCGCGGCGTGGTATCCCCAAGCCCGGGACTTCTGTTTTGGCTCTGGTTGATTTTCCACGGAGAACCGAAGAGTCCGCTCCGCAGGGCGAAATTTGCAAGTCCTTGGGGGAGCTGGTGACGGGGGCTGGGGCGTGAGTGTGAAAGGGCAGGAAGGCAAGGAGAGGGGAGAGGAAAGCCGGCTGAGAAGTGGGGGAAAGCCGCGGAAGCCGCGGAAGCCAGGCGCGCGGGAGCTGAGCGCGGAAGCGGGGTCGGGGGAGGGGCGGGCTGGGACCAAGGCGAGGGGCGGGGCCGGAAACGGGCGGGCGCGCGCCCCAGACAAAGCGCGGCCGGGTCGGCGAGGGCTAGCTGCGCTCCCCGCAAGGTCTCCCGAACCTTCGCTTGGCCGTCGGGCTGGTTGTGGTGGGGACGCGCAGGTTGCTGGTGGGGAAGCCAGTCCAAAGGGATCGATCGCTGGAAAAACCCCACGCATTCAACCCAAACGGCCTTCTGCTCCGCGTAACCTCCGGGTGGCTGGAGCAGAGCCTAAGGGTCAAGGGCGAGGGGCCCCTTCCCTGCCCTTTCGTTCAGGTGGACTCCGTGGCCGTCGTTTTGTTCTGAGACCACCCCCCCCCCCGGGAATTCCACTGCCGGGCCCCAACCCCGACTGGCAGGTCAAGGTGCAGAACGTCCCTCCATTAGAAATGCATTCCCCTGGCTGAAAATGTCTTCTTTTTCTCAGTTTTACAATCATGTACACAATGTTAAGACTCTTCTTGATGCCACTTCCAACCTCTGCACTGTTCGCATGGCTAGAAGAGCAATCACAGAACTGAAAGCAGGGAAAATATTCCCGTGCTACCCCTAAAAGACTCAGTCTCTCTCTCTTTTTTTTTTTTTTTTAATGTGCGTCCTTATTTTGCATAATGTTAGTCCTGGTGAACATGTAATTTTGTATTCAGTCTTTTCTACTTGAGGCCACACTTTAGTATTTGCTATGTGCTATGATCCTCATAAACATACTTTTCAATGGCCGAGTAATGCTGTATTATGTTACTGTGTAATTTACTTAAACGTTCAATTACTTGATATTCTGCCGTGTCTAGTTTTTCTGTATGAAAATAATACACAACCCAAAACCTTCTTGTATATAGTTTTCTCCTTTGGGGAGGATTATTTCTTCAAGATTCTTACTGTTTCAGCAGGAAGGGGACATTTTCACTACTCTTAATAAATTGCCCAACTGCTTCCCAAAGCAATTTACGCAGGCATTTATTTTCGGGTCATTATGGGCGTAGTGCTACCGGTCAGAAAAGTCCAGACTAAATCAGTCCCACCCTTACAGCACTTTCCCTGGACCCCAAGCCTCTGAGAGGCAGGCCCCCGGAGCAAAAATCACCGCTCAAAGTGGGGAGCACCGTGGGCGGAGGGAAGAAGAGGCAATAGGAGCCGGGGAGTGGGTAAGGGTTGTGAGGGTTCTTTCCCCAGCCTGGAGAAAGTCAGGAAAGGCTTTACCTGACTTAGAGAGGAAGTGAAGATGACTCCCGAGCACAGCCCCAGGCAGGGGTTTGTCAGTAGAAATGGAGGGAGAAACATAGAAACCTTCGCCTGCGCAGGCTGCAAAGTTTGTTGGGTTTGGAGAGGTAAGTAGTGGTTATACGCTGCACAGGATCATAAATGTGGGTGGGAAAGTCCAGGAAAGTGGGACTCTCGCCAACCAGTCCAAGGAAATTGGAAACAGACAGCCTGGTTATTGTGCATTTGCATTATTTTAAACGGTTTTGCTGTATTAATAGAGGCATGATTACATAATCATAATTATGTTTTTCTGAAAAGTAGTTTACATTTCCTTATTTAAAAATACTAATTGTCTTGCCTTCTGACTCTTCAGGCTGAAGAAAGAAATACGAATTGTCCTTTAAGAAACAATTCCTTCTCTAAACCACAGTAATATGTGTTTTAAACCATAAAAGCAATACATATATTATTTGATTTTTTTCATAAGAATATATTCACATAAGATTAATTTAAAAATTATAAGTGAACACAAAGTCATAAAATAATCAGACAACTGTATACAAGTCCTTCCTTGATCCTCTCTCCAGAAGTAGCATGGCTTATAGTTACTGTGTTGCATATGTGAACTATTTAGATGCTTTTTGCAACAATGATTCATATTCTCTGCCACTCTGTAATTGCCTTAAAAAAAAATAGCTCATAGTTTTGTTACATGTTAATGGACGTAGGTCTGGCTTGGTAACATTATATGGATGTTCCACCATTTTTTGTCTGTATTTAAAAATTACATATTTAATTATTGGTTGTATTTTATGTAATAAATGTTCAAACAATGCCAAAAGATAAAGATAAAACATGAAACATCCCTTCATGCTTTTCCCTACTTCTACCCTATCTCATTCCTCAGAAGTGTGAGGTGAGAAATTTGGGGGTTGTTTCGGCAGCTCCCCTCCCTAGTGTGTTTTAAAAATTGTGTATGCATGGTGGCTCACGCACTTTATGTAGGCATGGTGGCTCACGCTCTTTGGGAGGCCGAGGTGGGCCGAAGTGGGCGGATCACCTGAGGTCAGTACATCACCAACCTTGCCAACATGGTGAAACCCCATCTCTACAAAAAATAGAAAAATTAGCTGGGCGTGGTGGCGAGCGCCTGTAATCCCAGCTACTCCGGAGGCTGAGGCTGGAGAATCGCTTGAACCCGGGAGTCGGACGTTGCAGCCGAAATCGCACCATTGCACTCCAGCCTGGGCGACAAGAGGGAAGCTCCGTCTCAAAACAAAACAAAACAAAACAAAGCAAAACAAAAGTTGTGTGTTTAATCTCTTTAAACTGAGGACTCACTCACATTCTCCTCCTCCCTGAATTTCACAGCCCCCTTCTCCAAACCACTGGGTTGTATTTAAGCTTTATTTTTTGGTGTGTGTTTTTATTTTATGTACATGGTATTGAGTTTTATATTTCATTTTATTTTTAATATTATTTAAAAGTTTTAAAAACAATTTCAAATGTATGGGAAAGTTGCAAGAATATTACAAAACTCTAGTATAGCTGTCTTTTAGCTGCAATTGCATTGTTCTCTTATAAAATTATTTTTATGGAAGCATTTGAGGATAAGTTGCAGACACCATGCCCTTTTACTATTAAATACTTTAGCATGCATTTCCTGAGGGCCATCACCTACATGCCACATTGCAATGATTAAAATTAGGAATCTTAACGTTGATATATTATATAATCTTCAGATCTTTTTTTTTTTTTTTTTTTTTTTGAGAGGGAGTCTCGCTCTACCCAGGCTGGGGTGCAGTGGCTGGATCTCAGCTCACTGCAAGCTCCGCCTCCTGGGTTCACGCCATTCTCCTGCCTCAGCCTCCCGAGTAGCTGGGACTACAGGCGCCTGCCACCTCGCCCAGCTAGTTTTTTGTATTTTTTTAAAATAGAGACGGGGTTTCACCGTGTTCCCCCAGGATGGTCTCGATCTCCTGACCTCGTGATCCACCTGTCTCGGCCTCCCAAAGTGCTGGGATTACAGGCTTGAGCCACCGCGCCCGGCCATAATCTTCAGATCTTATTCAAATTTCATCAATTGTCCCAATAATGTCCTTTATATTATTATTTTTTTTTCTGGTCCAAGATTTAATTCAATATTATCCATTGCATTTAGTTTTTAAGTTCTTGTTAGTCTCCTTTACCTGGAAACAGTTTATCAACCTTCTTTGTACATGTTTGTAACAGACATTTTGGAAGAATATGGACCAGTTAGTTAGATTGTATATATTAGAGTTCCTTGTTTTATTTCAAACAGTCTGAAACTTACAAAGAAATTGTCAAGAGCATTACAAAGAAACCACCTCCTCCACTTACCTGTTTGAACTCAAGTTGCTGACATAATGCTTTAGTTTGTATTTCTAACAAACAAGGACATTCTCCCTTGAAATCACAGTGCAATCGTCAAAATTAGAAAATTAATGCTATCACAGTTGACTCCTCAGACCCCATGAAACCTTGTTAGTGGTTCTGGAAATGTCCTTCATTATCAAAAGGATGCAGTAAAGATGTATTACAGTCAGTTGTCATGTCTCTTTAGTCCCCTTCCATCTGTGACAGTTAGTTCCAGTCTTTGTTTGACTTTCACGGCCAGTTATTGTGTAGAATGCCCCTCGGTGTGGGTTTATCTCATGTTTCCTCACAATTCAATTCAGACTATGCATCTTTGGCGGGAATATCACAGAGATGATATTGAATTCTTCTCATTGTGTCGTCCTAACAGATGGTACATGATTTTGATGTATCCTTCACTGCGATGTTAACTTTGATCATTTGAGTAAGGAGTAAGTTTCTCCCTGTAAGGTTATTATTTTTCCCTTTGCATTTAATAAGTATTTCGCAGGGAGGAACTTTTAGACTATGTATATATCCTGCCCCTCATCAAACTCTTAGTGCATTGTTTAGATCAATATCAACAAATGGATTCCTATTGTGTTCAGTGGGCTATATTTTGTTACTATATTATTTATTTAATTTGCAAATTGTCCCAAATGTGAAAGTCTGTTCAAGCTAGCTTCTTTGTCCTTTTGTGGGGGTAATAGCTTTATTGAGATTTCATTCATATATCATACACTTCACCTATTTAAAATACACTGTGTAATGTTTTTTAATATGTATATTCACAGAGTTGTACAACCACTCCTATAGTCAATTTTAGAACATTTTCGTCATCCCCAAAAGAAATCCCATTCCCATTAGCTTTCACCTCCCAATTCTCCCATCCCTGACAGCCCTAGGTAAATATCTACATTGTGTCTCTATAGATTTGCCTATTCTGAACATTTCATATAAATGGAATTGTTCAATATGTGGTCTTTTGTGACTGACTTCTTTCCCTTACCATAATATTTTCAAGGTTCATCCATATTGTAGCATAAATCAGTACTTCATTTTTATTTTATTTTATTATTTTATTATTATCACTATTATTATTGTTATTATTTTTGAGACGGAGTCTTGCTCTGCTGCCCAGGCTGGAGTGCAGTAGCGCGATCTCGGTTCACTGGAAGCTCTGCCTCCCGGGTTCACACCATTCTCCTGCCTCAGCCTCCAGAGTAGCTGGGACTACAGAAGCCCATCTCCATGCCTGGCTAAATTTTTGTATGTTTAGTAGAGATGGAGTTTCACCGTATTAGCCAGGATGGTCTCGATCTCCTGACCTCATGATCCACCCGCCTTGGCCTCCCAAAGTGTTGGGATTACAGGCGTGAGCCACCGTGCCTGGCCAGTACTTCATTTTTAATGGACGAATAATTCCATTGTATGGATATACCGCATTTTGTTTATCTATTCGTCGGTTGATGGACATTTGGGTTGTTTCCACTCTTTGGCTATTATGAATATATACTGCTGTGAATGTTCTTGGAGAAGTTTTTGGTGGACATATATTTTCATATCTCTTGGGTATACACCTAGGAGTGAAATTGCTAGGTCAAACAACTAATTCTATGTTTAGCTTTTTGAGGAACTACCACACTGTCTTCCAAAGTGGCTGTCCCATTTTACATTTCCCCCCAGCAACGAATAAGAATTCCAATTGTTCCACATCCTTGGCAACACTTGTTATTGTCTGTTTTGTTTTGTTTTGTTTAAATTATAGCCATCCTAGTGGATGTGACTTGGTATTTCATTGTGGTTCTTATTTGCATTTCCCTGATGACTAATGATGTTGACCATCTTTTCATGTGTTTATTGGCCATTTGTATATCTTCTGTGAAGAAATATCTATTCATATCCTTTGCTCATTTTCACATTGGGTTACTTGTTTTTGTATTATTGAGTTTTATTATTTATTATTTTTATTTTTAAGGTAGAGTTTTCTAGCTGCACAGGTTGGAGTGCAGTGGTGCAATCAGCTCTCTGCAGCCTTGAAATCCTGGGCTTAAGTGATCCTCTCACCTCAGCCTCCTGAGGAGCCAGGACTACTGGTGTGCACACCATGCCCAGTTAATTTTTCATTTTTTGTAGAGACAGAGTCCTCCTATATTGCCCCAGCTGGAAGGGCTTTTTCTAGTTTTCTTCTTTTCTGTATTTATAGCTACCTTCTCGACCAGTGAGAAATCTGTCTCCTGTTTTCCTATTTGATCAATTTCCTGGTGTGTAACCAGTTTCCTGTGGCTGCATTGCCTCTCTGTGCCCCACTCCTACTGAGGAGGCTCTGCTCACCCCAGTGTGGATGAGGTGCCTGATGCTGACACTGTGTGGATGTCTCCCCGCTTGGATCCCAACACACCCATGTGGATTCACCGTGGCAGGCTTTCTCCCTTGTGGGGATGCTTAGCTTGCTTGGCCCTACCTAATGGCTTTTGGATGAAATTTTCAGGAAGGGAAGAGCAACTATATATATAAAATTGTGGGTTTTTTTTTTTTTGCCACATCAATTGACTCTTTATTTTATGAGAGATTTCTCTGTAGCATGAGATGCTGTTTGACAGCACTTTACCCACAGTAGAACTTCTTTCAGAATTGGAATCTGTTTTCTCAAACTGTGCTGCTGCTTTATCAACTAAGTGTATATAATATTCTAAACCCTTTATTGCCATTACAAATAATGTTCACAACATCTTCACTGGAAGTAGATTCCATCTCAACAAACCACTTTCTTTGCTCATCCATAAGAAGCAACTCCTCATTCATTCAAGTTTTATCATGAGATTACAGCAATTCAGTCACATCTTCGGCCTTCACTTCTTTTTTCTTTTTTATTATACTTGAAGTTCTAGGGTACATGTACACAACGTGCAGGTTAGATACATAGGTATACATGTGCCATGTTGGTTTGCTGCACACATCAACTCCTCATTTACATTAGGTATTTCTCCTAAAGCTATCCCTCCCCCAGTCTCCCACCCCCTGAGAGGCCCTGGTGTGTGATGTTCCCCTTCCTGTGTCCAAGTGTTCTCATTGTTCCATTCCCACCTATGAGTGAGAACCTGTGGTGTTTGGTTTTCTATCCTTGTGATAATTTGCCGAGAATGATGGTTTCCAGCTTCATCCATGTCCCTGCAAAGGACATGAACTCATCTTTTTTTATGGCTGCATAGTATTCCATGATGTATATGTGCCACATTTGCTTAATTCAGTCTATCACTGATGGACATTTGGGTTGGTTCTAAGTCTTTGCTATTGTGAATAGTGCCACAATAAGCATACATGTGCATGTGTCTTTATAGTAGCATGATTTATAATCCTTTGGGTATACACCCAGTAATGGGATCACTGGGTCAAATGGTAATTCTAGTTCTACATCCTTGAGGAATCGCCACACTGTCTTCCACAATCGCTGAACTAATTTACACTCCTGCCAACAGTGTAAAAGCGTTCCTATTGCTCCACATCTTCTCCAGCATCTCTTGTTTCCTGACTTTTTAATGATTGCCAGTCTAACTGGCGTGAGATGGTATCTCATGTGGTTTTGATTTGCATTTCTCTGATGACCAGTGATGATGAACATTTTTTCATGTGTCTGTTGGCTGCATAGATGTCTTCTTTTGAGAAGTATGTTCATATTCTTTGCCCACTTTTTGATAGGGTTGTTTGTTTTTTTCTTGTAAATTTGTTTGAGTTTTTGTAGATTCTGGATATTAGCCCTGTGTCAGGTGGGTAGATTGCAAAAGTTTTCTCCCATTCTGTAGGTTGCCTGTTCACTCTGATGATAGTTTCTTTTGCCGTGCAAAAGCTTTTTAGTTTAATTAGATCCCATTTGTCAATTTTGGCTTCTGTTGCCATTGCTTTTGGTGTTTTAGTCATGAAGTCCTTGCTCATGCCTATGTCCTGAATGGTATTGCCTAGGTTTTCTTCTAGGGTTTTTATGATTTTAAGTCTAACATTTAAGCCTTTAATCCATCTTGAATTAATTTTTGTGTAAGGTGTATGGAAGGGATCCAGTTTCAGCTTTCTACATATGGCTAACTTGTTTCCCAGCACCATTTATTAAATAGGGAATCCTTTCCCCATTGCTTGTTTTTGTCAGGTATGTCAAAGATCAGATGGCTATAGATGTGTGGTATTATTTCTGCAGCCTCTGTTCTGTTCCATTGGTCTATATATCTGTTTTGGTACCAGTACCATGCTGTTTTGATTACTGAAGGCTTGTAGTGTAGTTTGAAGTCACGTAGCATGATGCCTCCAGCTTTGTTCTTTTTGCTTAGGATTGTCTTGGCAATGCAGGCTCTTTTTTGGTTCCATATGAACTTCAAAATAATTTTTTCCAATTCTGTGAAGAAAGTCATTGGTAGCTTGATGAGGATGGCATTGAGTATATAAATTACTTTGGGTAATATGGCCATTTTCATGATATTGATTCTTCCTATCCATGAGCATGGAATATTCTTCCATTTGTTTGTGTCCTCTTTTATTTCGTTAAGCAGTGGTTTGTAGTTCTCCTTGAAGAGGCCCTTCACATCCCTTGTAAGTTGGATTCCTAGGTATTTTATTCTCTTTGTAGCAATTGTGAATAGAAATTCACTCATGATTTGGTTCTCTGTTTGTCTATTAATGGTGTATAGGAATGCTTGTGATTTTGCACATTGATTTTGTATCCTGAGACTTTGCTGAAGTTGTTCATCAGCTTAAGGAGATTTTGGGCTGAGACGATGGTGTTTTCTAAATATGCAATCATGTCATCTGCAAACAGGGACAATTTGAGTTCTTCTTCTCCTAATTGAATATTCTTTATTTCTTTCTCTTGCCTGATTGCCCTGGCCAGAACTTCCAACACTATGTTGAATAGGAGTGACGGGAGAGGGCATCCTTATTTTGTGCCTGTTTTCAAAGGGAATGCTTCCAGTTTTTGCCCATTCAGTATGATATTGGCTGTGGGTTTGTCATAAATAGCTCTTATTATTTTGAGATATGTTCCATCAATACCTACTTTATTGAGAGTTTTTAGCATGACGGCTGTTGAATTTTGTCAAAGGCCTTTTCTGCACCTGTTGAGATAATCATGCTGGTTCTGTTTATGTGATGGATTACGTTTATTGATTTGTGTATGTTGAACCAGCCTTGCATCCCAGGGATGAAACCGACTTGATCGTGGTGAATAAGCTTTTTGATGTGCTGCTGGATTCGGTTTGCCAGTTATTTTATTGAGGATTTTCACACCGATGTTCATCTGGGATATTAGTCTAAAATTCTCTTTCTTTGTTGTGTCTCTGCCAGGCTTTGGTATCAGGATGATGTTGGCCTCATAACATGAGTTAGGGAGGATTCCCTGTTTTTCTATTGATTGCAATAGTTTTAGAAGGAATGGTACTGGCTCCTCTTTGTATCTCTGGCGGAATTCGGCTGTGAATCCATCTGGTCCTGGACTTTTTTTGGGTGGTAGGCTATTCATTATTGCCTCAATTTCAGAGCATGTTATTGGTCTATTCAGAGATTCAGAGATTCAACTTCTTCCTGGTTTAGTCTTGGGAGGGTGTCTGTGTCCAGGAATGTATCATCTCTTCTAGATTTTCTAGTTTATTTGCATAGAGGTGTTTATAATATTCTCTGATGGTAGTTTGTATTTCTGTGGGATTGGTGGTGATACCCCCTTTATCATTTTTTTATTGTATCTATTTGATTCTTCTCTCTTTTCTTGTTAGTCTTGCTAGCGGTCTATCAATTTTGTTGATCTTTAAAAAAAAACCAGCTGCTGGATTCATTGATTTTTTGAAGTGTTTTTTTGTGTCTCTCTCTCTTTCAATTCTCCTCTGATCTTAGTTACTTTTTGCCTTCTGCTAGGTTTCAAATTTGTTTGCTCTTGCTTCTCTAGTTCTTTTAATTGTGATGTTAGGGTGTTGATTTTAGATCTTTCCTGCTTTCTCTTGTGGGCATTTAGTGCTACAAATTTCCCTCTACACACTACTTTAAATGTGTCCCAGAGATTCTGGTACGTTGTGTCTTTGTTCTCATTGGTTTCAAAGAACATCTTTATTTCTGCTTTCATTTAGTTATTTACCCAGTAGTCATTCAGAAACAAGTTGTTCAGTTTCCATGTAGTTGTGCGGTTTTGAGTGAATTTCTGAATTCTGAGTTCCAATTTGATTGCACTGTGGTCTGAGAGACAGTTTGTTGTGATTTCTGTTCTTTTACATTTGCTGAGGAGTGCTTTACTTGCAATTACGTGGTCAATTTTAGAATAAGTGCAATGTGGTGCTAAGAAAAATGTATATTTTGTTGATTTGGGGTGGAGAGTTCTGTTGATGTCTATTAGGTCCGTTTGGTGCAGAGCCGAGTTCAGGTCCTGGATATCCTTGTTAACTTTCTGTCTCATTGATCTGTCTAATATTGACAGTGGGGTGTTAAAGTCACCCATTATTATCGTGTGGGAGTCTAAGTCTCTTTGTAGATCTCTAAGAACTTGCTTTATGAATCTGGGTGCTCATGTATTGGCTGCATATATATTTAGGATAGTTAGCTCTTCTTGTTGAATTGATCCCTTTAGCATTATGTAATGATCTTCTTTGTCTCTTTTGATCTTTGTTGGTTTAAAATCTGTTTTATCAGAGACTAGGATTGCAACCCCTGCTTTTTTTTTTTTTTTTTTGCTTTCCATTTGATTGGTAGATCTTCCTCCATCCCTTTATTTTGAGCCTATGTGTGTCTCTGCACGTGAGATGGGTCTCCTGAATACAGCACACTGATGGGTGTTGATCCAATTTGCCAAGCTGTGTCTTTTAATTGGGGCATTTAGCCCATTTACATTTAAGGTTAATATTGTTATATGTCAATTTGATCCTGTCATTATGATGTTAGCTGGTTATTTTGCTCATTAATTGATGCCGTTTCTTCATAGCATCAATGGTCTTTACAATTTGGCGTGTTTTTGTAGTGGCTGGTACTGGTTGTTCCTTTCCATGTTTAGTGCTTCCTTCAGGAGCTCTTGTAAGGCAGGCCTGGTGGTGACAAAATCTCTCAGCACTTGCTTGTCTGTAAAGGCTTTTATTTCTTCTCTCTTATGAAGCTTAGTTTGGCTGGCTATGATATTCTGGGTTGAAAATTCTTTTCTTCAAGAATGTTGAATATTGGCCCCCACTCTCTTCTGGCTTGTAGGGTTTCTGCTGAGAGACCCACTGTTAGTCTGATGGGCTTCCCTTTGTGGGTAACTCGACCTTTCTCTCTGGCTGTGCTTAACACTTTTGCCTTCATTTCAACCTTGGTGAATCCGATGATTATGTGTCTTGGGGTTGCTCTTCTCGAGGAGTATCTTTGTGGTGTTCTCTGTATTTCCTGAATTTGAATGTTGGCCTGCCTTGCTAAGTTGAGGAAGTTTTCCTGGATAATATCCTGAAGAGTGTTTTCCAACTTGGTTCCATTCTCCCCATCACTTTCAGGTACACCAATCAAACGTAGATTTGGTCTGTTCACATAGTCCCATATTTCTTGGAGGCTTTGTTTGTTTGTTTGGTTGGTTTTTTTTTTACTCTTTTTTCTCTAAACTTCTATTCTCGCTTTATTTCACTAATTTGATCTTCGATCACTGATACCCTTTCTTCCACTTGATCAAATCAGCTACTGAAGCTTGTGCATGCATCACGAAGTTCTCGTGCCATGGTTTTCAGCTCCATCAGGTCATTTAATGTCTTCTCTACACTGTTTATTCTAGTTAGCCATTCGTCTAACGTTTTTTCAAGGTTTTTAGCTTCCTTGCGATGGGTTCGAACATCCTCCCTTAAGTCAGAGAAGTTTGTTATTACCCACCTTCTGAAGCCTACTTCTGTCAACTCGTCAAAGTCATTCTTTGTCCAGCTTTGTTCTGTTGCTGGTGAGGAGCTGTAATCCTTTGGAGGAGAAGAGGTGCTCAGATTTTTAGAATTTTCAGCTTTTCTGCTCTGGTTTCTCCCCATCTTTATGGTTTTATCTACCTTTGGTCTTTGATGCTGGTGACCTACAGATGGGGTTTTGGTATAGATGACCTTTTTGTTGGTGTTGATGCTGTTCCTTTCTGTTTGTTAGTTTTCCTTCTAACAGTTAGGTCCCTCAGCTGCAGATCTGTTGGAGTTTGCTGGAGGTCCATTCCAGACACTATTTGCCTGGGTATCACCAGCGGAGGCTGCAGAACAGCGAATATTGCAGAACAGCAAATATTGCTGCCTGATCCTTCCTCTGGAAGCTTTGTCCCAGAGAGGCAACTGCCTATATGAGGTGTCTGTTGGTCCCTACTGGGAGGTGTCTCCCAATTAGGCCACACGAGGGTCAGGGACCCACTTGAGGAGGCAGTCTGTCCATTCTCAGAGCTCAAACACCCTGTTGGGAGACCACTGCTCTCTTCAGAGCTGTCGGACAGGGATGTTTACATCTGCAGAAGTTGTCTGCTGCCTTTTATTCAGCTATGCCCTGCCCGCAGAGGTGGGGTCTAGAAGCAGTAGGCCTTGTTGAGCTGTGGTGGGCTTCGCCCAGTTTGAGCTTCCTGGCCACTTTGTTTACCTACTCGAGCCTCAGCAATGGGGGACACCCCTCCCCCAGCCAGGCTGCCACCTCGCAGATTGATCTCAGACTGCTGCACTAGCAGTGAGCAAGGCTCTGTGGGCATGGGACCTGCCAAGCCAGGCACAGGAGAGAATTACCTTGTCTGCCAGCTGCTAAGACCTTGGGAAAAGCTCAGTATTTGGGTGGCAGTGTCCCGTTTTTCCAGGCAGTCTGTCATGGCTTTCCTTGGCTAGGAAAGGGAAATCCTTCGACCCCTTGCACTTCTTGGGTGAGGCGACGCCCCACCCTCCTTTGGCTTGCCCTCCATGTACTGTGCTGCACCCACTGTCCAACCATTCCCAATGAGATGTACCAGGTACCCCAGGTGGAAATGCAGAAATCACCTGTCTTCTGCGTTGATCACGCTGGGAACTGCAGATCGGAGCTGTTCCTATTTGGCCATCTTTTTTTTTTTTTCTTTTTTGAGATAGAGTCTTGCTCTGTTGCCCAGGCTGGAGTGCAGTGTTGCAATCTCAGCTCACTGCAACCTCTGCCACCTGGGTTCAAGCAATTCTCCCACCTCAGCCTCCCATGTAGCTGAGACTACAGGTGTGCTTCACTACACCCAGCTAATTTATGTATTTCAGTAGTGACGTGGTTTCATCATGTTAGCCAGGCTGATCTTGAACTCCTGACCTCAAGTGATCTGCCTACCTCAGCTTCCCAAAGTGCTGGGATTACAGGTGTGAGCCACCATGCCCGGCCCCATGTTATATTTTTAAAGATCTGTCTCTGTTGCTTCAGATGGCTGTATAACTCTCCATGGTGTGTGACCACTTCATTTTACTCTGCTCTCCCAAGGTCAGATATCTAGGTGGCTCCAACAACTCCCCTGCCATCTCAAATAATGCCATAACAGGCTGGGTGTGGTGGCCCATGCCTGTAATCCCAGCACTTTGGGAGGCCGAAGGAGGTGGATCACCTGAGCTCAGGAGTTTGAGACCAGCCTAGGCAACATGGTGAAACCCTGTCTCTACAAAAAATACAAAAATTAGCCAGGTGTGGTGGTATGTGCCTGTAGTTCTGGCTACTCAGGAGGCAGAGGCAGGAGAATCACTTGAGCCCAGGAGGTGGAGCTTGCAGTGAGCCAAGATGGTGCCATTACACTCCAGCCTGGGTGACAGAGCAAAACCCTGTTTTTAAAAAAAAAGCCACAACAAACATCCTTGCACAGGTTTCCCTAAGCACCTGTGGGAAAATATCTTCGGGAGCTACACCAGGAGTAGAGTTTCTGGGTCACTAGAAACATCTAACTTGCCTAAACATTGTCAGCTTGCTGTCCAGAATGGCTGCTCCAGTCCACACTCACCAATGTGCATGTAGTTTTGTGTATCCACACATCCCCTCCACTGTCAATTTGGTATTTTCCCACTCTCAAGTTTTTGCCAGTCAGTTAGGCATCAAGGGATATTTTGTTGCTCTAATTTCCATGTCTCTGGAAATTACTAATGATCTTGAGCATCCACCCAAAAGCTTATTGGTCTTTGACTTTTCCAGGTCTATGCATTTAGCTGCATGTAGTCCTCTATTTTCTTAAAACCTATATGGGCTCTGACTGCTCATATTGTTTTCCAACCCTCCCAACCTCCACCCTTTTAAATGTCTTGGAAAGCTTTTTATCGCTGCATGGAAGTGAGAGCTTGAGTGACCCATAAAGTATTAAGCCATTTCCCTATTAATGGGCATCTGGAGTCTTCAGAGGTTTTTCGCTACCACAAACGAATGCTCCCATAATCCTCCTTAAACGTGCATCTTTGCACTTGTGCCTGAATTTCTTCAGATAAATTTTTAGAAGTGGTGTTTTTAGTTTAGCATGCATGTTTGAAGACACCATATTTAGCCATATATGAGTGTTGTCAAGTCTGTGGTGGAGACCAGGGACTCAGTCAGAGACCACAGTTTGGGAGGAGAATAGGTATCACTGAGAAGTGTTCCTGATTTGAGACATAGGAAGATGCATTGAAGCTGGAGTTAGGTAATAAGGATAGCTGCCAGGAGACAGTGCTGAGCACACGCGGGTAGTCAGCCAAGTTGACTGGGATGTGCCAGGTAGTGGGAAGGGAGGCCACAGCCTTCCTGAAACTGCCCCGTAGACACCATCAGGCCCAGAGGCAGCTGCTCTGGAAGGAGCAACAGGGAATTTTGAGTCCACTGACAGGAGTAAGCAGTATTTTTTCACAGGAACATTGACCACCACCTTCCCCTGATGGCCCCAGAGATTAAAGGTGGACAAGTGGACACCTGCCTGGTCATAGTCTTCTTCACAGTCTGAAATCTTGCTTCCTAAGGAACTGCAAGGATGTAGGTTTCTGCCACATACAGTTGGGCAGATTGTGCATTGCACAAGGTTACCTGACCCAGAAGATAAATGGGGACTGAAAAAATTACCCTGAGCTAATTCATACAGATTTTTTTCCCTGTCTCTGAGCCATGAGGGAGAAGACAGTGCTAGGGCTCCCTGGCCTCAGGTCAGCTGCACAACACTATCCAGGGGACAGTCCCTAGGATCGCTCTCTCACCAGCTATCTCCTACTGAAGAGGACATGTCTCCTTTTCCAGCTGTCCTTCAGGGAGGCAGCCCAGACTCCCTGGGGAGACTCTATCCTGTTCTGCTTTGGACCGGGCCAGTGTGGGGCTGTGTGGTGAGCAGAAGAGTAGCATTTTCATGGGGTGCAGACTGGGGCAACTGGGCTGAGCTTCAAACTTGTTTTCTTTGAGGAAGAGTTGAGGACTGATTATATGCACCAACTCCTGGCTGTTAAAGAAGGAGACAGAAGGCCATATGAGGTGGCTCATGCTTATAATCCCAGGGCTTTGACAGACCAAGGCAAGAGGATGGCTTGAGGCCAGGAGTTCAAGAACAGCCTGGGTAACACAGTGAAACCCCATCTGTAAAAAAATTTTAAAAAATTAGCAGGTGTGGTGGTGTGCATCTGTAGTCCCGGCTAGTTGGGAGGCCGAGGTGGAGGATCACTTGAGCCTAAGAGTTTGAGGCTCCAGTGAGCTATGATTGTGCCACTGCACTCCACCCTAGGTGGCAGAGAGAGACCTTGTCTCTAACAGAAAAAAAAAAAAAAAAAAAAGAGGCCAGAAAGACATGGGGGGTCTTATTTCTTTTTTAGGAATCCCCAACCTCAGTCACAGAAACAAGCACCTACAGAGACGAAGACACAGAAGGTGGGTGAGGACCACTGTGGGCTTGGGGAGGGAACAGCGCTTCCTTTCACACAGCAAGAAGTTCGGGCTGCTTGGGGGCTCCAAGGGGCTGGAGTTTGAGGAGACTTGGACAGGATCAAGTGGTTGATTTGGTCTGAGGTCAGCCAGGGGCTGTGTAGGGCCCAGTGTAGAGCTGTGGCAACCTCATCCCCACGCAGCTTGGCCTCACAACAGCTCACAGAGCAGTTACTTTGATGGGGGACGGGGCCGGACGCTGTAATCCCAAAATGCCTGACAGGTATGAACCCAGGCAGCTCAGGCATTGGGGGACTTTTTCATGCCATGTGACCCAGAAATTCCACTCCTGGGTATAGATCCTAAACATAATCTCCCACAAGTGCTAAGAAAACCTGTACAAGGAGAGATGCACAGTTGGGCAATTATGATGCAATAAGAAAAGTGCTGATGAAGGTTAATATTTATTAAGCACTTACCGGTCGGCTTATGAGCTCCCTAACGACCCAATGAGGTGGGCCTTATTACCCCATTTAATAGATGGGGAAGCTGAGGTTTAGACAGGGTAACTTTCCCAACGTCACACAGTAAACGGTGGAGTGGAAACATCCTTTCAGCCTCAAGGCAGAGCCTATGCCCCCATCACTGCACCACACGGCCCTTGGTACCACACTCATGGAGGAGGGCGGCGGTAACGACAGTGTCCTGGGTGTCAGGGACCGGGACGTTCCCCTGGCCTACGCACTAATACCACGCCCCAGTCTTCAGGGTAATTTCATACTGACAGGGCTCTACTCCCCTGGCCGCCCCCGGTCAGTGCCCGCCCGCGCTCCAGCAGTGCTGCCGCGGTCCTGCCGGCCACCTCCAGGGAAGCGGCCTTGTGCTGCCCCCTGCTGGTCGCAAACTTACAGCACCGAGGGGTTTCGCTCTGCGCGCACTTCCTTGCGCAGGCGCTCTGGGTAGTGGGCCCTGACTCCCTAAGGTCCAGAAAAGGGTGGATGGGGGTGGGTAAAGGAGGGAGGGTGGGGGATGTCTCCAACGAGGTCAGGCCCGGGAAGCTGGCCGCGTGTCGTATTTCTCTGGTTACACCTGTTTGTGCCCAGCGCAGCAGTCCACACTCCCTAATCCTGGTCCATAAGGGAAGGGGCAGGACGGACAGCCCCCTTAGGATGGGGGCCCCAAGAGGAGTCCTTTATTTGCTCCCGGAATACTCCCTGAGTACTGGGGGTACAATGATAATGAAAACATCCACCTTGCTGTAGTGCACAATGGCAGCTCCCACCCCAGGGTACTCCTGGGACCAGACGTCAGTCACTGTCCTCTTCCTCTTAGTGACTAGAGGCCATTTTGAGTGTCTGTAGGGGAGACAGACGTAGGAAGATTATACAGGTGATGCATGCAAGAATAACTGTGGCTGTAAAGGGCGAGCCTGGCACCAGGAGGATCAGGAGCCAGGGAGAGCTTGCATTTGAGCAAGGCTGGGTATAATCTATACATGCTGGGCTTTCTCTAGGTAGGAGGCCCTGGGAAGAGAAGAGTCGGAGGACAGCTCAACTCTGTGTATCTGCATCTGCTCTGTTCCAGGAAGCACGCCCCTTTTTCCCTAGCTTCCAATCCTACATCTTGGCAGGCTGCCAGAGATTAGGCCCTTGGAGATATGGGGTGATATTTCTTCTTTGCCGTTTGCCATTGTAAGAGGACAATCACTGGCTTTACCTGAACAGATAAAACATGACAACAGGAATATCAAATATGTTGGGGAAGGGGGTCCCTAATGCTCAGGAGAATGACAGGTCCTTCCCAATCCACTCTCTGTCCCATGTGAAGGGCATCCCCAGTCAACCGTTCTCCAGAAGCGCAGTCCCAGAGTGGGAGGTGAGAGGAGGCTGCTGTCATCCTGCTATGGTCTGAATGTTTATGTTCCCCTGCTGTAATGTGTTGAATCCTAATCACCGATGTGATGGTGTTAGGAGTTGGGGACTTTGGGAGGTGAGTTGGTCATAAGCATACAGCTTTCATGAATGGGATTAGTGTTCTTATCAAAAGGACCCCAAGGGCCAGGAACGGTGGCTCACACCTATTACAGGCTTATCCCAGCATTTTGGGAGGCTGAGGCTGGTGGATTGGCTGAGCTCAGGTGTTAGAGACCAGCCTGGGCAACATGGCAAAACCCTGTCTCTACAAAAAATACAAAGATAGCTGGGTATGGTGGTGCATGCCTGTAGACCCAGATGCTTGGGAGGTTGAAGTGGGAGGATCGCTTGAGCCTGGAAGGTTGAGGCAGCTGCAGTGAGCCATGTTCACACCACTGCACTCCAACCTGTATGACAAAGCGAGACCCTGTCTCAAAAATAAATAAATAACAAATAAATAGATACAATAAAAAATCAAGAGTTATAAAACAATGAACCAGCTTCATTCCCTACTCCAGTCCCCAGTCACCCAGGTGCCCTCCTTGAAGACACTCAATAGTGTCAGTTTCTTGTGTAACCTTCCAGGGGCGTCCTGTGTACGCACAAACAAATGCACACACAGCCACAAATGCACACACAGCCACGTATGCCACCCTCTTTACGCACACAGCAGTTCACTTAAACTGCTTAAGAGAGGGTTCCGTGTAAGTGGAGAACTTCCTGGAGCCTACTGGAGAAATTACCAGCGTCATTCCCGCTGAAGCCAAGAACAAAATCCTGTGATTTCTGAAACGGAGCTGGAACTACTCCCTGCAGCAACCCTGTCATTTAAAAGCTGCAAAGAAGTGGAGGTGGCAGTTTAACTTTGGGCAGGCTATTATTTTAATTGTGGCTTGCCCTGCCCTAACCTTTTTGCTTTGGGATACCCATTGGGTGCTCCCTCAGCCTGTGAAAATGGCCCAGAAGGTTTAGGCAGGTATCCATGGGGTACTGTCTTAAGTGCATTCAGATTGCTGTAACAAAAATACCATGAACTATAGGGCCGGGCGCAGTGGCTCATGCCTGTAATCCCAGCACTTTGGAAAGCTGAGGTGGGCAGATCACTTGAGGTCAGGACTTTGAGACCAGCCTGACCAACATGGTAAAACATCATCTCTACTAAAAAATACAAGAAAAAAAAAATTAGCTGGGCGTGGTGGCACATGTCTGTAATCCCAGCTACTAGGGAGGCTGAGGCAGGGGGATTGCTTGAACCTGGGAGGCAGAGGTTGCAGCGAGCTGAGATCATGCCATTGCACTCCAGCCTGGGAGACAGAGAGGGACTCCATCTCAAAAAACAAAACAAGCAAACAAAAAACAAACCCATGAACTGGGTAATTTATAAACAATAGAAATTCATTGCTCACAGTTTTGGAGGTTGGGAAGTCTGAGATCAAGGTGCTGGCAGATTCTGTCTGGTGAGGGTTTGCTCTGCTTCAAATATGGCCCCTTTTGCTGAGTTATCACATGGTGGAGGGGCCGGGGAGCTCCCTTCAGCTTCTTTTCTAAGGGCACTAATCCCATCCATGAGGGTGCAGCACTTGTGACTTAACCATGTCCCCAAAGGCCCTGCCTTTTCATACCACCACAGTGTCTGCACAGGTTAACACAAATGAATTTTGGAGGGACACTTTCAGATTACAGCAGGATGATCAGGGCAGAACATAGACCCTGCTGGAGTGTGTGAGGGTGACTCTTTTGAAAGTTATAATTTTATATCCAGACAGATTGTCACTCAGATATGAGGCATACTAAACATTTTTTTTCAATGTATGCTGTAGGATGACCTACGCTGAAAATGTTTTTGGAGAAAGAACTCAAAAAAGATGAGAAAGAAAACCTAGCTATATGTTGTTTTAAACAGACACATTTAAGATGTAAAGATACATACAAACTGAATGTGAAGAAAGGGAAAAAGATATATTGGACAAAAAAACAAACAAAAAAGCAAGCATGGCCATATTAATATCATTCTCATGACAAAATATTCACCAAGCAGATAAAACAGTTTTGTTTTTTTTTTCTTGAGATAGGGTCTCTCGCTGTCCCTCAGGCTGGAGTGCAATGGCTCAAAGATGGTTGACTGCAGCCTCGAACTCCTGGGCTCAAGTGATCCTCCCATCACAGCCTCCTGAGTAGTTGGGACTGCGTGCACCACCACATCCGCTAATTTTTTAATTTTTTGTGGAGACGGGGTCTCCTCTGTTGCCCAGGCTGGTCTCAAACTCCTGGGCTCAAGTGATTCTCCCACCTCAGCCTCCCAAAGTGCTAGGATTGCAGGCATGAGCCACCATACCTGGCAACAGCTCTAAACATGTATACAATTAATATGGTTTCTAATGATAATGTAAAAACTAACGAATTATAGGGAGAAATGCACACATTTACTATCCTAGTGAGGGATTTCAAAATACTTCTAGATTATCGATAGGCCAAACAGACAAAAAAAATATATCCCTGTGGCAGATCTAAAATCCCAAACTTTTTGTAAGTCTGGAAGAATAGTTTCTAGCCTTCCACCTGCTGTGATTTAGGGAAGAACCTAACAGTAATGGAAATGGATGTGGCAAACCAATAAATAACAGTTGGTATATCAGTATTCAGTAATCATATTACTATGAATATGTAAATGTTATACACAGCTGAATCACAGTTATATTTTCCTTTCCTATACTACTTAAAAAATTAATAATTATTTTTTCTTTTCATTTGGTTAGTTTTCTATATGCTTTGAAATAATTCAACCTCAAACTCTGCCAACTCTCTACAACTCCTCTCAATTTCTTCAGAAAAATCTATCAATTTTCATTGCCTTGAATGTCTTTCTCCTTGGCCGGTTACATTTCCCAGAGAAGGTTCTTCCAGTCTCCTGCTTGCAAGGGAAGACCAGGTGTCTTAGGGGCTGCGGATGGGATTGAGGGTCTCAACATTTGGTAAACAAACTCAACTTTCCTTGCTTCCTTTAACCACATATGAAAAAAGTTGAAATTTCCATAAAAGATTTTTACCAAAGACTGAAGGAGAACAATATTTAATAGCAACAAAAGACCAAAAAAAAACAGCGGAGAAGAAAAAATGTTCTATATTCTATAAATGTAGCCAAACTATAAGGGTCAGGCTTTCTTTTTAAATTTTTATTCTGAGACAGGGTCTCACTCTATTGCCAGGCTAGAATGTAGTGGCACGATCATAGCTCACTGCAGTCTCGAACTCCTGGGCTCAAACAATCCTCCTGCCTCAGCCTTCTGAAGTAATTTGGACTATTGGATCATGCCATCATGCCTGGCAAATTAAAATTTTGTTGTTGTTATTATAGAGACAGGGTCTTGTTACGTTGCCCAGACTGGTTTTGAACTCTGAACCTCAAGCGATCCTCCTGCTTCTGCCTCCCAGTGTTGGTATTACAGGTGTGAGCCACCTCACCCAGCCAGGGTCAGGCTTCTGAGCCTACCAGCGCTGACTCCTCTTTAAGACCCAGGGGCTCTTTCCTGTTTCAAAACCTCCTTCTGGGATCACCATACTCCAGAACAGAATTGACTGGATCAAGTGGATCCATAATCCATAATTTCTGACTGGTTGGCTGCAGCTGTCTGGCTCACTGTGTGAGGGTGACTCTTTTATTTTAGTCTTTTATTATGCATTTTAGAAGCAAGTACAAAAGTAGAGGGAATAATATAACTCCCCCTACCATATACCTATTACCCAGATTCCACAATCGACCTTATTTTATCTATATCCCTATTCTTTTCCCTCAAGTTATTTTATTATCTGTAAATACTTCAGTATGTATTTATTTTATTTTACTATTTTTTTTTTTGAGACAGAGTCTCGCTCTGTCACCCAGACTGGAGTGCAGTGGTGCGATCTCGGCTCACTGCAAGCTCCACCTCCCAGGTTCACGCCATTTTCCTGCCTCAGCCTCCCCAGCAGCTGGGACTACAGGCACCCGACACCATGCCCAGCTAATTTTTTGTATTTTTAGTAGAGACGGGGTTTCACCATGTTAGCCAGGATGTCTCGATCTCCTGACCTCGTGATTCGTCCGCCTCAGCCTCCCAAAGTGCTGGGATTACAGGGGTGAGCCACCGCGCCAGGCCTTCAGCATGTATTTCTAAGAAGTAAGAACTTCTTTTTAAAAAGCGCAATAATTGGTCGGGCATGGTGGCTCATGTCTATAATCCCAGCACTTTGAGAGGCAGAGGTGGGAGGATTACTTGATACCAGGAGTTCAAGACCAGCCTGGGCAACACAGCGAAACCCCATTTCTACAAAAAAAAAAAAAAAAAAAAAAAAAAAAAGAAAAAAGAAATTAACTGGGCATGATAGTGCACACCTGTAGTCCCAGCTACTCGGGAAGCTGAGGTGGGAGGATCACTCAGCCCGGGAGGTCAAGGCTGCAGTGAGTGAGCCATGATTGAGCCACTGCACTCCAGCCTGGGTGACAGAGTGAGACGCTGTCTCAAAAACAAACAAACCAACAAAAAACACAAGAATTATACCTACAGATTAGTACTAATTCTTAATATCATCAAATAGCCAGTCATTGTTCACATTTGCTCTTTTGTCTCATATACATATATATTTTTTACAGGTACCTTGTTTCAATCAGCATCCAAACAAATGCCATACATTGTGTTTGTTTGATACATCTTTAAGGCTTTTAAAATCTGTGACCATTCATCTTACTCTTTATGTATGAGAGAGAGTGTGTGTGTGTGTGTGTGTGTGTGTGTGTGTGTAACTAGAGCAATCGTCCTTAGCATTTCTCATTCTTTGGACTTACTCATCATGTTGCACTATCCTCTGTACTTCCTTTAATCTGGCAATTAGATTTAGAGGCCTGATCAGATGGAGGTTTGGATCTGAACTCAGGTGGTTTTTTTTGGGGGGGACGGACGCCCAGGCTGGAGTGCAATGGCGCGATCTCGGCTCATTGCAACCTCCGCCTCCCAGGTTCAAGCGATCCTCCCTCCTCAGCCTCCTGAGTACCTGGGATTACAGGCACCACCATCACTCCCTGGGGAGATCACCTGAGGTCAGGAGTTCAAGACCAGCCTGGCCAACGTGGTGAAACCCTGTCTCTACAAAAATACAAAGGGTTTGTTTGTTTCTTTGTTTGTTTTAATAGAACCTCATGAATAGTGCTTGGTACCAGGAGACTTGCTGCCGGGGTGTCTTTTTGTGCTGGAGAGCTTCTGCCCTGACTATAACGAGCACTTCTGGACAAGGCAGCAAAGGAGGAGGGCCCCTTTTTCTCAGGCGCCTTTCTGAGAATCCTGCACCTGCAGCAGCCCCCGGTCTCTTTTTGGTGGGTTCATAAGCAACATCAGTCTAGAAGTCTGAGGGCTTGAGTCAAAGTTCTGACCTCACTAGACAACCTCAGGAAAAGTTAGCTAACTTCTTGGAGTCAGGCTGGCTCCATTTTACATTAGTTAACTGAACCAATAAAGAGTTATTTCAATAGATAGTTGAGTATAGCATTATAGCTAGGACTGGACTCTGCACCTAGGCTGCCTGTGTTGGAACACCAGATTTGCTACTTAATAGCTTTGAGACTCTGAATAAGTTACCTAATGGATCTGTACCCCGGTTTCCACATCTAAAGAAATGGGCCTCATGTGAAGTCACCACCTGACAGAGTTGTTGTGAAGAGGAAGTGAGTGAGTGCAGGGAAGATGCTGAGGACTGTCCCTGACTCATGCTGAGTGCTCACAATGTGTTGTTTGTGACTGTGAAGTGACAGGGACTGAGCTAGGTGCAGAGGCCGTGTGGTGAGCATGCCCGGTGCCTGCTCTCAAGGAACACACGTAGTACAGTGTGACAGGGCTGTGCTGGGGGTGGCCTGGGGAGCTGGGAGAGCCCGAACAGGAATCTCACTTGATGTGGGGGCCAGGGCTATCTGACCAGAGGAATCGGTGTCTAACCTGAGATTTGAAGGAGTCAGTGAGGTGGGCCCAGGCAGGGAGAGAGCATTTCCAGCGGAGGGAGCAGCATCTGCAGCGACCTGGGCGCTGTGGCACCTGCAGCCCGCGGGAGTGCTTTTGGCCCAGGCGGGCTTGGGACATGAGGAAGGCAGCTGGAAAGTGGGTGGGCAGTAGTTAGGCATTAAGCCAGAAAGGAGGGCAGGGACCACTTACAGAGGGACTGGTGTGGTGCGGAGCGCTGGCTGGGGAGCTGGAGCTTTCTTCTAATGATGCTGGGAGTGTGTGTGTGTGTCTATGTGTGTGTGTATGTGTGTGTGTGTATGTGTGTGTGTGTATGTGTGTGTGTGTTTGTTGCAGGTTGTGAGGTGAGGAGCAGGGTTGGATCTGTTTTGAAACAATTCCTCTGGTTGCTGTGTGAGGAGTGGATGGAAGGCAAGGCTGGGGCCTGGACACCTGACCAGGTGCCAGGGAGCAGGAATTGACCATGTGGATGGAGAGAAGGAGGTGGATTTAAATATGTTAAACAAGTAGCATGCAGCTGGGCGCGGTGGCTTACGCCTGTAATACCAGTACTTTGGGAGGCCAAGGTGGGCGGACCACCTGAGGTCAGGAATTTGAGACCAGCCTGGCCAACATGGTGAAAACGTGTTGCTACTAAAAATACAAAAACTAGCCAGGTGTGGTGGTAGGTGCCTGTAATCCCAGCTACTCAGGAGGCTGAGGCACAAGAATCACTTGAACCCAGGAGGCGGAGGTTGCATTGAGTTGAGATCCCGCCATTGCACTCCAGTGTGGGCAACAGAGGGAGACTCTGTCTCAAAAAACAAAACAAAACAAAACAAAAAGAAAAACAAAAACCCAGGTAGCGGCCAGGCGTGGTAACTCATGACTGTAATCCCAGCATTTTGGGAGGCCGAGGCAGGTGGATCACCTGAGGTCAGGAGTTCAAGACCAGCCTGACCAACATGGTGAACCCCGTTTCTACTAAAAATACAAAAAATTAGCCAGGCATGGTGGCAGGTGCCTGTAATCCCAGTTACTCAGGAAGCTGAGGCAGGAGAATTGCTTGAAACAAGGAGGCGGAGGTTGCAGTGAGCCGAGATCGTGCCATTGTACTCCAGCTTGGGTGACAAGAGCAAAAAACTCTGTCTTGAAAAAACAAAAAACAAACAGACAAAAAACCCAAACAAACAAACAAACAAACAAACCCAGGTAGCATGCATTAAATTAGATTGGAGGGGGGAAGTGGAGGAATTACAGTGGGTTGAATGGCATCCCCTCCAAATTCATGTCCACCCAGAACCTCAGAATGAGACCTTATTTGGAAATAGGATCTTAGCTGATATGATTGAGGTAAAGATAAAGATGAGATCCTACTGGCTTAGGGTGGGCTCTCAATCCAAGGAGAGCTTTCTTATGAGAGAAGAGGATGCACAGAGACAGAAGAGATGGCCGTGTGAAGATGGGGGCAGAGGCTGGAGTGAGGCACAGAGGAGCCAGGGAATGCCTGAAGCCTCCTGAAGCTGAAAGAGGTGAGGAAGGATTCTTCTCTGGAACTTTTGGAGGGAGCACAGCGCCGCTGACAGTTTTTCAGACTTCTGGCCTTCCGAACGATGAGAGGGTCACTCTCTTTTGTTTTAAGCCACCTAGTTTGTGATAATTTGTTACAGCAACCCTGGAAAACTAACGCAGGCGTCAAGGGTGATACTCAACTGTCTGGCTCGGGAGACTGGAGCACAGAGCCAGAGTCAGACTTGTTGGCTGGGGTGGGGATAGGAACGTGGTGGTCTGGTGCTGGGGCCGGGTTCAGGTTTGGATTTATTGTTTTTGAAGAGTCGTGTGGCAAGCAAGCAAAGAGGGCCGGTGGTAGCTGGATTCATGAGTCTGGGGGACTGGTTTAGACTGAAAGAGAATTGGGGAGTGAGGTGGGGAGGAAGGAGATTGTCCAGGGAGAATCTGTGTGGAGAGCAGGGAAGAGGAATAAGAATGGACCTATGAGGAAGTCCAGCACCTAGGGGAGAGCTGAGAGAGAAGGAACTCCTGGAGGTTCTGAGCAGGGGAAGACCAGGAGTGCGTGAGGCCACAAATATGCAAGAAATGGGGCCTTGTGAGGGAGTTAGTGGGAAAGAATGTCACCGAGTTAAAAAAATCCACAGATAGGAAAATGCCAGTTGAATTTGTAAACAGGAGGTTCAGTTCACCGTGACTGTGGCAAGAACAGCTTTGGTGAAGTAGGGGAAGCATGGGGTGTCACTGCCACCTGACTCCTGTTTCTCGAGTCTCTTTGTAACAAGAACCCCTGGCATTCCTGGAGGTTCCGGACTCTCAGGACTGAACCTGTCAGGGCTTGGCATATTTAATAGTCACCAGCTGGTGGGATGGAAGCCATGGCTACCCTGGCTACATCCGGAAGGCCAAGACTGATTACTCATGTGTGGTCACTGGGGACAGGGTAAGCAATGTTCTGCCTTCCATGAAGCCAGCACCTGGAGCTTGGTTCAAAGAATTCAGCAAATTTATACCTTTACTGAAATTTCAGGGGTCCTGGCCTAGGGAGTGAAACGTAGGAATGAGATGACTAACGTTACTACTACATTCATTGAGGGGGTCGGGGATTCCTGGAAGGCCAGGATTCCATTATAACTATCATTCAGTCCGACAAATAACTAAGGAGGACCAGATTCACACGCATAGTGAAAACAGAACTTCAAGCGGCAGGCGTCCTTCTGTGCCCAGGCGGAGGTAGTGGCGCCATCTACAGGTCACTGAGGGAGAGAGCGCCGGCGGAATCATTTATGTCAGGGAGCAGCTTTGGTAGGGATCTCAGGAATCCCGCACTCTTGTGGACTCTGGTGTTCTCGACATGAACTTTGCTTAATGATCGATGTTTAAAAGCAACATGAGGGAAGGACAGACCCACATCTGAGCCTGCGTGTGAATTAGTCAGGAAGAAAGATCAAGCTTGTGGTGTCCGTGTCCTATAAAAGCCGTGCTAAAGGGAACTTAATTTAAGGATTCTTTCCCAAAATATGACCAAAGGAGTGGTGGGGGAGGGGTGTATGCTCGTGAGGGAAGAGGCAGTGGATTGCAGCTTGCGGGTATGTTTAGGGCCGGAGGCAATCAAAATGCAGTGTGGGAAGTCAAGTCTGTGTGCCTCCGTTGTTTGAAACATTTTTTTATTTATTAAAAAAATATTTTTGAAGTAGGGTCTCACTGTGTTGCCCAGACTGGACTCGAACTCCTGGGTTCAAGTGATCCTCTCTCTTCAGCTTCCTGAGTAGCTGGGACTACAGGCATGCGCCACCATCCCCAGCTATGTTATTTGATAATACCCAACATTCGCTTATCCAGTGCCAGGCAGTCTCACAAGCATTCTAAAACAGGTATTAACTTGTTGACCCTCACAACAATCCCGTAAGTTAGATGATATCTCATCTCCTAGTATATATATAATGGAATGGAGGCAGAGGGTCCGGCCACTTGCCCAAGGCCATGCAGTGCTGGGAAACAAAGACTCCAACTCAGTCAGTCTGGTTTCAGAGCCCAGGTCTCCACCCTGCACTTTCCTGTTTCTCTAGCATCTGCCGTTAACATCTGCTCCACATCTTCTAAAATATATTCTATGTTATCTGCCTTTTAAAATGGAGCATGAGGAACATAAAATAAACATTTATAGGTGGGTTTGATTAACATGTTGATCACCTGTGACTGCACTAATACAGGACTGAGTTCAGGAGCCACTGAGAGGTGGCCTCAGCTACCAGGCTTTTTTGGGTTTCTTGGGTCTACTTTTCCCCATGGAGGAGGGAAAGCTATGGAAACCTCTTAAGCAGGGAAGAGATGTGGTTTGATTTCAGTCCTAGAAACTGATTCAGATTTTCTTCAAGGGTAATGGACATAAAGACCTGGCAATGACCATGAAGCCAGAACGCTTGTAAGTGTTATCTCCTGGCCTGGCCTCTGGGACTGGCTTGGGGGAGGATTTGCAAGGAAGGAGGAAAGGGGCATGGAGGATCAAGGTGAGCTGAGATCAGGTATCCTTTCTCCTGGTCTTGGTCCCAGTCTCCAGAGGTTACTGTGTCCTGCCATAGTGCTCCACAAAGCGGTGTCACCTGGACACTGAGCTTTGTCCCTGCTCCATGCTGCTCCACTGGAAGAAGCACTGGGCAAGAAGTTAGTGGGGTTGGAAGACCCCAATAACATCCCGCCCAATAGAGATGCCACATTCCCCCTGTGGCATCTGCCTGTTCTGCTCCCGGGAGGATGTGCTGTGCCTTGCTCATAGGCAGGGCTCGGCGAGATGAGCCATGAGTCCTTTCTGGAGTGGACATCTTCCTTCTTGTAGTGGTCCATTTTTCATTGCTATAAAGGAATACCTGAGCCTGGGTAATTTATAAAGAAAAGAGGTTTATTTGGCATATAGTTCTGCAGGTCATACGAGCATCTGCTCAGCTTCTGGTGAGGCCTCAGGAAGCTTTTACTCATGGCAGAAAGTGGAAGGGGAGCAGGCATGGCATGTGGCAAGAGAGGGAGCAGGAGAGATGCCAGTCTCTTTTCTTAGAAAAGTATTTTTAAATTTCAATGACTTTGGGAGTACAACTGGGTTTTGGTTACAAGGATGAATTGTATAGTAGTGAAGCCTGAGATTTTAGTGCACCCGTCACTCTTCACACTCTCTCTTTCCTGCCACCTTGTGAAGAAGGCACTTGCTTCTCCTTTGCCTTCCACCATGATTGTAAGTTTCCTGAGGCCTCCCCAGCCATGTAGAACTGTGAGTCAATTAAACTTCTTTCCTTTATAAATTACCCAGTAACCACAAAGCAAAAACCTGTAATAGATACACTAAAAATAAAAAGCAAGGAATTAAAAATTAAGAGATATCACTTAACCACAAAGGAAGAGAGTAAGAAAGGAAGAAAGGAAAAGAAGACTTACAAAACAACCAGAAAGCAAGTAACCAAAATGCCAATAGTAAGTCCTTACCTATCAAAATAACATTGAATATAAATGGACTAAATCCCCAATTAAAAGACATAAATGGCTGCATGAATTAAAAAAATAAGACCTGGCCGGGCATGATGGCTCACACCTGTAATCCCAGCACTTTGGAGGCTGACGGGGGCGGATCATGAGGTCAGGAGATCGAGACCATTCTGGCTAACATGGTGAAACCCTGTCTCTACTAAAAATACAAAAATACAAAAAATCAGCCAGGCGTGGTGGCAGGCGCCTGTAGTCCCAGCTACTCAGGAGGCTGAGGCAGGAGAATGGCGTGAACCTGGGAGGCGGAGCTTGCAGTGAGCCGAGATCGCGCCACTGTACTCCAGCCTGGGTGACAGAGCGAGACTCTGTCTCAAAAAATAAAAAAAGACTCAACTATATGTTGCCTATAAGAAACTCACTTCACCTATAAATGAATGTACAGACTGGAAATGGATAGAAAAAGATATTTCATACAAATGGAAACAAAAAAGGGGGCAAGAGTAACTATACTCGTATCAGATAAAATAGGCTTCAAGTCAAAAAGTGTAAAGAAAAACAAAGAAGGTCATTATATAATGATAAAGGAGTCAATTCAGCAAGAGGTTATAAATGAGTCAATTTAGCAAGAGGGTATAATTATAACTATTTATGCACCCAATATCAGAGCACCCAAATGTATACAGCAAATATTAATTGATTTAAAAGGAAAGATAGACTGCAATATAATATTAGGGAACTTCAACGCCCACTTTCAGTAATAGACAGATTATCCAGACAGAAAATAATAAACAAACATCAGAGTTAAACCGCACTCTATACCAAATGGACCTATCTGACTTAATCCATTTTGTGTTACTATAACAGAGTACCTGAGACTGAGTAATTTACACAGAAAAGAAGTTTAGTTAGCTCACAGTTGTGTAGGCTGGGAAGTATGAGGAGTATGGCATCAGCGTCTGCCTAGCTTCTGGTGAGGGCCACGTGCTAGGTCAAAAGATGGTGGAGAAGGTCAAAGGAGAAATGGGCATATGTGAAGAGACAAAGTCTGAGGGGCAGCCTGGTGTTATAATAGCCCACTCGCAGGGAAACTAATTCATTTCCCCAAGAACTAATCCAGTCTCACTAATCAAGACATTTATGGGAGATCCACCCCTATGACCCACTAAGCCCCACCTCCCAACATTGCCACGTTGGGGATCAAATTTCAACATGAGTTTTGGCGGTGACAAACCATATCCAAACATGGCACTGACCTTTATACAACAACCTACCTGCTGCAGAATACACATTCTTCTCCTCCGCACATGGAACATTCTTCAGGATAGGCCACATGTTATGCCACAAAATAAATCACAAGAAATTCAGAAAATTCAAAATCATATCAAATATATTTTCTGATCACAATGAATAAAACTAGAAATCAATAGCAAGAGGAATTTTGGAAACTGTGTTAATACATGGAAATTAAACAATATGCTCCCGAATGACCAGTGAGTCAATGAAGAAATCAAGAAGGAATTTTAAAAATTTCTTGAAACAGATTAAAATGGTAACACAACACACAGAAACCTATGAAATAAAAGCAGCACTAAGTGGGAAATTTATAGCAATAAATACCTACATCAAAAAAGTAGAAAGTGAGGCATCAATTGGAGCCATAAAAATAAACGTTAAAAAAGTAGAAAGACTGCAAAAAAACACCTTAACAGTGCATCTTAAAGAACTAGAAAAGCCAGAACAAACCAAACTCAAAATTCGTAGAAGAAAACAAATAATAAAGATCAGAGCAGAAATAAGTGAAATTAAGACTAAAAACACAATACCCAGTGTAATACATCAAGGAAACAATAAGTTGGTTTTTGGAAAATATGAACAAAATCAACAAAACTTTAGCTAGACTAACAAAGAGATAAACCCAAATAAATAAAATCAGAAATAAAAAAGGAGACATTACAACTAATACCTTTGATGTACAAAGGATCATTACAGGCTATTATAAATAATGATTCACCCACCAGTTGGAAAACCAAGAAGAAATGAATAAATTCCTGGACACATACAACCTACCAAAATTGAACTTGAAGAGACAGTAAATCTTAACAGACCAGTAACAAATAATGAGATCAAAGCACTAATTAAAAGTCTCCCATGAATAAAAATCCTAGGACCTGATGGCTTCATTGCTGAATTCTACCAAACATTTAAAGAAGAACCATATTAATTCTACTCAAACTATTCCAAAAGATTAAAGAGGGGAAACTTCCAAACTCATCCTGTGAGGCCAGCATTACTCAATATCAAAACCAGACACAATAAAAAAGAAAACCACCAGTCAATATCCTGATGAACATAGGATCACAAAATTCTCAACAAAATTCTAACAAACCCAACAACACATTAGAAAGCTCATCTACCATGATCAAGTGAAATTTATTTCAGGGATACAAGTCTGGTTTAACATAAGCAAATCAATAAACATGATACATCACATTAACAGAGATAAGGACAAACACCATATGATCATTTCAATGGACGCTGAATAAGCATTCTATAAAATTCCATACCCTTTCATGATTAAAAAATTCTCAACAAACTGGGTACAGAAGGAATAAACTTCAAAACAATAAAGGCCGTATATGACAAATGTACAGCTAATATCACACTGAATGGGGAAACACCGAAAGCTTTTTCTCTAACATCTGGAACAAGACGAAGATGCCCACTTTCACTACTTTTATTCAACATAGTACTGGAAGTCCTAGTCAGAGCAATTAGTCAAGAAGAAGGAATAAAGGGCATCCAAATTGGAAAGGAAAAAGTCAAATTATCCTTGTTTGTATACAACATGACCTTATATTTATTATTATTTTAAATACACAGTTTATTTATTTTATGAAGTTCCAGGATACATGTACAGGATGTGCAGGTTTGTTACATAGGTAAATTTGTGCTGTGGTGGTTTGCTGCACCCATCAATCCATCACCTATGCATTAAGCCCAGCATGCATTAGCTATTTTTCCTGATGCTCTTCCTGCCCAGAGTCCTGTGTACTCTACCCAATGCCCTGTGAATTATACATTTTCTAGGCTGGCTGATGGAAACAGGCACCATTCTAGGCTTTGCATGGGCAACAACATTTTTCCTTCTAATCCCTTTGAATGGTTCTTTCTCCAGCTTCAGGTGCTTTCCTCACACACATGTGCTGACTGTTGCTGAATGCTGCAGATCTCTGGAGTTCTGTATCTGAGCAGCTCTCTCCTGTCTGCTCAGATACAGAACTCCAGAGATCTGGACTACATGCTCTGTCCTATGTACTCTAGCTGCTGTGGTATCCCTGTACTCTCAGCTCTGCCTTCTCAACTCAGGGAGTCTGCCTGGCCCCTTCTGTTCTTCCTCTTTGTGCTGTGGCCTGGAAACTGCGGGTAGTAAGCTGGGGCAATCATAGAGCTTAGCTTGTTTGTTTCCTTTGTTTCAGGGATCACTATTTTTCATTTCCTGATGTCCAGTGTCCTAAAAACCATTGTTTTCTGTATATTGTCTGTTTTATCTTAGGTGTGAGAGTAAACATAATCTGTGTTATTCCATCTTGGCCAGAAACACAAATCTTCATTTGACCATGTTAGTTTTGAACTAGGCCAAGCCAAATTCCCAGATGATTTAGAAGATGCCACTAGAGGACTCCTAGGGCATCTCGGTAGATTTGCATCCAGCTCCTGTTTTCAGGATTCACTCAATAAATGCATTGCTCCTCTCCAGACCATCTGGGTGTGGTTGGTATTATAGATGAGGGTGACATGTCTGGTTCTGTGGTCCCACAATGGAATCTTAAAGGATATACACCCCTTGGGTGTAACACCATAAGTAGTCTCTCTGCCTAGTGGGGCATCTTCTTGGTCTTGATTAAGGTCTTTGGCGCAGAGGCTTCTGGATAGAGGTATGTCCGAGTTTCCATGTCCTTTGTCAAAACATGTTTGTTCCAGTGTTTCAGACATTGTTATCCGAAGGCAATAAACAGTTGGTCCTAGGAACTCTGGAGCACTTGCTCTGGAGCACAGAAAATTCTTCAGTATTTTTCTAGTGGGGAACGGTTCAAAACCTGAGCAGCATCAGGGCTGTGGAGCCCAGGGGACACCTGGAGGCCAGGCTGGGCAACAGTTGGAACACACTTGCTGGATTCTCAGCTAAGCCACTACTCAGCACCACCCTCACATGAGGGGTGTCAAGCTGCACTAACAGTTTATTTTAAAAGAAAACCACAACCTGAGTCTAATCATAAGGAAGCAATCAGACAAATCCAGGATCGGGCATCCTACAAGCAATGGACATGAGCTCTCTAATGTGTTAATATGACGAACGATAAAAAGAGGTGAGTGTGTGTGAGTCATGGTTGTGGTTATGGGACTGGCCTAGATTAGTGGAAACTAAAGAGCAACCAAATACCATGCGTGAACTTTAACTGGATCCTGGGATCAGGAAATAAACCTAGCTTATTTGGGGTAAATATTTTCATTTAAGGGTTTTTGTAAAAATTTTTTTTTTTTTTTTTTCTGATACAGGGCCTCTCTCTGTTGCCCAGGTTGAAGTGCAGTGGTGTGATCATGGCTCACTGCAACCCTGACCTCCTAAGCTCAAGTGATCCTCCCACCTCAGGCTCCACAGTAGCTGGGACTATAGGCATGCACCACTACATTTTTTTTTTAGTTTTTTGTAGAGTTGAGGTTGCACTGTGTTGCCCAGGCTGGTCTTAAACTCCTGGGCTCAGGTGATACTCCTGCCTTGGACTCCCAAAGTGCTGGGATTATAGGCGCGAGCCATTGTGCCTGGTCTGTAAATTTTTATAACAGCTTTGATATTTTATCCACATTAAATTCCTTGGGTGTGGTAATTATATAAGAATTATGGGGGGAGAACGTCCTTGTTTGTTTTTAGGAAATAACGGCTGAAGTACCAAATAATGCTGAAATGCTACAATTTACTTTCAAATGGTTCACCAAGAAAAGATATATGTACATGTATATAAATACATACATACCTACATATACACATTCACAAGTGCAAAGGGCCTGTGAAGAAGTGGGCTTGGCATATTTCCAAACATAAAGAAAGCCAGTGAGGAGAGTGGTGAGAGATGGAAATGTGAAGATAGGCTCCAGATCCCAAAGGGTTTTGTTAGATGATCAGGATATATTCTTTTCTTTTGAGGGTAATGAGACTCTTTTGAAGCAAGGGACTAGTGGGATCAGATTTATGTTTTACTCTCTCGTTATTCATCTCATTTCTCCCCACAAACCCAGGAAATGTCCTCGGGTCCCTGGAGTTGTTACACTCATGGAAAGGATTTTGGTTCCTTGTAGACAGGTAGCTGGTGGTCAAACACGAGGCCTTTGTGGTCCTGGTGGTTCTTGCTCCAGGGAAAGCACCAGAGCTTTCCCTATCAATCACCCACTCCTGAGACAGTGACCATAGGCCACAATCACGTAAAGGAGCCATGCCCACATCAGGGAGTTGTGGCGTGGGGGCAGCCAGGCCTCTTGTGGCCAGGGAAGAGGAACAGTTCATTTTGGAGACAGATAGACAGAACTTAAAAGCCACAGTAGGTTGTTGGCGGAAGTTGGTGGAAATCGACAGGGAAGTTCTCAGAACGGAGACTCCTCAAAGGGGCTGGGGCTCATTCCTTCCAGTTTATACTGGGGCCTTTGCATCTTTTCCCTACTCTGGGTCTCCTGGGTAGCATTTAACAGTGTCGTACTCCAAGTACCTCTGTCCTTCCATCCCAAACCTATAGGCAAACCCCTCTCTTCTCCTTTCTGGAGAGCAAGGCTGGGGAAAAACTACACAATTGGATAGATCATGGCCATGGGAGGAAAACAGTGGTACCCTGGCATTGTCCTTTACAGGCTTTCAGGAGCCTATTGTGGGCTTCTCTGCACAACCGTGTTTGGCGACATCATGTCAAGTTGAAATCAGCTATTGTGGGGATATTTACACAATGATAACTGGCAAAACTTCAAATCAGAGTTTTCTGTTTAAACCTAAGAGGCCAATTTTAAACACCGATGAACAATTGCATATTCCATTTGTTTAAAATTATCTGCTACTCTTTCACTTTTCATATTGAAGTTTCTCAGGACTTTTCTTCTGGACTAATGGTCTTAACCTTGAGAACAGGCTTAATGGTAAGAATGGTGCTCATAAAACAGATCTTAGAGACATGGGGAGAAATAGTGCCTCCCACAAAACTATAGGAAAGCAGATATACTTAAAGCTAGTTCTGATAAGGAGGTATATTGAGAATAATCACAAACAGCATCAGTTTTACTCTTTTGCCCAGTGGGGAGACTTGTTGAAAGTGTATAATCCTGTTCTGTTTTGTAACAAAGGAGTCTTCTTTTTTTTTTGAGACAGAGTCTAACTCTGTCTCCCAGGCTGGAGTACAGTGGCATGATCTCGGCTCACTGCAACCTCTGCCTCCCAGGTTCAAGTGATTCTTCCCCCTCAGCCTCCTGATTAGCTGAGATTACAGGTGCCCACCACCATGCCTGGCTAATTTTTGTATTTTTAGTAGAGATGGGGTTTCACCACGTTGGCCAGGTGGTCTTGAACTCCTGACCAGGTGATCTGCCGGCCTCGGCCTCCCAAAGGCTGGGATTATAGGTGAGAGCCACTGTACCTGGCCAGTTACAAAGGAGTCTTTTAAGATGTCTGGACTTCAGAGATTGTTTTTATGTACTGTAAAGGGTAACCTTTAATCCTAAAAGTCTATAATTCTGATTGGTATGTTTCTGAATAATTTGATTCCCTTATAGCAATATTTACATTGAATATATATATATATTCTTTTCTGAGGTTATAACTTGCAAGGTTTTAAGTGAGCCCAGAAAGGGAGCTCTGGCATTTCCCTTGCTTACCTCCATGTGTGTCTGAGAGCCTTTGACATTTACAGACCACCATGAATAAGCAGTCTCTGAGCTGCCCTTCCATTTCTTCGTCTTTGGCGAGTTTCCTCTTCTGTTATCCTTTACTATTGTTCTAAATCTTCACTCCTCTTTTCAGTTCCTCTTTGTAACTCCCACAGATGATCTTTCTTCCCACTTTATCAAAACACCAGAGAAGAGTGACTCAGAACAGCTGCAGGAAATCCTACAGGCAGATTTCTGGGAACAATGGTAGGGTAGGAGCTGACAAGCTTATCAAACCCGCTTCCATTCAACCAAAATGAAAAGAACAAAGTAGCTAAGACCATACCAGCAGTCCTGAAACCAGGAATGTCAAAAACCTTGAGAAGTGTCATCAAGAGGCAGAAATTTGGGTTTTGGAATGGAAAGGAGAATGTCTAATCCAACATAGTCTTGCCCCGCAGGGTGACGGTGGGGCAAAAGGAGGCCACACAAAATTCTGAAGCATTTCACTGACGCTTCCACCCCAACATCCTCTACACCAAGCCCATTACCAAGTCTTGTTAATTCTCTTCCTAAATATATATGAAGCCCCCCAATTGCTCTGCATATCCACTGTTTCTAATGAGCTGATTTTGGTATATAGGAAAGTTATTAATGTGGATTATTTTTGTCTATATGAAGATTAACCCTCATCAATTTAAGTAACTCTTCCAGGTGCTTCTTTTAGATTTCATAGGTAAAAAAATAATATCATCTACAAATGATAATGTTGTCTTCCTCCCTTCAAACAAAAGGTTGGTGCTCACAAGAAGAAAACCAAAACAATTTTGACTGACAGATATAAAGGAAATAGAGAAACGCCACATGCATGTGGATATAAAATCTATCCTAAAGTCATCAACTCTCCCTAAATTATTTTACAGCTTTGCCAAAATTCCACTTAAAATCTCAATAGGATTGCCAAAGGGTAATTTGAAAGAGCAAGTTAAAAATGGCAAAGAACATTTTAATTAAGAAAAGGTTAAAAAGGAGACCTGCCAGATTTTAAGATGTTTTATAAAGCAGCTATTAGTTTAGTGATATCAAGAGAATTTGAAGACCAGTGAAACAGAATAGAGAGGCCCTCAACAGACCCCAGAATAAAACACTTTATAAATGTCTGAGGAAGCATCTGAACTTAATGGGGAAGGTAGAGAGTATTCAATAGAAGGGTGATGATATTCTGTGGGGAGCATGGCTTCCTATGAAGGGGATGGTGATTCCTTGATTCATCTGGGGAAGTGGCAAGATCTCACAGAGCAAAACAACTAGAACTGGGAAATCAGAGAGAGCTTCAGTCTCCCTGAATTGTCCTTTCTTGAATTTAGGCCAGTGTTTCTCAGAGTGAGAAGTGTCATCTGTGAAGAGGGTATAAAAGCAAAATGATCCTGAAACCCCTGGTATAAAAATGTTAAACAGATTTAACACAAGACTTCCCAGGAACTTTAATATGATTCTCCAAAAAAAAAGTAGACAGCATGAAATATTTCCCCAACTTATTTAGTCTTGGACCATTTTCTGATGTTAGGTTGTCGATTTTAGATCTTTCCTGCTTTCTCTTGTGGGCATTTAGTGTTATAAATTTCCCTCTACACACTACTTTAAATGTGTCCCAGAGATTCTGGTATGTTGTGTCTTTGTTCTCATTTGTTTCAAAGAACATCTTTATTTCTGCCTTCATTTTGTTATTTATGTAGTCATTCAGGAGCAGGTTGTTCAGTTTCCATGTAGTCATGTGGTTTTGAGTGAGTTTCTGAATCCTGAATTCTAATTTGATTGCGTTGTGGTCTGAGAGACAATTTGTTGTGATTTCTGTTCTTTCACATTTGCTGAGGAGTGCTTTACTTCCAATTACGTAGTCAATTTTAGAATAAGTGTGATGTGGTGCTAAGAAGAATGTATATTCTGCTGATTTGGGGTGCAGAGTTCTGCTGATGTCTATTAGGTCTGCTTGGTGCAGAGCTGAGTTCAAATCCTGGATATCCTTATTAACGTTCTGTCTCATTCATCTGTCTAATATTGACAGTGGGGTGTTAAAATCTCCCATTATTGTTGTGTGGGAGTCTAAGTCTCTTTGTAGATCTCTAAGAACTTGCTTTATGAATCTGGGTGCTCCTGTATTGGCTGCATATATATTTAGGATAGTTAGCTCTTCTTGTTGAATTGATCCCTTTAGCATTATGTAATGGCCTTCTTTGTCTCTTTTGATCTTTGTTAGTTTAGAGTCTGTATTATCAGAGACTAGGATTGCAACCCCTGCTTTTTTTTTTTTTTTTTTTTTCATTTGCTTGGTAGATCTTCCTCCATCTCTTTACTTTGAGCCTATGTGTGTCTCTGCACATGAGGCGGGCCTCCTGAATACAGCACACTGATGGGTCTTGACTCTTTATCCAATTTGCTAGTCTGTGTCTTTTAAATGGGACATTTAGCCCGTTTACATTTAAGGTTAATAATTGTTATGTGTGAATTTGATCCTGTCATCATGATGTTAGCTGGTTATTTTGCCTGTTAATTGATGCCATTTCTTCATAGCATCGATGGTATTTACAATTTGGCATGTTTTTACAATGGCTGGTACTGGTTGTTCCTTTCCATGTTTAGTGCTTCCTTCAGGGGCTCTTGTAAGGCAGGCTTGGTGGTGACAAAATCTCTCAGCATTTGCTTGTCTGTAAATGATTTTATTTCTCCTTCACTTATAAAGCTTAGTTTGGCTGGATATGAAATTCTGGGTTAAAAATTCTTTTCTTTAAGAATGTTGAATGTTGGCCCCCACTCTCTTCTGACTTGTAGGGTTTCTGCTGAGAGATCCGCTGTTAGTCTGATGGGCTTCCCTTTGTGGGTAATCCGACCTTTCTTTCTGGCTGCGCTTAACATTTTTTCCTCATTTCAACCTTGGCAAATCTGACAATTATGTGTCTTGGGGCTGCTCTTCTCGAGGAGTATCTTTGTGGTGTTCTCTGTGTTTCCTGAGTTTGAATGTTGGCCTGCCTTTCTAGGTTGGGGAAGTTCTACTGGATAATCCCTGAAGAGTGTTTTCCAACTTGGTTCCATTCTCCCCATCACTTTCAGGTATGCCAATCAAATGTAGATTTGGTCTTTTCACATAGTCCCATATTTCTTGGAGGCTTTGTTCATTTCTTTTTACTCTTTTTTCTCTAATCTTGTCTTCTCACTTTATTTCATTAATTTGATCTTCAATCATTGATATCCTTTATTCCACTTGATCGAATCAGCTATTGAAGCTTGTGCATGCGTTATGAAGTTCTTGTGCCATGGTTTTCATCTCCATCGGGTCATTTAAGGTCTTCTATACACTGTTTATTCTAGTTAACCATTTGTCTAACCTTTTTTCAAGGGTTTTAGTTTCCTTGCAATGGGTTAGATCATGCTCCTTTAGCTTGGAGAAGTTTGTTATTACTGACCTTCTGAAGCCTACTTCTGTCAACTCATCAAAGTCATTCTCCACCCAGCTTTGTTCCATTGCTGATAAGGAGTAGCGATCCTTTGGAGGAGAAGAGGCACTCTGGTCTTTATAATTTTCAGCTTTTCTGCTCTGGTTTCTCCCCATCTTTGTGATTTTATCTACCTTTGGTCTTTGATGTTAGCGATCTATAGATAAGGTTTTGGTGTGGATGTCCTTTTTGTTGATGTTGATGCTATTCCTTTCTGTTTGTTAGTTTTCCTTCCAACAGTCAGCTGCAGGTCTGTTGGAGTTTGCTGGAGGTCCACTCCAGACCTGGTTTGTCTTGGTATCACCAGTGAGGCTGCAGAACAGCAAATATTGCAGAACAGCAAGTATTGCTGCCTGATCCTTTCTCTGGAAGCTTCATCCCAGAGGGTCACCCATCTGTATGAGGTGCCTGTCGGCCCCTACTGGGAGGTGTCTCCCAGTTAGGCTACATGGGGTCAGGGACACACTTGAGGAGGCAGTCTGTCTGCTCTCAGAGCTTAAGTGCTGTGCTGGGAGAACCACTGCTCTCTTCAGAGCTGTTAGACAGGGATGTTGAAGTCTGCAGAAGTTGTCTGCTGCCTTTTGTTTAGCTATGCCCAGCCCACAGAGGTGGAGTCTATAGAGGCAGTAGGTCTTGCTGAGCTGTGGTGGGCTCTGCCCAGTTTGAGCTTCCTGGCTGCTTTGTTTACCTACTCAAGCCTCAGCAATGGTGGATGCCCCTCCCCCAGCCAGGCTGCAGCCTTGCAGGTCAATCTCAGACTGCCGTGCTAGCAGTGAGCAAGGCTCCATGGGTGTGGGACCCACTGAGCCAGGCACAAGAGAGAATCACCTTGTCTGCTGGTTGCTAAGACCATGGGAAAAGCACAGTATTTGGGCGTGAGTGTACCAATTTTCCAGGTACAGTCTGTCACGGCTTTCCTTGGCTAGGAAAGGGAAATCCCCCGAACCCTTGCACTTCCTGGGTGAGGCGATGGCTCCGCCCTGCTTTGGCTTGCCCTTCACGGGCTGCACCCACTGTCCAATGAGTCCCAATGAGATGATCCAGGTACCTCAGCTGGAAATGCAGAAATCACCCATCTTCTGCATCAATCATGCTGGGAACTGCAGATTGGAGCTGTTCCTATTCGACCATCTTGGAGTGGACCCATCCATGTTATTAAGTAAATAAATAGCTTTTAAATTTGGAAACATTTTGACCATTATTTCTTTGAATAGATTTTCTGTCCCTCTTCACCCTCTTTGAGAACTTACAATTCCATGTATATTAATTGCATGAAGTTGTCTCAGACTTCACTGATGTTCTGCTCTTTTTTCTCTCTGTGCTTCATTTTGGATAGTTTCTATTGCTATATCTTCAAATTCATTGATCTTTTCTTCTACAATTTATAACCTGCCATTAATCCCTTTCAGTGTATTTTTCATACCAGGCATTGTAGTTTTTTTAATCATTAGAAGTTCAATTTGTATCTGTTAAATATTTCATGTCTCTATTTAACTGTTTGAACACAAGAAACACAGTTATAATGTCTATTGTAATGTCCTTGCCTAGTAATTCTAACATCTGTATCAGTTCTGGGTTAGTTTCAGTAGATTGGTTTTTATCCTTACTATGGGTTACATTTTTTTGCTAGTCTGTTCTATGAGCTGTGTTATGGATTGAACTGTGTTTTCTGTTCATTTATCAGTTGAATCCCTAATCCTCAACGTGACTGTGTCTGGAGATAGGGCCTTCATTATAAATCTATACTAATTCATACTGTAGAGTTTTGGTATATCAATAGAAAGACAAATGGAACACAATAGAAAATCCAGAAACAGACCTTTAAATATATGAAACAAACTCAAACATATTATGAAACACATGATGAAGATGGTACTTCATAGTCAGAAATAAAATTATGCATTGTTTTAAAAAATGGTATCAGCACAGCAGGCTACCCATTTAGAAATAAATAAGTTAGATTCCTTTCTAAAATCATGGAATACTCGAACAAGACAATAAGAGATAAGAAAAAAATGGGATATCATGAAATCCAAATGTATTAAATATAAAAAGTGAAAACAAAGTTACAGTAGAGCATGAACTAAAAATAAAAGTTATTATGAAGATGTAAGTTTGATTTTAAGGTTATCCATAATACATTACTAAGCAAAAAAAAAAAAAAACCCAAAAAAACAAAAACAAAACCTTACACACTATAGGGTAGAGTTCTAGTTTTGTAAAAAAAATTTATGTGCTTACCTAATGCATTGGACAGAACTCTTTGGTTGCAAGAAACAGAAACCCATCCAATTAAATTCAAATGAAAATAAGAGATTTTTGTTTTTGTTTATGTTCATATAACCAAACCAAGAAACAGAGTGTCTGTGGGGAATGGAACTCAGGTTCAACAGGATCCAGCACTCAAAAGCACCAGGACTCACTTTTTGTCTCTTCGTTTTTTTGTTACAGCTTCTGTCTCTGTGCTGGTCTTATTCTACTGAGGTCTTCCACATGACAGAGGAACTGGTTACTAGCTGCCCTATAGTCATATCTTTAGGGCCCTCAGTTTAGGGAGAGAGGAGAGCTACCTTCCTACCCAAACCTTGGGCAGCCATCATTGTGAGCTGTCACTTCTATGCCTGGAATCAGCAGCCCCATTTGAATCACAAACTGAAAAAAGTTTCCCAGTGGAGAGGGATTTTTGGTATCAGAAATTCAGGAGAGGCCAGGTGTAGTGGCTCACGCCTGTAATCCCAGCACTTTGGGAGGCCGAGGTGGGTGGATCATGAGGTCAGCAGATTGAGGCCATCCTGATTAACATGGTGAAACCCCATCTCTACTAAAAATACAAAAAATTAGCCAAATGTGGTGGCGGGCGCCTGTAGTCCCAGCTACATGGGAGGCTGAGGCAGGAGAATTGCTTGAACTCTGGAGGTGGAGGTTACAGTGAGCTGAGATCACACCACTGCACTCCAGCCTGGGCAACAGAGTGAGACTCTATCTCAAACAAAACAAAACAAAAAAGAAATGCAGGAGAGGTGGGGAAGGATGCTAGGGAAAATAAGCAGGAATTGTCTTGTTAAATATGTATATAATATATCCATAGTTACGATTAGACATAGCTATGGCTATAGATATAGATGTGTATATGTATATACATGGGTGGTAAGGAAAACTGAACTATGGGTATAACATTTGTTGTCTCTATGGTGGGTTTCTTTTTTTCTTTTCTTTCTTTTTTTCCTTTTTTGAGACAGAGTCTCACTCACCCAGGCTGGAGTTCAGTGGCATGAACTCAGCTCACTGCAATATCTGCCTTCTGGGTTCAAGTGATTCTCCTGCCTCAGCCTCCCGAGTAGCTGGGACTATAGGCACACACCACCATGCCTAGCTAATTTTTGTATTTTTAGTAGAGACGGGTTTATGTTGGCTAGGCTGGTCTCAAACTCCTGACCGCAGGTGATCTGCCCACCTTGGCCTCCCAAAGTGCTGGGATTACAGATGTGAGCCACTGCGCCCAGCCTATGGTGGGTTTTTTTTCCTACTTGGATTTTTTCTATAATTAATATCATTAGTTATATAATAAATAAAAGATTTTAAAAGAAACTGCACATTTTTTTTCCTAAAAGCCTTTCATTACTTTCCTAACATAGATTTGCCCCTCTCACTAAAGCTATAGGCATGAGTTCTTTGACCTACAATGTAATTTGGAGCAGCCTTCTCTGCCGGGTACACAGCAGCTCTTCCATGTGGCTAGGTTGCCAGCCCATTTACATATCACACTATTTATGATGGCACTGGGTGAAATACCCTGATCGGTAGGGTCTGGCTCATTGTCACTGTTCCAAAGAGACTTATCCTTATACAATGTCATAAAAAAGGAACCCATTATCAGGGTCCAGGGAGACATGGGGAGGTCCCTATAGTGTTGTCAGTCATTTTTAGTCTTGGGAGACTTCCCTTCTCCCCAGCATTAAGGATGTCATATTTTTTCAACAACAGGAAAACCATTCCTGAGGGCGGGGTCTGTAGTTGTCTTTTTCCTTGCTGTGTCTTGGTACCTAGGGCACAGCAGGACTCTAGAGGAGTAAGTGATGCCACCTATGCTCCTTGGTTTCTCTGCCCTATCCCCTGTGCCCAGGGCACATGTCCAGAGGGTGGCATGGAATCCCTTGATTTTTTGTGGGCCAAATCCCCCCATTGCATCACAGGAGTCCCTCTGAGGCCTGCAAGCCAGGTGTGACCAGCTGTAATCCCCTCTCATTTCAGAGTCATTCTCCCTCCTCCCTCGCTTCTCCTTCCCTGTCCCCACTCCGCAGTTCGGTGTTCACTCTAGTTTCCTCCATGACTTGACTGAGGGACTCGGGTGACTCCTCCCGGGAGATGACTCTCGGCACTGCTGGAGCATTTCAAACAACCCAGGTCTCTGTTCCAGTCTTGCTGATTAAGTCCATGGTCCTCCTCCAAGCATAAGGCTGGTCCCAACCATAGTCCCAACAAGAGAAAGGGAAAAAGTGGCCAAGCTGTTTTCTTCCTCTGTCCTTGTCCAGAGAAAGTATTAGAACCCCAGGAGCACAGGAAGAGGAGAAATGAAAGAAATGAGCACAGACTTCCCATTCTCACCACAGAAGTGATTTTTTTGGTCACTAGGTCTGATCAGAGCTCCTCTTCTGTTTGGAAGAGGAGGGTTCAGAAGCCTGAGTGCCCAGGAGAGCCGCCCGCCTTCCTGACTGGCAAGTGTGGCCAAGGCACCTGCCTGCTTCTCTGTCTTTTCTCCTGTCAGGCCAGGTGCCAGATAGAGCATCCAGAGATTTGCACAGGAGAGATACTCAGGAAATACCTGCAGATGAGCATGCTTATAGGAAGACGGCTCGTGACTCCCTCCCTCTCCACAAAGTGGGAAATGAAACTTCTTATGGTTTGGGACTTTTACATCCATGTCCTCTGAAACCCCAGAGGGCCCACAACCCAGGATTCCATGCCTTTGCTCAGCTTCCTCATGCTGGATCATCCTTTCGCCTCTCAGTATTCTACCTACCTGAGCCTCCATTTCCATCACTTGGACTAAATGCTCCCTGCCCCAGCCCCTTCCTATGCCATCGGCGCAGCCTCTTCCTATGCCATGGGCCCAGCCTGCTGAGGCTTCCTTATCCTTTCCTGGGACCACTGAGAGGGCGTCTGGGGGCTCTATAAAGAATAACTCATGCCACAAACCAGCAGAGAAAACCCAACTTTTTGACCTAGGGGAAAGGGACAAGACACTCCCAAGGCATGTTGTGTGGCAGCTTCTTTCCTTCAAATGCTGCAGGAGGAGACCAGGACCCCTGCAAGGCCTCTTCTACCAGGGTCTTAAGTAATTTGGATTCTTCTCTATCCCCAGGCCCAGAAATAGGACAGGCTGTGGATGAAGGGCCAGGAGTCAGGAGCAGAAGGGCAGAGATGGCTCTGGAGTTGGGCTGGGTCCTGAGCATGAGAGTCCAGAAGTGGAACATTCTAATCCTGTCTAAGCCCTGACAGAACCAACGCTCTGCAACCACACGAGCCACCTGAAGAGAGTGGGAATCTTCATGGGCGTTCAGAGGCAGGCAGTGAGGTGGAGCCAGACCCTGAGGTTTGGGACTATCGAACATCAAAATTTAGAGCAGACAGCAGGTAGGGAAGCAATGAGACAGAACAAATGAGACACCATCTTTGTTACCCGGCTTCCTTCCCAGAGCTTCCCAGTGTGGGGTCCCCTCTGGGTTCCCTCATCCAGTCTGAGAAGTGACTCCAGCCTGAGGCCTGGTTAACTGGAGAGAGAGAGCATCGAGGGCCTGTAACTACAATGAGCTGCACATGGGCACGGGCTGAGCGTGCAGCCACCATCCTCCCAAGTACCAAAGGCAGCAGGAGCCCCTGAAAGCATAGGTAGATATTTCCTTGGCCCTGCTAGCTTAACCTCTAACCCTGGTCCCTGATACAGCCTGTCATCCAGCTCTACTGGCTCAGCCTCAGCAGGCCCAGGACAGCTTTCTTGTCCTGCGGCCAGAGCTTTTGTTCATTCCTGAGTAAGGAATAAATCACACTTCCCCTTATGCTTTTGCTTTGAAGATGAATGAGAACTTCTGGAGATAGCGGAAAGAAGCAGTAGCTTCTAGAAGGCAGATCCCAGGCCACAGACTGTGTAAACATCAGAGTGGCATGATTAGCTATCAAGTCTCCCAGTCACTTACCATTCACCCATCCGTCCATGCATCCTCCATCCATTCATTCATCCATTCACCCATCCTCCAATTATCTGGACCAACCTCCTTCTTTTTTCTTTCCTTCCCTCCCTCTTTCCTCTCCTGTTTCCTACATTCCAAGAAATATTTTTATAGAGTCTGCCATGTGCCAAATTTCTCAGATTTGGCAGACTTCTTCAAAGCATGAGAAGTCACCCAGGAGAAAATGTAGTCCTTCACTGAGCTCCAAATAGGCTCCTCTGTGCCCTGAGCTTCTTGCACATATGGAACTCTCTATTCAGGGTTACAAGCAAGGAGAGAGGAAGTTGTGGACAGAGAGAGAGGAGAGAGAAACAGAAAGATTCCTAGTCTGACGTTGCTGAGCACCCCTACTTTGTTTGAAAAGCTCACATGCTACAGGAAGCAGGGAGGAGAACTCAAGTCTTAGGTTTACATTTTGAATCTCCAAGTTGCATATTATAAAGGAATATTGTATCAGCCAAGATGCGCTAATAACGGGAAGCAGAATATTCTATTGCAATGGTTGCTTCCTGGCTTCCCCCAACCAGTCTGTGCTCCTCACCACGATCAGAGTGATGTTTTTACAGTGTCCCTGTCCTTGTCTCTCTCCTGCCTGAAGTCCTTAATTGGCCTCATGTCACCCACGAGCTAGAGGTGAAGCTCCTTGACATGATCAGAAGGATCTTCATAATCAGACCCCAGGTGCCTCTTCCACCCTATGTGAGTCCCCTTCCTCACATTTTTGTGTATATTTTATGTTCCAGCAATATTGCCACTATTTTCAGTTTGCCAAGCACTCCATGCTATCTTAAGCTCCATCCTTTGGCATATGCTTATCTTTCTACTGCAGTTTTTTTCCCATTATTCCATTTCACACGCTTCTTTCAACTGGGCACATCTGTCTCTTGTGCAATTTATTTGCTCATGTCTGTCTTTCCCACCAGACTGTGAGCTGCTTGGTGCAAGGACTGTGAGTTATTCATCGCTGTGGCCCTATGCCTGGTACAGCATCAGTACCTAGAAGGCACTCAGTCCGTATTTGTGGGGTGAATGGATGGGTGGATGGGTGAAGAGAATCTTACAAGAGAAATGGGATAGCTTTGGGGCAAGATGGTTAATGTATCTATGTAACAGACTCCCAGAGAAGACAACAGATGGCCTCTTTCTGAAAGCTCAGACTTCTGAGGAGGGGAGTAAGCCAGACAAGGTATCTAGTCAGGAATAGGGAAGTTGGGATGATATGGTGACCTAGTGTGGGACTGACTTCCTGTTTCCTCTAGATAAGAGCCCTTGGAGAGACAGGCAGCCAGAAGCACTTGTGCTTCCAGGGTAAGGGTGAGCACTCAGGATGACGGCCGAGAGGGAGGTCCCTGATGCACACTTCACTGTGGACAAACAGAACATCTCCCTCTGGCCCCGAGGCAAGCCACAGTCACTGCTGAGAACCTGCTCCGTGTTCTGTGTGCAAACCTGCCCTTTGCTACTCCTTCAACACACATTTTCTTCTTTTTCCAACAGAGCCTCCTCCCAAGTCTGGTCCATCTCTGTTCCCGGGGAAAACACCCACAGTCCGTGCTGCATTAATCTGCCTGACGCTGGTCCTGGTCGCCTCCATCCTGCTGCAGGCTGTCCTTTGTAAGTCCTCATGTTTCATCGTCTGGGCTTAGCCCCTCTCTGTGGCCAGCTGGCTCCCTCCAGATCCAGACCACTTCCCTGCTCTCCAGGTTTCTCCTGCCTCTGACTTTCATTTGTCTCCTTTCTCCTCTTTCCATGTGCAGTAACAGGGTGTGCCGCCCCCAGTACGGTGAGCTGATGCTCTTTCCCTCCCAATTTCTGGGAGATTATTGGGATCAGCATTTGCACATTGGTGCTCAAGGATACATTCTTTTGTCCTCAGGAAACATTTATCTAGTTTTTCATGCTGTGCTATTTTCTCTCCCTCCATCCCCCACCAATCTGAGCTCTGCTCCTTGGATTTGGAGCCTTGTGGACAGTCCCTGACAGTGCAATGTCTCCTGACCCTGTGAAGGACTAAGCCTCATGTGTCATTGGCCCCAACTCACCAGATGGAGAGCCTGACCAACGAGCCAACAGATCTCCATGACTCAGTCCCCTCAACAGGACCCGTTCGTGCTCTCTTCATTCTCCTGTCCCTGCAAAAATCATGTCTAGGGAGCCTTCCTACTCATTTGGTGTTGCGGGGTTTATCTTTCTTCCTCTTCTGGCTCTGTCAGGCTTCATGCCCTTTGCTGCTGGCAGAGCCTTCTTCCTCCTGCCAGGGCTCCAGCAAGCGGAGCAAGGGGACCCGAGAAGCTGTTGGGTTTGGTTTTCTCCCTCTGTGGCCTCGGGACATACTTGGTCTTAGACTTGTAGGCTCTGAGCAGAGTCCCCCTTCCCCCATCCTAGACCCCTGGCCTCTAGCATGGCATTTTCCTCAGGGCTCACCTTTGAGCCTCTTGGTTTATCTTTGATCCTCTCTCTGGTACCCAGGCCTGGGACCTGAGCAGAATGTGAAAGTGGGTAGGGCAAGGGAAGGGGAGAAACAGTTTTGTAATCTCCTTTTCCATGTTCTCTGGAGAAGAAGCCACTTCCAGATTAGTGGCTGGCTCTTCCCATGGTCACAGAGGGGCCCATGGACAGATGTGAGGGAGTGGTGCTGTCCTAGCAGACAGCCACTGCAGGGGTTTCTGAAAGCAGAGGGATGGCAACCAAGGGGTGGGGTCCAGGGGGAATCAAGTTCTGGGGAGAGTGATGGGGCTCATGGAGGGCACCCCTTTATCAAATGTTCCATGAACACTCAGAGAAATTTCAGGACTGGTTTCTAACCCCTGCTTCTGCTTGCCTGTGAAATTTTCTCACAGAGAGCCTGTGTTTCATCCATCTCCCCATTGTCTGTATCCACCTGTGTTCCTAGCACATGGTAGGTGCCCATTGCACATTTGTTGTATCTTAATGAATGATTGGAGGGTTGGGGTGGCCCATTGGACTGTCCTGGTTCTTTGGGAAGCTTCAGCCTGTTCCTTCTCTTCCCTTCCTTTGATCGACCTGACAACAGCCCCACTCCTGTCCCTGGGGCTCCCCTCAGCTGACCTCCTGACTTTCTCAATCCCAGATCCCCGGTTTATGGGCAACATATCAGATGTAAAGACCAATGTCCAGTTGCTGAAAGGTCGTGTGGACAACATCAGCACCTTGGATTCTGAAATTAAAAAGAATAGCGATGGCATGGAGGCAGCTGGCGTTCAGATCCAGACGGTGAATGTGAGCCTGGGTTATGTGCGTTCTCAGTTCCTGAAGTTAAAAACCAGTGTGGAGAAGGCCAACGCACAGATCCAGATCTTAACAAGAAGTTGGGAAGAAGTCGGTACCTTAAATGCCCAAATCCCAGAGTTAAAAAGTGATTTGGAGAAAGCCAGTGCTTTGAATACAAAGATCCGGGCACTCCAGGGCAGCTTGGACAATATGAGCAAGTTGCTCAAACGACAAAGTAAGTGACTCAGAAAATTACATTGAAGCTGACCAGCGGCCCATGGGATCTTACCTGTCCCAGACCTGAGGTCACTGGGCTGGTGGGTTAGGGAGGAGGCCGGGGGGAAGAGAGGGGCAGCCATGGACTAGGAAGTTAAGGAGGGAGGGCTTGAGGTTGGGAAGGACTTAGGCGCAGTTAGGAGAAAAGAGACCACGGTCCAGCTAGAGTTCCCACACCAAAGTGCAGAATGTAAAAGCATTAGGGGCTGTCCACCCTGGCCCATACCTAGTCATTTCTCATCAAGTTCCTTTCTAGAGTCCAGGGGCTCAGCCACTTGTCATGGCCGATGGAGGGTTGCTTCCCCTCATGGGAAAGACACTCTTTGTCCATCCTCTTGCATTCTAACCTCTCCAGTCCCAGACACTCTATTAGTCTCTGTCTGACTTTCAGGATTTGAAAGAGTGTCCCAAATCCCCTACACAAGGAGCCAAGGACACCAGAGCACAGCTCCATTTGCTGCTGTCTCTGAGACCTCATTCAAGTGCCCCCACCAAGCCAGCACCCCAAGAAATCAAGAATACCAGTATTCACTTTTACCTCTTGTTCTCTAGATGACATTCTACAGGTGGTTTCTCAAGGCTGGAAGTACTTCAAGGGGAACTTCTATTACTTTTCTCTCGTCACAAAGACCTGGTATAGTGCCCAGCAGTTCTGTGTGTCCAGGAATTCACACCTGACCTCGGTGACCTCAGAGAGTGAGCAGGTGAGTGTTGTGCCTGTGGGCTCTGGGAAGGGGGCATATGAGCACTGGGCCCGGGAGGATGGGCAAGATTATACTGTGCGAACAAAAATCCCCAAATATTGATGACCTAATGAAGAAGGAGTTCTCAGTACTATGTCCAATAAGGGCCAGCAAGGGGGCTGTGCTCACTATGGCTACTCAAGGACCCAGGCCGAAGGAGTCTTTATCTGAACATGTTTCCACAATTGCTGGGGCAGGAAAAGGGAACTTGACATATTGTGCAAAGCTTCTGCCCAGATTTAACATACCTCATTTTTGCTTACATTTCACTGGCGTAAGTTACATTAAGTAAGTTAAGTAAGTGATGCAGTACTCCTGGACTGGGAGGATCCTGGATTCCAGTACTCCTGGAACAGGGCAGAGAGGAGCTACTTTCCATGTGCCCAGAAAAAAAGAAATATTTGTGAACAGCATTAATGATTCCACGTGACTCAAGAAGTCTCCTGCCTGGTGAGGCAGAAATTGGGCAGGCCCTTTTCATCTGGGCGGTGGGATAGCAGCTCAGGTCAGAGCCTGGGCTCTGGAGTAGTTCTAGAGCCCTAACCTTGCCAACTAACTAGTCCTAGCAGCTTGGGTGGAATACCCAACTTCACTGGGCAAACTTCACTGGCCCTCACGTGCTGAAACATGCATGGTGATGGCACCTGCCTCAGAGGAAAGGAGTGAATGCATATGGAGGACTCAGCACAGTGCCGCATGTGGATTCAGGTGTTGTCATATGAACCATTCTCTTGCGGTCCATGCTCTGGAGTTCAGCTGAGGCCTTCCTGTGCTTCAGCACCTGCTTCCTGAGTGGCAGAAATGCTTAAGTCCTGAGCCTGTTAGCTGCAGGGCAGGGACACATCATAATCTGGAAGATGAAATCTGGGCTCTGGGCAAGGGCAGGAAGAGGCTTGAGAGGCCAGTGTGCAGTGCATCTGTGGGTCAGGGCTGTCAGTGAGCACAGGTGAAGAACACCCAGAGACAGGTGATCAAGCTCGGAGTGTGACCGCACCTCTGCTTAACCTGTCTTTCCTATAGGAGTTTCTGTATAAAACAGCGGGGGGACTCACCTACTGGATTGGCCTGACTAAAGCAGGGATGCAAGGGGACTGGTTCTGGGTGGATGACACGCCATTCGACAAGGTCCAAAGTGCGAAGTAAGTCCCTGGAGCCCTCCCTGCCAGCCTGACTTTCCCCGGCCATGGCCAGGGCATGAAGGGAGTTGGGGCGATATTCCCCATGAGACAGGGTTTCTGATTCTTCCCTGTGCTAGGGTGACAGGAGCATTGCAACCAAGATCTAGCGCAATCCTGTCACTAACTGGCTGTGGGATCTGGGCCCTCCACGCCCTCTGGGGTGTGGCAGCAAGGCCTTCTACCTGGCCGGCTTCAGCAGGGATCCTGTCATGAGTCTAGGTCTTCACAGTGTGGGTTTGTGTAGGGACTTGAGAGTGGTGGGTTGGTTTTGCCTGGACTTGGGGCGTGAGTGAAAGCTTAGAGGTCTAAGTCCCGCTAGTCCCCTTCCTCTTAGGCTTGGGTGCAGACATTTACTATGCCATTCCCTAGGACTCAAGCTGGGGTTGAGTTAACTCATTTCTTCACTGGAAATAAGTTCTTCTTGGTTTTCCACTTTGTAAATCCATCCTTATTTCTCCCTCTTGGTAGGTTCTGGATCCCAGGTGAGCCCAACAATGCTGGGAACAATGAACACTGTGGCAATATAAGGGTTTCCTCGCTTCAGGCCTGGAATGATGCCCAATGTGACAAAACGTTTCTTTTCATCTGTAAGCGACCCTACATCCCGTCAGAACCGTGACAGAACAGGCTCCCAAGCTCACTCTTTGAACTCCAACGCTTGTCAAACATGAGGAAATGCCTCTTTCTCCCCCAGACTCCAGGAGGACTTTGCACGTTAATTTTTCTTGCTTCAAAATTGTCCCACAGTGGCATTCTGGAGTCCATCTGTCTTGGCTGGAAATTCTCTGACCCCATGGAGGCAGCTGGAATGGAAAGGAGAACTCAGGTTAAAGTGGGAGGGGTGGGTAGAGAGGATTTAGAAGTTCCAATTGCCCTGCTAAGGAGGATTAAGACCCGTAATCCGGGACAACACCTGGGGTTTTCCACTTCTTCAGAGAAGCCTCAGCTTCATCACATCAAAGTTATTTCAGAGCAACCAAGCAATTCTGCTGATATTGTCATTCAGGGCTTTTCTTGGCCAAACCCTCTAGAATTTCCACGTGTCTGCTTAGCTGTGCTGGCAGCTGGCAGCTGGCTGTGTTTGCAGTGGGAATAGCTCTGTTCTTGGAGATCCTGCTCATGGTATATCCTCAGTGGCTTCTTCATCCACATCATCTAAAGCCTGAACCTCTTCTCTGGTTCAAGTCAGCGGCTGACATGGACTTGTATCTCCTTCAGAACTCGGCCAGTACCCAGACTCCCTTCTCCTTCCACTCACTTAGTACACCCGGGTGCCCAGCCCTGCCTTCCGCCCCAGTGTCCATCCAGCCTCTGTCCTCACCTCCCCGGCACCTCCTCCTCCTTCTGCATTTCCTGTCTTCCCGTGTCTTGTGCGTGGGAAGCAGCCTTCAGTGCCTTCATGAATTCGCCTTCCAGCTTCCTCAGAATAAAATGCTGCCTGGGTCAAGGCCTCACTCCACGTGCACTTTTTCATTCCTGGTTGTCCAGGTGAATATGTGGGAAAGGCGGTCTCCTCTGCTGGACATGAAGTTCTAGAGTATCATCAGGAAACATCTGGGGAGTCAAAAATAACAAGGACTAGGGAAGTTCCAGCCCTGGAAATGCCATAAAATGTGACTAGTACTTATTTCTAGTTTTTATTAAAATAAAGTAGAGCAAGGTCTCCAAGGTCTCCAATGTCACGATCTTGGTGGTCTTTCTTCTTGGGTGTTTACTGGACAATCTTCTAGTCTCTAGCTCAATTCCCAAGAACGAGTTTCAACAGGTTTTCCGCTCTTCACAGAGACCCAGTTCCACAGGCATCAATTCCAAATCTCAAGTCCAGTGGCCAAAGCAGGAATCCAGGCAGCAGCCACCACAGAGAGGAGGGGAGAGTGGAGTGAGCACAGGTCCTCATTAGGGTCCACAGGAAAAGATGCTTCATTAAATGACTGTGACCAGCAGTGTGTTGTTCTGGGTGCAAATGGGTCAGAGCTGAGGGTACAGGCTTGTATTGTAAGACCTGAAATAGCATGTGCTGCTGTGACATTTTATGCCTCACAGGGCCCCAAAGACCTAACCCTAAGTTCCCTGCCTCTCACCAGATATGCCCTTGCCCTCGGTCCTCACCTGGCTAGTTTCCTATCGTCTGGGACCAGCTGCACTCCACCCAGCTTTCTACTTAATGGATTTCACTTATCTGCCAGCCTGATAAACTATTCAAAAAAGCCAATCACATCCTCCTAAGGAACCCAGGGCACCTCATCATTTTGTTACTACAAGGCCTGCCTCCCACAGCCCTGGCTGGTTCACTCTGCTCCTGAGGGTGACCCCGTGTGGCCCTGCATGGCTTGTGATATCTTTCCCCACTAGTAAACTGCTGTCAATCTCACCTGCCCAGTGTCAAATGTCGTGTTTTGGCCATCTTGTCGTATTTAGGGCAGGGGATCCCTCCCTCACCAATAGAGGAAATGGGAGGTGACAAAAACAAGGCCGGTTGGGGATCTCTGGTTGGTTTTGGCAAGGAGATGAGCTGGGAAAATCAGACCATTTCTCTGGGAAAGAATTTGAACCAGGAAGTAGCAAGGGGATGAGGCTGTTAACAGAAGGAAGTTGAGCTGGAAGGCCCTGAGTTAGAGAAAGACTGGAGGGGCCGTCACAGGGCACTGGAAGAAACTAGCAATGAGCAGAAGCTACAAGGCAGAGGAAAGACATGAATGCAGGCCGGGCTCGGTGGCTCACGCTTGTAATCCCAGCACTTTGGGAGGCTGAAGTGGGTGGGTCACTTGAGGTCAGGAGCTCAAGACAGCCTGGTCAACATGGTGAAACCCCATCTCTACCAAAAATACAAAAATTAGCCGGGCATGGTGGTGGGTGCCTGTAATTCCAGCTACTTGGGAGACCGAGTCAGGAGAATCACTTGAACCTGGGAGGCGGAGGTTGCAGTGAGCCGAGATCCCACCACTGCACTAGAGCCTGGGTGATAGGGCAAGACTGTTTCAAAAAAAAAAATTAGTGACTGCAGAGGATTATAGCTGTCAGAGAAAAGAGAATGGCTCGAGGAGTTGCGATGGAGGTCCTGGAGGGCAGGCTGAGGGGCTCCAGCTGCTCCTGTTCCCAGTGCTGCCTCAGATCCTCCCAGCCCTTCTGATCCTCCTGGGTTCTGTGCACGGGGACCTTACGAGGCTTGTGCTCCTGACCCTGCCAGTTGCTTTTTCTTGAAACTGAAAGAGCCTGAGTCAGTGAGGATGTGTTTTTATCTGGAGTCTGTGCCCCAGCCTGGACCCAACAAGTGCAGCATTGCCTTGGTTTCCTCCCTTGAGGAAGCTGGGACACCTGTCGCTTTGCTTTGTCATGTGATCTTGGCTGCCTCCCCCACTGTATGCACGTCTTACTTCTCCAGGGACGTCGCTACATGGGCACCTGCCCTTCTGCTGGCAGTGCGGCCTCGCCCAGGAAGTCCCACCATTGATAGTGCTGTAGTCCAGTCTCTAGTGGGTCTTGGGGCATTATCAATACCTGGGCAGCTCCTCGGGTCATGGACCCCACAGTATTTCTTGTGAAATTCTGGGGATTTTTCCATTGTCAGGTGAAAAGTTGGGAGCCAGGGACAGGTGAGAACTTTTTCTCAGTCAACTTGGGTATTTATTGTATTCCATAAGTTTTTTTTTGTTTGCTTATTTTCTTTCTTTTTTTTTTTTTCTGATTTGGCAGGTTAACAAGGCTTGACATGCCCTCTTTCAATGTTGCAATAAAATACTCTTGAAAAATTTATCCTTTTGTGCTTGAATATAAAAGAAAAAGAGAAAAAAATACTTGATTCACCCCTACTGACCAACTAGTCCTAATGCTTGTGAACGTGTACTATAATATTTTATTTTTCTGTTTTTATGCTTTATTGATCTATCTATAGTTACTTCATTTTCTCTTTCTTTGTCCTTCTCTCTCACTTTCTCTTTCTCTCTCTCCTCTTTTTCTCATATTGTATGAGCTATGCTTTCTTTGCTTTAATTTTCCTAGTGCTTTGGAAGATAAACCATTATTTAGGTGGGGCGCGTGTGTGTGTGTGCGCGTGTGTGTGTGCATGTGTGTGTGTGCACGCATATCTGTGTGTGTGCATGTGTGTAGTCTAGCACTTTCCCTTTTTCTTACAAAGCATCCTGGCTTCTGGGATTATTGGCATTATTCCTGGCATTGACACCCTGGTTGGGGCTGGGCCCTGGGCATGGGGGCTGCCATTGGCTCCCTTGGTGACCCCACCTGGCCAGGGCTCCGGGGCGCCCCCAGCAGGGGAATGCATTGCCTCCTTCAGAGATTTCAGGCCCTCCTTTCTCTCTACCTCTCTGTTCACACCCCAGACCTCCAAGAGCCTCCCCTCCTATCTGTCCCAAGGCAACTTCCTTCTTTTTTTTAGGTTTTAGAATGAATCTCTGTTTTTGGGGGAGAAAACACAGGTTACCCAATTTATGATAAACTCAGTGTGTTTTCAACAAGGAAATTTTTATTGTTCTATGGGAGCCTAAAGCGAAAGGATTTCCAAGGCTTCCTGAGGAAGAGGCACATAAGCTGGGCCTTGAGAGGTGAGCAGAATTTAGGCAGTGAGTGGGATTGGGGCACAGACGAGGAAAGAGAGAGGCAACAGAAAATGCAGAGGAGTGTGACAGGCCTGAGGCAGCAAGAGAAGTCCAGTCTAGCTGGAGTGTGGTGTGGGGTGAAGCAGGGGGCAGGCAGCTCTTCGGGGGCCTTCAAAGCCAAAGGAGGGGTTTTGGATTTTTATTTGAAGGACAACAAGGAACCACTGAAGTGTTTTAGGCAGATGAGTGACGTGATCCCAATTGTTCGGTTTTTTACTTAGTGTTGAAGAAGTGTGACAAATGATTTGTTACATTTGAAAGCTTAAATGCTTCCAGGAATAACAAGATCTACAGACATGCAATAGAACTATGTCACTGGAAAACATTTGTCACACTTTTGTGGTTCTTCTTTTATCCTGAGCAGCTTTTTGTTTTAGGTATCTTCCTGTATTTTGAATTGACCTTCTCAAGTTAGAAGCAGAACTAACACTTACAACCTTACTTGCAGATAAGTGCAGGCATGAGGTTAGATGCTTTGGGAGGCCCTTTGGGAGGCCAAGGCAGGAGGATCACTTGATGCCAGGAGTTGAAAACCAGCTTAGTCAACCCAGTGGGACCCCGTCTCCACAAAAAATACCAAAAAAATTAGCTGGGTATGGTAGCGTGGACTTGTAATCCTAGCTTTTGGGAGGCTGAGGTGGGAGAATTGCTTGGGCTCAAGAGGTTGAGGCTGCAATGAGCCATGATCACACCACTGCACTCTACCCTGGGCTACAGAGCAAGACCCTGTTTTAATTTTATTTAATATTTATTTATTTATGTATTTATTTATTTTTGAAGTGCAGTCATGTGACCCAGGGACCACCAGTCGGATTCAACCATGCGACACCTTTGATTTGTCCTGGTGGTTTTTCAGAGCTCAGACTAGATTTAGTGCTATCATTCCCAGAACCAGGTCAGTGTTCTTGGAGCATTCCTCCTGCCAGCATAGGCTCTAAAGCTTGACTCTGGTCTTCTGAGATTCCATAATTACTACCTTATGTCTCATTTTAATTTCGAATTTTTTATTTTATTTATTTATTTTTTTAAGAGGAAGTCTTGCTCTCTCTCCCAGTCTGGAGTGCAGTGGCACGATCTCGGCTCACTGCAAGTTCTGCTTCCCGGGTTCACACCGTTTTCCTACCTTGGCCTCCCAAGTAGCTGGGACTACAGGCGCCCACCACCACGCCTGGCTAATTTTTTGTATTTTTAGTAGAGACGGGGTTTCACCACGTTATCCAGGATGGTAATTTCGATTTTTTTTTGAGACAGGGCCTCCCTTTGCCACCCAGATTGGAGTACAGTGGCACCACCATAGCTCACTGCAGCCTTGAACTTCTGGGTTCAAGGGATCCTCCAGCCTCAGCTGGCTGAGTACCTGGAACCTCAGGTGAGCGCCACCATGCCCAGCTAATTTTTTTTTTTTTTTAGTAGAGATGAGGTCTTGCTATGCTGCCCAGGCTGGTTTCAAACTCCTGAGCTCAGGTGATCCTCCTGCCTCAGCTTCCCAAAGTGCTGGGATTACAGGTGTGAGTTGCCACACCCAGCCATCCCTAATATCTTTTAAAAAATACCTTTTTTAGGCTGGGCTCAGTGGCTCATGCCTGTGTTCACAGAACACAGAACTCAAGGAGAATCTCTTGATCCCAGGAGTTTGAGGTCAGCCTGGGCAACATAGGGAGACCCTGTCTCTACAAAACAAACAAACAAACAAAAACAGAAAAACAAAACAGAACTTAGCTGTGTGTGGTGGCATGTGCCTGTAGTCCTCTCAGGAACTCAAGAGGCTGAGGTGGGAGAATTTCTTGGACCTGGGAGGTCAAGGCTGCAGTGAGCTGCAATCACATCACTGTACTCCCAGCCTGGGCAGTAGAGTGAGACCCTGTCTCTAAAATTTTTTTTTAAACTTTGCATTATAGAATAGTTTTAGCTTTACAGAAAAATTGTGAAGGTAATACAGAGAGTTTCTATATACCCACCCTTTCCCATTTCCTCTATTGTTAACATCTTATATTAGTATGGTACATTTGTCACAATTAATGAACCAATGTTTAACTGAAGTCCATACTTTATTCAGATTTCCTTGCTTTTCCCCTAACAGCCTTTTTCTCTCCTAGGATCCCATCCAGAATACCACGTTATATTTAGTCATCATGTCTCCTTGAGATCCTTTTGGCTGTGACATTTTCTCAGACTTTCCTTGTTTTTGATGACCTTGAGGAGCCCACTGGTCAGGTACTTTGTAGATTGTCCCTTAAATGAAATTTGTCTGGTGTTTTTCTCATTATTAGACTGGGGTACCGAGTTTCAGGAGGAAGACCATGGAGATAAAGGGCAATTCTTATCACATCCTATCAAGGGTACATACCATCAATAGAATTCATTACTGTTGGTGTTGACCTTGATCTCCAGGCTCCGATAGTGTTTGCCAAGTTTATTGACTCCAGAGTTACTCTTTTCTCCCTTTTCCTATACTGAACTTTTTGGAAGGAAGTCACTATATGGAGCTCACATTGAAAGAGTAGGAAGTTACGCTCTACTTTTCTCAGACTAGAATATTTACATAAAACATTTGGACATTTTCTGCGCGAGATTTATCTATTTATTTACTTACTCAGACATTCATTTATGTCAGTATGGACTCACAGATATTTCTTTTACACTTTGGGTTATAATCCAGTGCTACTTTATTTGTTTTTGTTTTTGTTTTTCTCAAATTGTTCTGGCTTTGACCATTGGGAGCTCCTTCATTGGTTCCTGTGTCATTTGACATACTTCCATCACTTTTTTTTTTTTTTTTTTTTTGTAACAAAGCATCTCCTTACTTTCTGGTACTACAAGATGCTCCAGGCTTAGCTTGTGTATTTCCTGCCGCAGTTCTAGAGTCAGCCATTTCTCTAATGAGCCCTGGTTTCTTTTTTTTGGAGAATGGTGTTAGAAACCAAAACCTGGGTGCTGTGTGGCTGTTGCTATTAGAACGTCATTGCCTCTCCCAGCTGAGAGAGCTAAGTAATATTTGTGTGTACACTTAATTTTTTTTTGTAAAGATCATTATGCTTGCACCGTGGTGACAGGACTTGAGAGTGGGTAAGAGGAGAGGCAGGGACAACAGTTAGGAGATGGATGGAATAACAGCCAGGTGAGATGGTGGTTTGCATTCAGGCCTGTAAAAGTGATGAATTGTTGTTGCTATATTTTGTGGGGTGTACACTTTGTACTGATGAATACAAGTGCTCACATCATGTCAAGAAGCTGTCCCTACTATTAAATAAAATGGCCTGGATTAAAAAAAAAAAAAAAAAAAAAAAAGGAATCAGCCTCTCTCCCTCTCCTGGCTCTGGCCCTCTCTGGTTTGGCTTTAGAGCCAGGTAGACTCTTTCTCTCCCTTCCTTCCTTCCTTCCTTCCTTCCTTCCTTCCTTCCTTCCTTCCTTCCTTCCTTCCTTCCTTCCTTTCTTTCTGCCTCTTTCTTTCTCTCTCTCTCATTCTCTCTTTCCTTCCTTCCTTCCTTCCTTCCTTCCTTCCTTCCTTCCTTCCTTCCTTCCTTCCTTCTTTCTTTCTTTCTTTCTTTCTTTCTTTCTTTCTTTCTTTCTTTCTTTCTTTCTTTCTTTCTTTCTTTCTTTCTTTCTTTCTTTCTGAGACGGAGTCTTCCTCTGTCGTCCAGGCTGTAGTGCAGTGGCGTAATCTCGGCTCACTGCAACCTCCGCCTCCCGGGTTCAAACGATTCTCCTGCCTCAGCCTCCCACGTAGCTGGCATTACAGGCACCCTCCACCACGCCCTGCGAGTTTTTGTATTTTTAATAGAGACAGGGGTTTCATCATGTTGGCCAGGCTGGTCTCGAACTCCTGGCCTCAAGTGATCCACCTGCCTCGGCCTCATAAAGTGCTGGGATTACAGGCGTGAGCAACCACGCCTGGCCAGTTCTGGTATTAATGCCCATTCGTTTTTGTCTGGCCAGAGAACAGAGAGCCTCTCAGTGAAGACATAGCAACCTCCTGGTTTTTCTCACCTGCTGGTAGATGGAGTTCCTGTGGGAAATATAAGAGCTAGGGCCCAGAGGGTGGGTGGGGAGGCCAGGGAAGAACTATGCCCCTCTCCTGGCCCAGACTCTGACCTCCCAGCTGGGCAAGGGATCCGCAGAGTTCTGCCTTCGAGGTTCCCTCAGCTCTCAGGCCCCAGGAGGAAATAGGACCTGAGTAGGTCCAGCCTGGGCCTTTCCTGTGTATGGGGAAACATAAACCAAGACAAGCCATTTCTTTTCAGCCACGACCCCTGGCTGTCTGATGGGCCTCTGGGGAGGCACCTCCAGCAGCTCCCATCCCCTTTCCATGTGGTGGAGAAGGAGTTTGGCAGACACCACTGGTTTCAGGCAGAGCTGTTGATAGTCCAGAAATGGATGCCTTCACCCTTCATTCCTGCTGTGCCCTCCCCTCTAAGGTCAGTTTTCATCAAACAGGAGGTAAAAGGCAGCAGATGGTACCTCTGCACTCTACACATTGGGTCCCTATAGTGCGCAGTTCAAAATACACACACAGACACACACACACACACACACACACCCCATCATGAACTGGGTGTGGGCAACCGCTCCCTTCCTGCCTGCAGATCCCCTGCCCACGGGGCAACTTGCTTGCCGGGTTGACATCAGCCACACATGGCACAGGCTCCTCCTGGGCTGAAGCTGTTTTCCTGGCCCGGCCCCAGAGGAGGCACCTTCCATGTGGCTTCTCCGCCATTGTGGTTGGTCTGCAGTGTTGTTAGTGCAGCTGGGGACCTATGAGAGGCTGACCCCAGGATCTGTGCAGAAGACATGAGAATGGGACATGGGAACGGAGGGTGAAAGTAGCAAAGAAACAACACAACACGGATGGAACAAGTCATTTGCAAGGTTGTAAGTGAGTTTGTTTAAGAGTTGCTATAATGGTGTAATATGTAATTAGACTTCCCAAAGTGAAAGAAAATGTGATTTATTTCAAAACGATTGTGCCCGTTTGAAGTAATGGAGACAAGAGGCAACCAAAGAACAAGAATCTGCTGGTAACCCCAACACTGACTTTTAGAGGGGTTCCTTGACCAGCCATGGGAACATTGGTTCTGTTCAGCTGGTTACCCCTGTGGTGGGGACAGGGACATCAGGCTTGCACAGCTCCATGGCACTGTCCACTGGGTTGCCTCACGCCTTCTCTTCTAATGCTAGGCCCACCCGGTAGCAGGAACCCTCTGAAGCAGTATCTGTTCCTCCTGGAAGGGACAGGGCTCATTGAAAGCTGCACATTGGCCCCAGCCTGCTGCATCAGATTCTTTTCAGTTAGTCTTGAGAACCTGGTCACCTCAGGAGGCATGGATCCAATCAGCTAAAGTTGGGGCCTGCTTGGTATTTTCTGACACTACTTCTGACATGAAATGTGTGCTTTTTCCTGACACCAGCCAATTCTCTGACACCCGCTGGGCATCCAACAATTCAAACAGATTCTGCCACAAAATTCCAGAATTAGCACAGATCTCACAGGGAAAGGCCTCAGTCCCACAAGACTGCCCCCCTTCAGATGCCAGCTACAAGTGAGGTAGTGACCCCCACTTCTGCCTGGTCAACTACAAATTTGGGGGTTCTGGCTAGGCAAGGTGGCTCATGCCTGTAGTCCCAGCACTTTGGGAGGCTGAGGTGGGAGGATCACTTGAAGCCAGGAGTTCCAGACCGGCCTGGGGAATAAAGAGAGATCCCATCTCTACAAAAAAATAAAAATAAAAAAGTAGCCAGGCATGCTGGCACACACGTGTAGTCCCAGTTATGCTGGAGTTATGCTGGATGCGGCAGAGGCTGGGATGATGGGGCTGAGAACTGAGGATCACTTGTGTCCAGGAGTTCAAGGCTGCACTGACCTATGATTGCACCACTGCACTCCAGCCTGAGTGACACAGGGAGACCCTGTCTCAAACAGAAAATTGAGGAGTTTCTGCAACAACCTCTTGGTTTTCATAATTCACTAGAACAATTCACAGAACTCAGAAAAGTACTATACTTACTATTCATTTCTTGTAAAGGACAAAAACAACCTGATGAAGAGGTACACAGGGCAAGGCCCAGTGGGGTCCCAAGTGCAGGAGACTCTGTCTCTGTGGAGTCAGGGCACGACACCCTCCTGGCATGTGGACCACCAATCCCAAAGCTCCTTGAATCTCATTTTTCAAGAGTCTATATATAGCCCAGACCCCAAGCCGTCTCCTGCACCTGGAGGTCTGGGAGAGTAGAGAATGGGAGTGGGTGGCTGAAAGTCCCAGTCTTCTAAAGTCTAATCCCATGTTTGGTCTTTCTGGGACCAGCCTCCAGCCTGAAATTATCTAAGGGTCCACCCTGTGTCACCTCGTTAGCATAAATCCAAGGATAGTCCTAAGGGGCTTATTATGAATAACAAAAGACACTCCTGTCACCCAGAAAACTCTAAGGGTTTTAGGAGTTCTGTGTCAGGAACTGAGATGAAGACCAAACACATTTTTACAGAGTTGTACCTTGGTATTTGCGGGGGATTGGTTCCAGGACCCCCACGGGTACCAAAGTCCACAGATGTTCAAGTCCTTTGTACAAAATCGTGTGGTATTTTTATATAACCTCCACACATCCTCCTGTATACTATAATTCAGTTGTGAGGCCCCAAGTGGCTGGCCACCCCGCCTCCTCCTTTGACCTGCAAATATCGGCTGACCTGGCCCCTCCTTTACCTGACTCCTTTTACTTAAGAGGTTCTGGGGCTAGAATTAAAGGTCAGCCATAGTCATAAGGATGTTTTCTATGCAAAGCTGAGACCCGCTTCCTAGGTGGCCAGTCCCAGCCTCCAGAGAAGAAAAGGTGTGTTTGGGGTTATGCTGGATGCGGCAGAGGTTGGGATGATGGGGCTGAGAACTGATGGGAAAGTGCTAATGGGAAGAGGAAGAAAATAGAGCAGATGGGTGTCTGGGAGCCTCTAGGGGAGGGGCCCACTGGGGCGGGTTTCTGCAGTCAGGTGGGGAGGGAGGAAGAGCTGGGAGGGTGGTCAGGACCTCTGTCAAGAGCATAGAAGTGTGGGTGTCTTAGCTTTGCTTCCACTGCCATTGGTCTGCGGGACGGCCCTTCCAGGAGCCAGTGGCTGGGAGCAGTGCTGGAGGATCAAGGAAGCAGAGATGGATGGTGAGGCAGTCCGCTTCTGCACAGATAACCAGTGTGTCTCCTTGCACCCCCGAGGTGAGAAAACTGGGGCCCCAGCTCATGCCCAGTGAGGGATTAGCCTGCCTGTCCTTTGGCCCTCTGCCATAAGGCAGCTTATTGCTGTCTTATTGCTCTCCCCAGACCCTTGTCCTTGGGGATGCAGACCTGTCAAGAGAAAGGGGATGAACTTTGAATTCAGAATCCTGGCCCTGCACACTGAGCCGGTCCTGTGAGGCCTCCCTCCCTTCCTTTCTTGTTTCATTTAAACTACACTTTTGTTGCTCTGTGCCCTGTGCCAGGTTCTGTGCCTTGTGCACCACCAAAGCCTCCTTGAGATTTGGAGAGCAGTGGTCTCGGTCTCAGAGCCCCTTGCCTCTGTGTTGCTACCATGCCCACACCTCGTTCTGGTGAACAGTCCAGAGTGTTTCATCTTCCTTCTCCATAACCACTTGCATGATAAGCATGGCAGGGGTTCTCATCCCCATTAGACAACCCAGGAAATGGAACCAGATAGTCTGACTGTGTCTCAGCCTGCACAGCACCCTCTCACCTTGGACACTGGCTTCTCCCCTACAGGGGTGGACTCTGTGGCAACGGCTTCTGCAGCCCCCAAGATACCAAGGCTCATTCAGGCTACCCCGGCATTTATGGCTGTGACCTTAGTCTTCTCTCTTGTGACTCTCTTTGTAGTGGGTAAGCCCCCAGGTGACCCAAATCTCACTGACTCTCTCTCCTTTCAGCACAAAGTTCTAAGGGCCCCAGATGCACCTCTCTGGGCCTCTCTGCTCCCAGAAAGATCATTCTACCTCCAGCTCCAGGCCCAAGCCACAGCTTTTCTGGGACCAGATAGAGGCCACTGTCCAAGAGGGAGCATCCCAAGAACTGAGGTTCATGAGGGAGGGTCTTTGCTGCTATTTTCCCGGTTCTGGAACCCTACTTGTGTATGGGACAGTGTATCCTCCCAGTCTCAGGGCTGGGGATTTGCTGACCTGGGAAAATGGAATGTCTCAGTTCAACAGCACACAAGACCTGTGCCGAAGCCTGTGCAAGCCATGATTCTGGGAGACAACATTACTGGGCATTTACCTTTTGAACCCAACAGTGAGTAGCCACAGTGGGGGTGGGGTGCGGAGGGAGCCGGGACCTTCAGATGCTCAGACCCTAGGATGAACTTCTCCCCCAGTACCACCAGACCACTGAATGGGTTCCACCATCCTCATAGAAAGAGATAATTTTTTAAAAACACAGTTTTATTGCGGTCTAATGGTGTACATATTTAAAGCATACAATCTGATAAGTTTTGATATATGTATGTGCCCCCAAAACCATCACCACAATCATCATCACATAGTCATCCTCCTCACCCCACAGTTTCCTTGTGGCTCTCTGTAATTCCTTCCTCTCCGTTCCTCCCCTCATCCCTGGGCAGCCACAGATCTACATGCTGTAACTACAGATTAGTTTGCTTTTTCTAGTGTTTTATAGAAAAGGGATCATAGAGTATGTACTCTTTGTTCTTTACTAGTCATGTAATTTGCAAATATTTTCTCTCAGTCTGTGACTTGTCTTTTCATTCTCTTAAGATTTTAATTTTGATAAAGTCTAATTTATCATTTTATTTCTGTTATGGATTATTCTCATGGTCTCATATGTGAGAAATCTGCCTAATCCAAGGCCACAAAGATGTTCTCCTTTGTTTCTGGAAATTGTAAAGTTTTTAGTATTACATTTAGGTCTCTGCCTCATTTGAGTTAATTATTGTATAATGGTGTGAAATGGATTGTTCCAGCACCTTTTGTTGAAAAAGTTATCTTTCTCCATGAGTTGCCTTTGCACCTTGGTTGAAAATCAATTGTCCATATGTGTGGGGGTCTACTTCTGGATTCTCCATTCTGTTACATTGATTTATTTGTCTATCTTTACAAAGCAGAATCTTTGACTGAACTTCCAGTACCTTGAAAGGTCTCTTCTCTTACCTTAGCACAGTGACTGAGGTCTCACACATTTACATAGGCAGTGCATGAGAAATAGAGAATGGATGCTCCAGAAAGGGTCCCTGCCAACTTGAGTTTTTCTCCCTATTCCTGAGGGGAGATTGGAATCAGAAGGGGATCATGGATGTATGAGATTAGGTCCTAGTTCGTGAGGTCAATAAAGGATGCCAGCAGGACCAGAGGTAGATGCACATGAGGTTGGTGGGAAAGACCTTGCAGATTAAAGGAGGCTACAGAGTGTCCTTCAATGACCCCAGCACAAGGCTTTTTACTCAGGTTTCCTGTATCCTCAAACTGTTCTGTAGGGACCCTTGCCCTGTGTAACACTGGGGGTGCTGGCTCTTTAAAAGGCCATTTCAGCTGAGGTCCAGTGTTAGTTACCTGGAGGGCATGGCATGCCTCTATCATAACCCTGTGGGTTGAACAGGGTACTTCCTCCAAGTGCAACTATTTTGTTTTGTTTTTGTTTCTTTCCTTTGTGTTTTCTTCTCCATGGAATTCGCCGTCATAAAACTTATGTTTGTGGTGGTTTTTAGCATGTAACAATGGTGAATCAAGAGCCTCTATGCTTGGTGTACAAATATAATGTAGGACTAACCACAGGCTTTATTCATATCTATTTTCTTTCCCATAACAACCCATCTATGGTCAAATTTCAGTAAAATTAAACTTCAACAGCTCTAAATGATATAATCGGTTACTTTCAAGTTGAGCAATTATAATGACAAAATAATCCAAGCCTTACCAGCATGACTCCTGGTGGCAGCTGGCTTACAGCAGGCAAGCATTTCAATCCTTCTGACCCCATCATTTGTGTGTAACAGTTAATTAGATCTTTGTTTCTTGGCCCACATTCTCAGGTGGACCATCCCCAGGGTCTGGGTGGCTGTGTGACCAGCAGGGTGCTTGGCGGAGCTGTGCAGTACCCATTTCACTTGGAAATGTTAAGAACACTCTGGTTGGCCCATACAACGCTAACCTACATAATGGGCCTCTTTGGCTGCCTTCTTCACTTCCTCCCTCCAGATCATCACCACTTTGGCAGGGAGGCAGAAATGCAAGAGCTTATCCAGATATTGAAAGGCCACATGGAGAATTCCAGCGCCTGGGTAGCAGAGATCCAGATGTTGAGGTGCAGAGTGGACAATGTCAATTTGCAGCTCCAGCTGCTCGATGATCATCTGGGAAACACCAGTGCTGACATCCAGATGGTAAAAAGAGTTCTAAAGGATGCCACTACACTGAGTTTGCAGACCCAGATGTTAAGGAGTTCCTTGGAGGGAACCAATGCTGAGATCCAGAGGCTCAAGGGAGGCCTGGAAAAGGCAGATGCTTTAACTTTCCGGACCCAGAATTTCTTAAAAAGCAGTTTAGAAAACACCAGCATTGAGCTCCACATGCTAAGCAGAGGCTTAGGAAATGCAAACTCTGAAATTCAGATGTTGAATGCCAGTTTGGAAATGGCAAATGCCCAGGCTCGGTTAGCCAACAGCAGTTTAAAGAACGCTAATGCTGAGATCCATGTTTTGAGAGGCCATCTAGATAGGGTCAATGACTTGAGGACCCAGAGCCAGGTTTTAAGAAGTAGTTTGGAAGGAGCCAATGCTGAGATCCAGGGACTAAAGGAAAATCTGCAGAATACAAATGCTTTAAACTCCCAGACCCAGGCCTTTATAAAAGGCAGTTTCGACAACACCAGTGCTGAGATCCAGTTCCTAAGAGGTCATTTGGAAAGGGCTGGTGATGAAATTCACATGTTAAAAAGGGATTTGGAAACGGTCACAGCCCAGACCCAAAAAGCAAATGGCCGTCTGGACCAGACAGATGCTCAGATTCAGGTATTCAAGGCAGAGATGGAAAATGCCAATACCTTAAATGCCCAGATTAGGGTTTTAAATGGTCATAAGAAGAATGCCAGCAGAGAGATGCAGACCCTAAAACAAGAAATGAAGAATGCTTCGGCTTTAACTTCCCAGACCCAGATGTTAGACAGCAATCTGCAGAAGGCCAGTGCTGAGATCCTGAAGTTAAGAGGGGATCTAGAGAACACCAAAGCTCTAACCATTGAAATCCAGCAGGAGCAGAGTCGCCTGAAGACCCTCCACAAGGTTGTTGCTTCACTGGAACAGCTACAAAGAATCCAAAGTAAGTGGGAGTGGAGAGTCCCGCTGGGAAGGGCACAGTCTCTTGAGAGGGTAGAGTCTCCTGCCTCATCAGCCTCTTTTCTACCGCAACATGCATCTCCCGGACCAAATCCAAGGAAATGGGCCCGAAGAGCCTGGGCAGTGGTGGAGATGGTGTGCAGTGGGAAGTTCCTGCTCTCATGTTGCTTATAACCTGGTCACAGTGACCAAATGAACACGGGAAACCAACTGTAAATGGTGCACGTGTGTGATAAGGACAGCATGGGCTAGTGGGCCACGCAGCCTTATTTCCGACTTCCCGCTATCCCAAATGGTATGATCTTGAGCATGTTACTTACCTTCTCTGAGCTACACTTTTCTCATCTGCAAGGGGGAGACAATAATATTTGCATCACAGTGAGGATCCAATGAGGTCACACATGTAAGGCCTTTAACAAAGTACCCAGCATTCGTGCCCTCACCTGATTCTTTATTGAGGCCCTGTGATGTGCTGGGTAAAAAAGTGAATAAGGTGTAATAGGTACCCTTGAGAAGCTTACAGGCTAGTAGTACAGACATGCATGAAAGACACACAGACAGGTGTAAGACTGATAGGTTAAAAGCAGGTACTGAGAACTGGGGTTGGGGGCAGAACAAAAAGAAAGGAAAAGGAATCTTCTAGGGGGAGGGAAGAGATCTGTGGGGAAAGGATCAAAAGACGCTTTGTGAGAAGATGGCTCTTGAACTTCGTCCTGAAGGATGAATAGGTGTTTGCCAAGCAAATAGGGTAATAGAGCAGTAGGTTTACAGGCATGGAGACACAAAATCATGAGGTTCTGGAAACTTCAGCCAGTTCTGTTTGACTGGCCTATGGACAAGAGGGCAGCTGAGAGACAGAAGGGAGTGTTTGGGGCAGCCACTGAAGAAATGGGGGCTGACAAATGAGGGCTTGGTGGGCAGCAGTGACGTTCCACTTTCCTGCTTTGCCTGGTTCCTGGTCTGGGGTCAGAGGCCCCCTTCTTCACACCTCTGCTGGTGCCCCAATGTGCTTATTCCTCCCAGCTCTCACTGCTGCTTTAGGTGAGACCAGTGTTTCTCCAGTTTGGGGCCCCCTGGAATCGCCCAAGGAGCTTTGAAAATACTGATACCTGGGGACCCACCTCCAGAACTCTGATTTTTTTTTTGGTGAGGGTATCTGGCATCAGGATTTTTTTTTAACTCCCTAGTTCTCACATCTCGGCTGAGAACCATTAGCTTAATTTTTTTTCTTAAAGGGCAAAGAAATATATATCTTAGGCTTTGGGGCTGTACAGTCTCTGTTACAACTTTTCAACTCTGTTCAGAATTATAAAGCAAAAGAAAAAGACAGTAAACTAATGAGAATGGCTATGCTCCAATAAACTTTATTAAAAAGACACTGCTGACAGGTTGGAGTTTGCCAGTTGTTGGTTTAGACGACTAGTTCTGGGCATCAGAACCACCAGAGGGCTTGCTGAAGCAGATTATTAAAACATAATTTTGGATTCAGGAGGGCTTTGGTGGTCCTGAAAATTTGCATTTCTACCACGTTGTCAGGTGATGCTGATGGTCTGGGACCACACTTCTCCAGCCCCTGATTTACACCCATCTCTTACCGGGATTTTCGCCATTGTGTTATCATTGGTGTTTCTGGCCTGATCAAGAGTGCCTTCTTCTGGTTCAGCTTCCACCAGGTTGACATTTTTCCAGTGCAAATCTGGACGTATTACCATCCTTCTCAAAACCTTGCAGTGCTTCCCATTGCTCATAGGGGAAAAAAAATCCAAACTCTTTTACATGGGATGTACCATTTAGTGTTGGTGAACCTGTCCAAATTCATCGCTCACCCATCCTTTATGTCCCGAGAATACCAAGTAGCTTGAATAGATCAGGCCATGCCAGGCTGTTACAGACCTTTATGCCTTTGTGCTGATGCTTTTCCCAGCCTGGGGTGCTCTCCTTGACACTGAACACCTGGAAAACTCTTCCTCAGTCATTTAAGATTCAGCTCCAGGCTGGGCACAGTGGCTCACACCTGTAATCCCAGCACTTTGGGAGGCCAAGGCAGGGGGATCACCTGTGGCCAGGAGTTTGAGAGCAGCCTGGCCAACATGGCAAAATCCCATCTCTACTAAAAAACACAAACACAGAGCCAGGCACGGTGGTGGGCACCTGTAATCCCAGCCACTCAGGAGGCTGAGGCAGGAGAATCGCTTGAACCCGGGAGGCAGAAGTTGCAGTGAGCTGAGATCGTGCCATTGCACTCCAGCCGGGGCATCCATAGCAAAACTCTGTCTCAAAAAACAAAAAAATACTCAGCTCCAGTAACATCTCATCCAGGGTGTCCTTCATAAGCCCCACCTCCTGCTCAGATGAAACAGACCATACCTTCTTCCATGACTATTCTACTGTGCATGTGTTTTTTAATCAATGCATCTTCAACACCTTTTCTCCATCTGTCTCATTTACTAGACTCTAAGTTCCTTAAGGGCATCAATCATGTCTGATTGATCTTTGTACAGTGTGGCAGTGGCTAGCTCGAAGAAGTTAAGGAACGTTGCACAATGCACGTTGAACGAAAGAACAATTTGGTGATTAATTGAACTTGTGTGGTACCATTTCAAACAGCTGTGGCATAGATGATGTCAAAGAGCAGGCTGTTGTGGCAAGGAGGGATGAAAGAGCTGACAGAATCGGGGCTTGTGCTCACAGGATGAGCTGTAAGAGTTTGAAAAATGGAAGACCAGGCAGACCAGGTGATGACCAGGTCCCAGGATGGCCATGGGTGTGGCAGTGGAAGTGGATGGAGATGAAGACAAGGAAATGAGTAAGGCTATGGGATAGCTGTAAAATCCCCAGGGAATATGGCAGGAGTTGGGGTGGAGAGGACTGTCAGGTGGTAGCAATGAGTTGGGAGAGAGGGCAGTATAGCCAGGAAGTAGGTACCTGGAAAAGAGAGCTGCCTGAGCCTCCCAGGAGGGCCCAAGCCAGGTGTCTTGAGCACTGCTTCCTGGAGTGCTGGGTAGTGAGACGGCAGTGCAGCCCCCCAGGCCTTGTTCCTGGAGCACTGGGCATCAAGAATTGCATGAGCTTGTGAACCTCAGTGGGCAGGCCCCAGAGAGGTCAGAAAAGTTCCCTCTGAGACCCCCACCAGCAGCTCCTGGTTCTCTTTTCTCCCCAGTCTTTGCTCCAGGTCAACTTCTCCAGATGGTCCTGCAAGCCTGGAAGTTCAATGGTGGAAGCTTATATTATTTTTCTCATGTCAAGAAGTCTTGGCATGAGGCTGAGCAGTTCTGTGTGTCCCAGGGATCCCACCTGGCATCTGTGGCCTCCAAGGAGGAGCAGATCAGAGCTACGAGCATTATTGGTGGAATTGGTGTGGAATAAGGGACTGTGGTGTTTTGGCCTTCCTGCTCTCAGCGGGTATGACAGAGACCTCCATGTCTCCTCTGCCAGGCAGGGAGCAAATATTGATTGAGTTCTGATGAGCACATGCACTGGAGGTAGAACCACTGATGGCAAACCTCCATGTCTTCCATGCATGAGGGAGATACCAGAGGTCAAGAGACATCAGCAGGAAGGAAGGCCAAGGGCATCAGGTGATGCCCTTAAGTGCTAGGAGCACATTTCCCTTCTCATGCATTTAGTTTTCCCTCAGGCTTGCTTCCAGTCACCTTTTTTTTGGAGACAGTGTCTCTTTCTGTCATCCAGGGTGGAGTGCAGTAGCCTAATCATGGCTCACTGCAACCTTGACCTCCTTGCTCAAGCGATCCTCCCACCTCAGACCTCTGAGTAGCTCAGCTCCCCTGAGTAGCTGTGACTACAGGCGCACAACACCACATCCGGCTATTTTTTGGGAGTATTTTTTTGTAGAGATGGGGTATCGCCATGTTGCCCAGGCTGGTCTCAAACTCACGGGCTCAAGTTATTCACCCACGTGGGCCTCCCAAAGTGCTGGGAGTGAGCCACTGCATCTGGCCTGTCTTGATTTTAATGTCAGTTAATCCAGCTGCTTTAGAGGGCCCATGAACAGGAGACCCAGGCTTCTTGGGAAGACCAGGCACACAACTCTGAGTCTGAGGACCACCAAATGCAATACTGTCCCAGGTGACTCATCTGTCGTGGTCCTTATTAGAACTTGCCAGGATTACTAACAAAGAACCACAGTGTTTGTGGTCCAATTTGACTTGCAGAACTGCCCACCCCCTGTGGCTCTCCTGAGACCACTGTTACTGATCTGAAAAAGAACATGCAACTTTGTAAACCACATCTTCTTAACAAGCTATGGGAGGCGCTGGCCCTGTGGTCACGGCAGAGGGGATGGCAGCGCTGAGGCAGAACAGGCAGGGCACCAAGGCACAGGATATCTAGAATTGGCCTGATGAATCCTTTGATGAAGTGGACAATACACTAGCTGCTCAACAGTATATTTAACAGAACATAAGAGCAGATTACTCCAATATTGACAAAATTCTTGAAGCACCTAATGGCCAAGATGAATGTGTATGGAAGTATGAACATTTAAGGCAATTGTGCCTTGAGCTAATTTGACTTGCTGTCAAACTTCAGAGTGAATGCCATCCAGATACTTGTACTCAAATGACAGCAACTGAATAGTGGATTTTTCTTTGTGCAGCTCATAAAACTCCAAAAGAGTGTCCTGCTGTAGACTATACTAGACACACACTTAATGGTGCTGCATGTCTTCTGAAGAGCAATAAATATTTTTCCAGCAGGGTTAGCATAAAGAAATCATCTGTAGTGAAACCAAAATCAGTATGCCGTGAGATTTACAGAATATTTTCACATGTTTATTTCCCATCATCAGCAGATGTTTAATGAATATGAAAATTAAGCATTTTTGTGTCATCAGTTTATTAAATATGTGATGAAATATAATTTGATGTCCAAGGATAACCTGATTGTACCAATTTTAGAAGAGGAAGTACAGAATTCAAGTTCTGGGGAAAGTGAAGCATGAAGGAAATCATATGGAAAAATGTACTGATCACATAATTAACATTAGTTATGTACTGTATATATCATTTTAGACACATCAATCATGTATCCATATTATAGTTTCTTTGTTTAGTATAGGTTTTTGTATCCTGTGTTTGCCTTTTAAAATGGGAAATACTTTTTTTTTTTTTTTTGAGACAGAGTCTTGCTCTGTTGCCCAGGCTGGAGTGCAATGGTGCGATCTTGGCTCACTGCAACCTCCACCTCCCGGGTTCAAGTGATTATCCTGCCTCAGCTTCCCTGGTAGCTGGGGTTACAGGTAACTGCCATCATGCCCTGCTAATTTTTGTATTTTTAGTAGAGAAGGGGTTTCACCATGCTGGCCAAGCTGCTCTCGAACTCCTGACCTTGGGCGATCCACCCACCTCGGCCTCCCAAAGTGCTGGGACTACAGGAAGGAGACACTGCGCCCGGCCTAAAATGGGAAATACTTTTTAAGTTATTCATAAGCTGTATATTCACCAGTGTGGCACTCATGGTTTTTAAATAAGATTAGTATTATCTGTTTATAATGCCTGTTAATAAAAGAATTTACAGTTTGGTAACATTGCTGCTAAACAATCATTGGATCACAATCCTCATCAAACAAACCCATCTATACAAAAAAAAAAAAAAAATGAGTGAGAGCTTGATGTTTCACATAAGCCATTTCCTAAAGAAGTAGAAATGTTTTCCTTTGGTTTTACCCTGAATTTAGCTATCTTAAAAAATTCTATAGTACATAGTTTTATCTTACCTCTTAACTTTCTCCAAATGAGATAAAAGTGTTTTAAAATTCTGTTTACAGTTTTTGATATGCATATATAATTATGTGTACATCTATAAGCAGGTTCTCCAGGTGGCTTGGAGAACTGGCTCCACACACACAAGGCAAACAATGACACTGCCTTTTCTCTGCAGGCATTTCTGGTAGAGGTCACAGGTCAAGCGTACTACTGGATCGGTCTCACTGACAGGGGCACAGAGGGCTCCTGGTGCTGGACAGACGGGACACCATTCAACGTCGCCCAGAACAAAACGTGAGTCTAGCCACCATCTGGCACTGTCCTGGGCACTGTCTTTGGTGGACCTAGCTACACACTGTGTGTCCCTTCCCAGTAGGTGGTAGTGTTGTGTGTATATGTGTGTGTGATGTGTGTGATGTGTATGTGGTGTATGTGTGGTTTGTGTGCCATGTATGTGGCATGTGTAATGCATGTGGTATGTGAGGTATGTGTGTGTTATGTATGTGATGTGTGTGTGTTTGGACACACAGGCATGGTCATCGCTCTTACCTGGACTCCTACATAGAGGGTCATTAGGGAAAGACAGGTCCTGAGGCTGGCATGCAGCCAATGAGTGGGTCTTTCTGTTTTTTTCTCCCTACCCTACTCAGGCCTGGTTCCAAGGGATCCTGCCCCCTCAGAAGGCATATTAGTGTGAATTCTGGGGTGGGAGCTTGCAGCTTCATAGACACCCCTCCCTGTCCCTGGATCCTCAGTAACTAAGGGCAACCTGAGCACAGACACCCTCAGGGTACTCCTTCTCCCAGCCCTGTCCCCATCCTACGACCACTAGCGGATGAAGGACCCATCTCATGTCAGTTCCCTAGACCCATCACACGTCAGCTTCCTAAGCCACAGCATGGGGAAGGGACGTTTCCTTCATCCAACAGAATAAACCCCGTTGTCTCCAGGTTTTGGGAAAGGAATCGGCCTGACAACTGGCAGCACAAGAATGGGCAGACTGAAGACTGTGTCCACATTCAGCAGAAGTGGAATGACATGACCTGTGACACACCCTATCAGTGGGTGTGCAAGAAGCCCATGGGCCATGGTGTGGCCTGAGGGCAGGCCAGAGCTGAGGGGCTGCTCCTGCCTGCCAATACTGACCCTCCTCCTCCTGGATGCCTTCGGAGCCTCTGAGCTCTACTTGTTCTCTGGGGCCTTCCATTGGCCTTGCGGACTTCCTGCCTTGTTCTTTGATTTAGCCCTTTCGAACATGCTTACCTTGAGTGACTGGTGACATCAGTGGCTTCTCAAGAGAAGAGCCTTGCTGTGCCCCTGTAGCCCCTCAGCACCCAGCACAGGCCGGCCTGTCAGACAGCAGGTCCTCAATAAATACTTGCTGAATCAACAAAAGCTTCGTGCTTGCTTGTCCCTTGTGGCGGCCACTACACTCTCTCCTCCCTGGATTGGTTCTCCTTCCCTCAGTGTTCCTTCTGTCTCAAAACAAGCACACTTTTATTAAGGGCTTTATAGCTAGCAACTTTTTGCTAGTTTGTTGAAAACAGCAGAGGTTGAACACAAACTACAGGGACTTCATAGGAGTACAAAGTCCTAGCAGTCCTAGCTCTGTCGCCCAGGCTGGAGTGCAGTGGTGCCATCTCGGCACACTGCAACCTCTGCTTCCCAGGTTCAAACAATTTTCCTGCCTCAGCCTCCTGAGTAGCTGGGACTATAGGGACATGCCACTATGCCTGGCTAATTGTTTTATTTTTAGTAGAGATGGGGTTTCACCATGTTGGCCAGGCTGGTCTCAAACTCCTGACCTCAAGTGATCCACCTGCCTCGGCCTCCCAAAGTGATGAGATTACAGGCATGAGCCACCACACCCCGCCTATTTTTTTCTTTAAAAAAAAAGCGAAATACATATATATTTTAGAGACAGGGTCTTGCTCTGTCGTCCAGGCTGGAGTACAGTGGAAAGAAAGAGTGAGGGGCACATTTTGACTGAGTTTTCTTAGTCCCAGCACAGAAGTGTTGAATAAATCTTTTTTTAAAAAATGAAGGCAATATTAAAGTGCATGAGGTCAGATGTGCTCCTATTTTCTATTTAGGAGATGTGATAAGGTCGCTTATTCCCCAGTTAATAAGGTTGTCTTACACACATTGTAGAGCAGAAAATCATAAACAACTTTAAAAAAATATTTTTAAATTAATTACTTTTTAGAGGCAAGGTCTCACTCTGTTGCCCAGGCTGCAGTGCAGTGGCATGATTATAGCTCACTGCAGCCTTGAACTCCTGGGCTCAAGTGATCCTCCCACCTCAGCCTCCCAAATAACTGGGACTACAAGTTCATGCCACTGTACCCAGATAACTTTTAAATTTTGGTAGAGATGGGGCTTTCTCTCTTTGTTTCCCAGGATGGTCTCGAACCTCTGGCTTCAAGCCCTCTTCCTACTCAGCATCCCAAAGTGTGGGATGATAGGCAAGAGCCACCATGCCTGGCCTCAAAAGAACTTTAAAAGGCAGTCCTTATTAGCAAGGTACTTCCTGACTTTAGGGATAAAGCATCAATGGATGCTTTATCTTATTGTACAACCAAAAGACTGGCAGCTGGTGTTTACCTTTTCCCTTAAAGGATCAGGGGTTAGCAGCTTTATGGATAAGGGCAGTCCTTATCATATAAGCCCAACTATATTTGCACAAAACAGTAGAGTTAGTCTATCCCTTTCTGCTTTAAATTCTGGTGTTTGCTTTTCTTCTTTACTAACAAATGTCCTTTGTCGCATTTTCTCCCCCTCAGAGTAGAACACTTTCATTTACATTAAAAATCTGTTCAGCCTGGACACAGTGGCTGATGCCTGTAATCCCAGTACTTTGGGAGGCCAAGGCAGGTGGATTGCTTGAGCCCACGGGTTCGTGACCAGTCTGGGCAACATGGCGAAATCCTGTCTGAACAAAAAATACAAAAATTAGCAGGGTGTGGTGGCCGCACCTGTAATCCCAGCTACCTGGGAGGCTGAGACACAAGAATCACTTGAACCTGGGAGGGGGACACTGCAGTGAGCCGAGATTACGCCACTGCACTCCAGCCTGGGTGACAGAGTGGGACGCTGTCTCAAAAAAAAAAAAAAAAAAAAAAACCCAGAAAACAAAACAAAACAAAAACAACAACAAAAAAACCTGTTTAGGAAGATACCTTTTCTCTTGCATGATTTTCTGGAAACTTGTCTACTGCCTCTTGGTTGACAGAAGCTGCTTCTCCTGTCACATGCACATTTTAAAAGCCACACCTCTTTCTGAAACTATCAAACCATCCTTTCCTGGCAATACATTCTCCTGCTTTAGATTCTTTACCTTCCTTTTTCTTTGAGTTGTCATTAATGGATTTTGCTTTTTCTCAAATGATATTCAAGTCTGTAGGTATGCCTTTCTTATGGCAATCCTGAATCCACATAAAAACTGCATTTTTCAGTAAGAGATTAAAAAGATATTTTGCAAAAAGTGCAAGGTTTTTGTGCCTGCTGGTGTAGCTACAGTGATGGCTTCACAAATTTCCTTTTCTTTATTTTACAATTGTCCTTTGCAGGATTCAGTTGTCTTGAGGTGGCAGACAACCACAGCTGCAGATCTTTATAAATGGCACATATCAAGCAATTCAACTTTTTTGGATAATGAATGTCACGACTTTTCTCTGCTTTTTGGGAGTACTTTCAAACTTACTAGTGACATCGCATATGGATCCCATCATGTTATTCAAGGTTTATGATAGTGCACTGAAAATGAAAAATACATGAGAACTAAATCAGTTTTTACTGTCATATGCAATTTACTGGAGTGAGGAACTGCTCACGGGAGACGATTAGCATCACATAGTGTTTTAAGTGGATACTTAAACACTTGAGCTCACCGTGGTAGCAACAGGAGGTGACTACAAAATTACCACAATAGTACAGTATGTGCCACAGTTAATTTACGCAGTTTTCATTTAATATTGCATCTTGAAGTTTGTTTACATTTCTCTTAACTGCAAATGGCACCGTGTATGGGCTGTAAGTGTTGATGTGCATACATTTTGATAAATGTTAATTTCTTATAATAGATTTGTATATATTTTACGTTAGTGAATGATAAAATTGATTTAGCATCTACATATATTTTATGCATTCATGACAGACCTAACTTTTTCTTATTTTTAAAAAAATATTTCAGCCAGGTGTGGTGGCTCATGCCTGTAATCCCAGCACTTTGAGATGCCAAGGCAGGAGGGCCACCTGAGGTCAGGAGTTCGCGACCAGCCTGGTCAACACAGTGAAACCCCATCTCTACTAAAAATACAAAAATTAACCAGGGTTGGTGGCAGGCACCTGTAGTCCCAGCTACTTGGGAGTCTAAGGCAGGAAAATCACTTGAACTTGAGAGGCAGACATTGCAGTGAGCTGAGATCATGCCATTGTACTCCAGCCTGGGCGACAGAGTGAGACTTTGTCTCAAAAAATAAAATAAAAAATATTTCTAGGCGCCTGGGCATGGTGGCTCACTCCTGTAATCCCTGCACTTTGGGAGGCTGAAGCGGGCAGATCACTTGAGGTCAGGAGTTTGAAACCAGCCTGACCAACATGACAAAACTTCATCTCTACTAAAAATAAAAAATAAAAAATTAGCCAGGGGTGGTGGTGCATGCCCGTAATCCCAGTTACTTGGGAGGCTGAGGCATGAGAATTGCTTGACCCTGGGGTGGCAGAGGCTGCAGTGAGCCGAGATCATGCCACTGCACTCCAGCCTGGGCAATAGAGCAAGACTCCATCTCAAAAAAAATTTCTAGGCTGCATGGTTCATCTGCAAGTTTTTTTATATTGTGGCAAATCTCCAAAATTTTTTTCAAAATATTTATTGACAAAAATCCACGTACAAGTGGACCATGCTGTTCACACTTAGGTTGCTCATGGTTCAATTGCACGTACAAATGTTTGTATGTATATATATTTTTCTATGTATGTTTTCCTATTCTTTATTTTAGGGTTTTTCTAGCTTTGTGTCATCAGGAGGAAGTATTAAATAACGTGGCCTGCTTTCACTACTCACAATAGAAAAGACTTGGAACCAACTCAAATGTCCATCAAAGATAGACTGGATTAAGAAAATGTGGCACAGCCGGGCGCAGTGGCTCACGCCTGTAATCCCAGCACGTTGGGAGGCCAAGGCGGGCAGATCACGAGGTCAGGAGATCGAGACCATCCTGGCTAACACAGTGAAACTCCGTCTCTACAAAAAAAAATACAAAAAAGTTAGCCAGGTGTGGTGGTGGGTGCCTGTAGTCCCAGCTACTCAGGAGGCTGAGGCAGGAGAATGGCGTGCACTTGGGAGGCGGAGCTTGCAATGAGCCGAGATCGCGCCACTGCACTCCAACCTGGGCGACAGAACGAGAATGCGTTTAAAAAAAAAAGCACATATATGCCATGGAATACTATGCAGCCATAAAAAAGGATGAGTTCACGTCCTTTGCAGGGAAATGGATGAAGCTGGAAACCATAATTACAAGCAAACTAACACAAGGACAGAACACTAAACACCACATGTTCTCACTCATAAGTGTGAGTTGAACAAGGAGAACACATGGATAGAGGTCGGGGAACATCACACACCAGAGCCTGTCGTGGGGTGGGGGTTGGGGGAGGGATAGCATTAGGAGAAATACCTAATGTAAATGACGAGTTGATGGGTGCAGCAAACCAACATGGCACATATATACCCATGTAACAAACCTGAACGTTGTGCACATGTACCCTAGAACTTAAAGTATAATCATAATAACATGGCTTACTTTTCTGGAATTTCCTGAGATTTCTTTGTGTCCTAGTATATGCTCACTCTTTATAAATGTTCTAGAGGTATATTTGTTAGATTAAGCTTATAATTTTCATTATGCAAACATTTTACATTCTCATTTATGTTTTGTCTACTCAATCAATTTCTCTGAGAGGATTTTTTAAAACTGTCTCATTATGTTTATCATTTTGTCACATTTTCCTTTTATTTCTAAGAGCCATATATATATATATATTTCAGTTACTTTTTTTCCAATCCAAACTGTATCCAGCTTTATTAAAGATACTTTCCATAAACAATCATGGTATTTCAGGCAGGACATAGGCAGACAATTATTAACAGTATACAACTTTCAAACTCCCTTCTTCAATGGACTACCAAAACTCAGAAAGCCACCATAAAACACAATGAAGTTTTCATATGATGCTCTGAACAGGGGAAGTTTAGAGTGAGAGTTGACGTTTCACACGTAGCATGTTGTTTAATAACTTTTCACGAGCCGACCCTGACTTTCAGGAAGTGAAATGAAAATTGCAGAATGTATCTGAAGAGCCGCAATCTAACAACGGAACCACTGCTTTTTAGACAGGTGTCCTCTCAGTGGCATCCCTGGAAAGTCCAGATTGCCTGACACACTGGTAACAAATGACTGGGGATCAGGTCCCAACAGATGTCTAGGCTTAAGAGAGTTAAGTCTATGCTGAAAGATGGACAGGGAGAAGAGGACATAAAAATGAATTGGTTTTTCCATACCCTAAGGCTTTTGTGCCAAGGTGGTCATGTGTATGAAAGTCAGGGAATCCCTCCTCCTGGGAGCCAAGAGGAAGTCTCCCAAAACCAGAAGGGAAAGGTGTTTTCCCCACATCACTCCAGCTTTGGAGACATTCTATTAGTGACATATGCCCCTTCCCCAAAAAACAACAATGAAGTGTTCTGTGTGCTAACAACATAGCTGAAAAAAAAACAAACAAAAAAACAAACAAAAAAAAAATTCTGCATTTTTATAAAACTTGATAAAAAATAGTATTTCAAACTGTACAGTCACCAGAAGTACACAGTTATCAAAAATGCACACACTTCACTTGGCCTCTCCAGCACCTTCAGCTTTCCTGACCTGGTCTGTTTTGGCATCTCCGTTTTCTGCAGGGTTATTTCCCTCCTTGCCAGCATCAGCTTTTCCCTTTTTCCCTTTGGGTACCTTCCCTCCCTTCTTGGCAGGGGCCTTTTTAGGCTTGGGTTCTGGCTTTGGAGGAGCAGGTTTAGCAGACAACCTCGTGGATCTTCTCTGTGGTGTGTCCTTCACCTTGGCTTTATCTCCTTTAGCATCCCCTTCAGTCTTCCTTTTGGGCATGGTGGTGGCAGTGACAGCAGCGGGACTTAGACACTGGGCCCGGGATGCAGCCACAAGTGGGCTTTGATCAGTCGGGGGGTCATTCTCGCTTCTTCTTACGTTTCAGTTGCTTTGGTTAATGTCTAAAGATTCATAACTAACTACCCTCCATTGGCCCCCACTGTTTTTTGAGACTGGGTCTTGCTCTGTCAACCAGGCTGGAGTGCAGTGGTGAGATCTTGACTCACTGCAGCCTTGACCTCTCAGTATATGTGATCCTCCCACCTCAGCCTTCCAAGTTGCTAGGACCACAGGCACATGCCACCACACCTAGCTAATTTTATTTATTTTTTGTAGAGATGAGGTCTCACCATGTTGCCCAGGCTGGTCTCAAACTCCTGAGTTCAAGCAATCCTCTTGCCTTGGCCTCCCCAAATGCTGGGATTACAGGCATGAGTCACTGTGCCTGGCCCAAGATCCATTAACTATCGTTTGTTTGTTTGTTTGTTTTGTTTTTGTTTTGTTTTGTTTTTTGAGATGGAGTCTTTCTCTTTCACCCAGGCTGGAATGCAGTGGTATGATCTCTGCTCACTGTAACCTCTGCCTCCTGGGTTCAAGCAATTCTCCTGCCTCAGCCTCCCCAGTAGCTGGGATTACAGGCATGCACCACCATGCCTGGCTAATTTTTGTACTTTTAGTAGAGACAAGGTTTCACCATGTTGGCCAGGCTGGTCTCAAACTCCTGACCTCAACTGAACCGCCCGCCTCAGCCTCCCGAAGTGCTGGGATTACGGGCCCAGCCACTAGGATCCATTAACTCTGAAATCTACTTCAGGAATTTTACTTTATATCAATAATTATTCCTTCCAGGAACGTTCATTGCACGTCTACTATGTACCAAGCACTATTGTAGATTTTAGGGGTTCAACAGTGAACCAAACAGATAAAAATCCCAGCCCTCATGAGGCTAGCATTCTAGTAGGGAGCAGAGATAGTTAGCACATTCAGCCCCTTCTCACAACCCCAGGAAGGAGTCCTGTGGAGAGGTGATGGTGTGGAGTAGCAAGGAACTGTTCATAATCAATCCAGCCGATCTCGCAGAACAGCAATGGGGCCCCGCAGCCTAAAGGTAACAAAGAAGTGGCTGGACTAGGCAGGTAAACAGGAAGGACTCCCTCCTGCCAACTCCTCAGGGTCAATTCTCATGTCCCTGAAGTCCCCTTCTCTCCTTCAGGGGAGGTTCCGAAAATTGCAGTTTCCTCAAGAGAGAGGCAGAGGAATGAAGTTCTCCACAGACTGACTGGGACCATCTGGGGAGACAGAGTGCAGTCATCAGTTGCCCTCGGGGGAAGTGGCCAGCTTGTCTCGCTGGAGGGCCTGCCCGCCCTGCCTCCACTGCGGGAATTCTGTATACCTGCCACTCTCTGTGACCTTGGGTTGCTTTGGTGGCACTAGCAGGCTGTGACAGACAACTGCCACCACACGGGGTATGCTGTTGACACTCAGGTACCCACAGCCTTCTCTCCCAGAGATTTTTAGTCTTTGTGGGCATGTTGCTCACCGTGGAGGCTGGGGTCCCACTCACTATGATTTAGGGAACAACCTGACTCTAGCATAAGTAGGAGAAGCTATAGAAATTACAGTTGTTACGAAATGACTCTCAGACCTGGTTTTCCGGGGGCAGGGAGAAGTTTCTCACATTCTGGAGGAAGATGTAACAGCATTTTGAGGATGAGGGATGTCACTGGTTTAGAGGAAAATCTACACTTGCTTAGTCAGTAATTTTGAGTGTCTATCAACAAATGCCCAGCTCTTTTCATGCACTAGATACATACAGCATTCACTGCTCTGACACATGAATTTGGGCCTAGGCCCAACCCTTCCTGTGTGCCTCCACCATGCCTCTCAGAAGGACCCTCTCTTTTGTGTATTGCTCTCACTTATAAGAGCCAGTTATAAATTGTTACACCTTGCCAATCAGCAATTCCTGCTGCAGCTTAGGCAACCAACTCCAAGGACCCCCCACCCCCAGTGAGAGCCCCAGGCCCCAGTGAGAATCATGGAAGAGTAAGTATGCCTTGGCTCCTCTTGGGAGGCACGAGGGTCCATGTGCTTTAGGATAGCCAGAGGGTCCATGCCATCTGGCTTCTTCCTGCAGGACAGGGCCCCAAGCCGCAGACTGTCTATAGTGCAACCCTGCCTCACTCCCCAAAGCAGCTGCATCTCACTGCCTCTTGAATCTCCCCAAAGCCCTGCTTTTGTTGCAATCTTTGACTTCTTAGACCTGACAAGTATTTTCCACTCTCTGCCTTACAGGTCCCAGGACTGGGATCCCAGGCCCTCTTCAAGGTGACCCCAGTGAACCTTTCATCACATTTCTGCCATGGGGTCAATGGAATTGAGCCAAGTCCCTCAGTGTCTCCTCAACCAGCTCTGATTGTAGCTTCTGCACTGGTGCTCCAACCACCCCTTAGCCTGGGTCACTTAGGATTTGTCTGTATGATAACCACATTTCTGGACTTTCTGTGTGGTTCATAAATCATACTACCATTAACTAACAACATGATGGGGGTTAATGGAGGCAGGAGAGCTTGGTGGCTATAGATCCAGGCTGTGAGGTCAAACAGTCTGGGTCCAATCCCATTTTCATCCCTTTCTAGCTCGGAAAGCTGGTTCATTGACTTTCGTGTTTCAGTTTCCTTTTCTGTGAAATGGAAGTAACTGTAGTACCTCCTTCATGGGGGTGCTGTGAGAATTAGGAAAGTCAATGC